>NC_091985.1:8641263-8943763 GCF_044704955.1 Pristiophorus japonicus | reverse complement strand
CCTCTAGACTTGGCTATTCCAACGCACTCCTGGCTGGCCTCCCATCTTCCACCTTCCATAAACTTAAGCTCATTTAAAGTTCTGCTGCCCGTGACCTAGCTCACACCAAGTGACGTTCCCCTATCCACCCCTGTGTTCGCTGACCTACAGTGGGTCCCCGTCCACCGATTCTTTCTTGGATTTATTCACCATTAAACACATTCACATCGTGATCATTCCTTTGTACCAGAAAATCTTTCCTTTACCATTTATTAGCTTCAGAAAACAAAGTCCAAGCTGTTGCCCATCAATATCAATCTACTGAACTTCAAAAACTGCTCCAAAAAATACCATCCTTAAATTCTTTTCCGAATAATAAATCCACTGGGCCGTGTTGTACTCTTTTATTGTACATTTCCTACATCACCACAGTGACTACACTTCAAAAGTACTTCATTGGCTGGGAAGCGCTTTGAGGTCACGAAAGGCGCTATAGAAATGCAAGTTATTTCCTTCTTCACTCCTGTTTCTAGTTTTGATTGGCACTGTGCAGTGGGTTGGAGCAACTGCGGATCCAAGAGTCACAGGATCACCAAGTGGTCTGTTCATCTCTTCACTTCAAGCACCCGAGGGTCTTCACAGGAGAGTGAAGCACTGGGAGTGGGAGCGGTCGATGGGGTGACCGAGTTAGGACATGGGCAGCCAAGCTTTGGATGAGCTGAGGTTTATGGAGGGTGGAAAGTGGGAGGCCGGCTAGGAGAGTGTTGGAATAACTGAGGCTGGAGGAGAGTTTCAGCAGCTGTCTGTGTGCACAACGCTGAGAAAAACAGGTCTATTAACCTAAAGGAAGGACAACCAGTGGTTGCTATAGGGATAAATTAGCCAGCAGTGATCAGATTCTCACTTTGCCTTGACCCTGCTTATCTCTTTTTTCATGAAGCAGAAGGTGCACAGACTAGTCACAAAAGGGATTTTTTTTTGAAAGAGTAGAGTCGATTTTGACAGAGACTTAAAATAAAATCTGAATCAAAGGGGGATTTTTTTCAAGTTGGGATGTTGCCGGTCCGGAAGCCAATGTAGGTTAGCGAGCACAGGGGGATGATGGGTGAACAGGACATGGGCAGCCGAGCTTTGAAAGAACAGAGCTTTATGGAGGGTGGAAGAAGCCAGGAGTGTGTTGGAATAGTCAAGTCTCGAGGCAGCAAAAGGATGTATGAGGGCTTCAACAACAGGGGGCGGGGATGGGCGATGTTACGGATGTAATGAGGTTGATTCTGGAGATGAGAGGGTTGACTTATGAGGATAGGTTGGGACTATACACATCGGAGTTCAGAAGAATGATAGGTGATCTTATCGAAACATGTAAGATAATGAGGGGGCTCGACAAGGTGGATGCAGAGAAGATATTTCCACTCATACGGGAACTAAAACTTGGTATTAGAATAAGGGGCCACCCATTTAAAACTGAGATGAGGGGGAATTTCTTCTCTCAGAGGGTTGTAAATCTGTGGAATTCTCTGCCCCAGAGAGCGGTGGAGGCTGGGTCATTGAATATATTTAAGGCGGTGGGGGCCATCATTGACCAGAAACTTAACTGGCCCAGCCGCATAAATACTGTGGCTAAAAGAGCAGGTCAGAGGCTGGGTATTCTGCGACGAGTGTCTCACCTCCTGACTTTTTTTAATCAATAAAAACAATGGCTATCACCATGAGGTCATAGACGCCTTGTTCTCCTCGACCTCTGCACAGCCTGAGATACGGTGGGCCATACCACCTATGTCCGTCACCTCTCTTCCGTTGTCCAGCTGGCTGGGACTGCCCACATGTGCGTCTACTTTTAGCTGTCCAACTGTAGCCGGAGTATCTCCATCAGTGGCTTCTCTTGCAGCCCCCACTCCATTAGCTCGAGCTCAACATTGAGAACTTATATTTATATAGCGCCTTTAACATAGTGCAATGCCCCAAGGTGCTTCACAGGAGCGTTATCAAACAAATTTGACACCAAGCCACATAAGGAGATATTAGAACAGGTTGATCAAAGAGCGTCTTAAAGGAGGAGAGTAAAGTGGCGAGGCATAGAGGGTTAGAGAGGGAATTCCAGAGCTTGGGGCCCAGGCAGCTGAAGGTTTGGCCACCAATGGTGGAGCGATTATAATTGGGGATGCGCAAGAAGATGGCCTATTTCCACATAAGAACATAAGAAATAGGAGCAGGAGCAGGCCATTTGGTCCCTCGAGCCTGCTCCACCATTCAATAAGATCATGACTGATCTGATCATGGACTCAGCTCCACTTCCCTGCCCGCTCCCCATAATGGATTAAAATGTGTGAATAGGACAAGGAGGCAGAAGTTCAAACCAGCAAAAGGTGACTTTAGAGCGAGTATCAGCAAGAAATGCACCACTTAGAACGGACTGTCAGATGGATTGGTGGAGACTGAAATTATACAGGAAGCAATTAGATTCAGCAATGATGGGAGTGCTCTATCCCCGTGTTGGACTCTCGGGGAATCAAGGGACATGGTGATCGGGTGGGAAAGTGGAGTTGAGGTACAAGATCAGCCATGATCTTACTGAATGGCGGAGCAGGCTCGAGGGGCCGCCGAGCCTACTCCTGCCCCTAATTCTTATGTTCGTATGTTCTTAACTGTAGGATTGCTCAGGATGGAATCTGTTAAGATGGGCCGAATGGCCTTCCTCTTCTGTAATATCTTATGAATCAAGCAATTTACAGTATTCCTTTAAGTACAGAAAAATCATAGAGCCATAATGGCACAGAAGGAGGCCATTCGGCCCATCAAGTCCAGCAATCCAGTCAGTCCCATTCCCCCACTCAATCCCCATAGATCTGAAAGTTTATTTCCCTCAAGTGCCTGTCCAATTTCCTTTTGAAATCATTGATCATCTCCGCTTGTCAATAGCGAGTTCCAGGTCATTACCACTCACTGCGTAAAAAAGTTCTTCCTCACATTCCCCCTGTATCTCTCATCCAAAACCTTAAATCTGTGTCCCCTTGTCCTTGTACCATCAGCAATTGGGAACAGCTGATCTGTCTACCTTATCCAAACCCCTCCTAATCTTGTACATCTCTATCAAATCTCCCCTCAACTTCCTTTGCTCCAGGGAGAACAACCCCAGCTTCT
The DNA here is from genome assembly GCF_044704955.1 of Pristiophorus japonicus. Taxonomy (NCBI): domain Eukaryota; kingdom Metazoa; phylum Chordata; class Chondrichthyes; family Pristiophoridae; genus Pristiophorus; species Pristiophorus japonicus. The sequence goes on along the minus strand of NC_091985.1, from coordinate 8,940,643 downwards.
CCAACCTAACCTTGTAGCTAAAATCCCTCATCCTAGTCTAGGAAAGAGAAGGCTGAAGTCTTCAAAATTATGAAGGGGTTTGACAGGGTAGACGTAGAGAAGATGTTTCCACTTGTGGGGGAGGCTAAAACTAGGGGCCATAGACAGGGAATTCAGGAGAAAAGTCTTCATCCAGAGAGTGGTGGGAATGTGGAACTCGCTACCGCAGGGAGTGATTGAGGCGAATAGCATGGATGTCTTTAAGAGGAAGCTAGATAAACACATGAGGGAGAAAGGAATAGAGGGATGTACTGATAGGGTGAGGTGATGTAGAGTGGGAGGAGGCTCGTGTGGAGCATTAACACCGGCACGGAGCTGTTTGGTTAAATGGCCTGTTTCTGTGCTGTACATGCTACATCACCGGGAATAAGCTGAAGCCAAGCGTAGACAGCGGAAGGAGCGTGCGGCAAACCAGGCCCCCCTACCCGCTCTTTCCTTCAACCGCTGTCTGCCCCACCTGTGACAGAGACTGTAGGTCCCGCATTGGACTCATCAGTCACATGAGAACTCATTTTTAGTGTGGAAGCAAGTCATCCTCGACTCCGAGGGACTGCCCAAGAAGGGAAGACCTCCTATGTAATAGCCCATTAGTGACTACACTGCCAAAGAGGATGTGCGGTTCGTGGGAGTGTTAGTAACCTGCGTTCGCACTCACTCTTCCACAGCTCGCTTCCTCATTCGTGAACATAAGGAAATTCTAATTTTAGGTTCAGTTCCCCATTCCTTGCCCAGTCAAAACTTCCAACCAGCTCACACACGTGATGGAATCCCTCTTCGCCCTTACAACAGATTTGTTGTGTTCTGTCTCAGTCCCTTTGAGCCTGGCTGCCTCAGACAGCTGGAGAGGGATTTTGTTGGCGAAGGCTCATGTTATTGTCCCGTTCCACCGTATGCTTTCTGAGCGGGGCGGTAAAGTGGGAGCGCAGCGCATTAATTTGCCCGTGGTGCGGAGTGAAAACAAGTTTGGCTTCCTCATCACAGATTTGTGGTAGTGCTCACCAGACAGTCACGCCTCACGAGATCACAAGATAATTGCCGATGGGGAAGGCTATCTTAGTTCATCCACAGAATATTACAGCTCAGAAAGAGGCCATTCGGCCCATCAAGCCTGTGCCAGCTCTTTGAAAGAGCGATCCAATTCGTCCAACTTTCCCCCATGGCCCTGCAATATTCTCCCCTTAATATTTTTATCCAATTTCCTTTTGAAAGTTATTATTGAATCTGCTTCCCCCACTCTGTTGAGGGCCAACTGAAAATCTCAAAACTGAGATTGATCGGTATTTGTTAGGTAAGGGCATTAAGGGTCACAGAAGCAAGGCGGGTAAATGGAATTAAAATACAAATCAGCCATGATCTAATTGGATGGTGGGACAGGCTCGAGGAGCTGAATGCCTCCTCCTGTTCCATGTATCTGCGATGAGTGCACAGAAAACTAGCAAAAACCAGATACTACAATTTTGTGTTTGATTTTTCTAAAGAGGATTCAATATCAAGGTTCCCACTTTCAAAGGAAGCCCTGACAGCAAGTCTTGAATTTCACTGAACCAAATAACAATAAATCCACTGCCTATCGTTTCCAGGTAACCAATTAAGGTTTTGACAAAGGGCTACGTACCTGAAACGTTAACCTGACCTTTCTCCCTTTATCCACAGATGCTGACTGGCCGACTGAGTGTTTCCAGCAGAGGTTTTGCTTTTATAGCCAATGGACGATGTTGTTGTGCAAAGGCTGGAGGAACAACCAACCCCCCCCCGCCCCCCCAGGTCCCCCTCCATACCGTAGAGACGCCGTTAGAGAGAGCCTGCGACACAACCCAACCATCACTTGGTGCCGTAACATTGAGCATTTGACGTGAGGAGAAATGTCTTCACCCAGAGGGTGTGGAGGGGGGGGGGGGGTCTGGAACTCACTGCCTGAAAGGGTGGTAGAGGCAGAAACCCTCACCGCATTTAAAAAGTACTTGGATGTGCACTCGAAGTGCCGTAACCTGCAGGGCTACGGACCCAGAGCTGGAAAGTGGGATTAGGCTGGGTAGCTCTTGGTCGGCCGGCGCGGACACGATGGGCCGAATGGCCTCCTTCTGTGCTGTAAATTTCTGTGATTTTGTGATCTCTGCACTGACATAAACAGGATTTCTTTCCCAATCATACTCGAGCATTCTTCATCCCAACAGAGAAACTCCCGGTGAGCTGCAAGCTCAACACTGAACTGACCCAATAATCAGGATCATCATAGGGCTTCACGATTAACTTTATAAACAGAAGTTTGGCCATAAAGACAAGTTCAGGCTCCACAGAGAGAGATTAAGGGGACAGAATCCAAGCAAGTCCCACAGCTTATGTTGCCTTGCTTTGAGCAGTGAAAAGCTGTTCCGCGGGACAGGATTTGAGATTGGTGAGCTTAGTTTAACAACTGACAACAAAGGGAACGTCTTTTATTCAAAGGCCCAAATGCCGGGCACAATCGGCCAGGGTGGGTGGTAAAGTGGACACCAGGGATACTGCCAATGGTGCTATAATGGGCTGATAATGTGCCGGGGGACATTAACCTACGTTGCTATTGTTAAACCGAGGCCCGTCTGCCCCCTCGGGTAGACATAAAAGATTCCACAGCACTATTCGAAGAAGAGCAGGGGAGTTCTCCTGGTGTCAATATTAAAATAAATCATCCTGGTTTTCCAATCCCTCCATGGCCCTCGCCCCCTCCCTATCTCTGTAATCTCCTCCAGCCCCACAACCCCCCGAGATGTCTGCGCTCCTCCAATTCTGGCCTCTTGCCCATCCCTGATTATAATCGCTCCACCATTGGTGGCCGTGCCTTCTGACGCCTGGCCCCAAGCTCTGGAACTCCCTCCCTAAACCTCTCCCCCTCTCTACCTCTCTTTCCTCCTTTAAGGCGCTCCTTAAAACTTGCATCTACATTGCACCTTTTCCCATCCTCTAGACAACCCAAAGCTCTTTACACCCATTGAGGTAACTTTCGTCCAAGCTTCTGGTCACCTGCCCGAGTATCTCCTTATGCGGCTCGGTGTCAAATTCTGATTATTAACGCACCTGTGACGCACTTTAGGAAATTTTACTACGTTAAAGGTGCTATATAAATGGAAGTTGTTGTTGTCCTTGTACAATATTTAGTTACTTCAAGATCATCACTGAAACAGAATATCACTATCAGGTTGCTGTTTGTGGGAGCTTGCTGTGCGCAAATTGACTGCCGTGTTTCCTACATTTCAACGGTGACCACACTTCAACAAGTGCTTCATTGGCTGCAAAGCGCTTTGGGATAAGGTGCACTATAAATGCAAGTCTTTCTTTCTCACCAAACTGGGTCCCCGCTAAAGGAAATAAATCTTGAAAACAGGAAGAATTAAAAAAAAAATGTAAGCCTGGAACTGAAAGTATACTCCGTTAACTCATTCGCTGCTGACATCCCAGCTGCGCTGCACTCCCACTGCAGACCCACCCCTGGGAATTGCTTGTGTTAGCTGTGCAGAGTGGATTCAGCAACAACTTGCATTTATATAGCACCTAGTAGTAAAACATCCCAAGGCGTTTCACAGGAGCGTCATCAAACAAAATTTGACACCGAGCCATATGAGGAGATATTAGGGCATGTGAGGTAGGTTTTAAGGAGCGCCTTAAAGGAGGAAAGAGAGGCGGAGAGGTTTAGAGAGAATTCCAGAGCTTGGGGCCTCGGCAATAGAAGGCACGGCCGCCGATGGTGGAGCGATTAAAATCAGGGATGCCCAAGAGGGCAGAATTAGAGGAGTGCAGACATCTCGGGAGGTTGTGGGGTTGAAGATGTTTACAGAGATAGGATTACATAGGAGTACAACACAGAAACAGGCCATTCGGCCCAACCAGTCCATGCCGATGGGGAATGGCGAGGCCATGGAGGGATTTGAAGGATGAAAATTGGCCAATGTAGGTCAGCGAGCACAGGGGTGAACATAAGAACATGAGAACATAAGAAATAGGAGCAGGAGTAGGCCATACGGCCCATCGAGCCTGCTCCGCCATTCAATACGATCATGGCTGATCCGATCATGGACTCAGGTCCACTTCCCTGCCCGCTCCCCTTATTCCCTTATCGGTGAAGAAACTGAGGGGTGAACGGGACGAGGTGTGAGTTAGGACACAGGCAGCCAGGCGTTGCATGACCTCAAGCTTACGGAGGGTGGAAGATGGGAGGCCGGCCAGAAGAGCGTTGGCATAGTCGAGAGGTGAGAAAGGTATGGATGAGGGCCTCAGCAGCAGATGAGCTGAGGTGAGTGCAGGGACGGGCGACAGCACGGAGGGTCAATGGAGCAGGCTCGTGAGAACCATCTTAATTACAGTTCACACATTCGAGGAGAGGAAAGCTTTCGTGCTGGGATTTATTTTTCTTCAAAAAAGCAGAAAGAAAGAAAAAAAACCTCACTTCCTCAACTGTGAAAGAGAGGAAACTCGAACAGGAAATAGCGACCAAGTTTTGCACAGAGTAAAGTTCAACACCAAGCAGCAGAGAGGTGTTAAAGTGGAGCCTTGGTGCTGTATCACAGGAAGTGGGGTTAGTAGGGACAGGGCCGGCCCTTAAGGACAAACAATAGTATTTTACAGATTGTTCATTTTTGCCCAATCTTACTGAGAAATCAATATTTTCGAACGATCGAGAAGGAAGGTCAAGACTGGTGACTACGGCTGGAGCTGTGTCGTGCAGTTGTTGCAATGTAGTTGCTTCATGGGTTCTTTGCTTAAGAATTTATAGCAACACATTGCTATTAAGAACTAGTTGGTTTATTAGCAAAAGTTTAACAATCACACCACACATTAACAGTTCATCCACCAGGCTCACAACCACCTGCCTCATTGTGGATCCCCGAACCCAACTGGCTGGGGTTTTATTGAGGCTTGTGACCATCACATGACCGGCTAAGCCACTCCCAATGCAACAGCTCTACAACTATTTTGTTGAACCTGTGAATCAAGTGCCCCCTTATTAAAGGGGGCACTAAAACAGACAAGTAAACAAATTAGCTTTTAACCGTAAACTTCATTCAAATTCAAATTTGGTTGCCGGGGGTGATGATGCACTCCAGTCCCTCCGGCGCCCACCTCTCGCGGAAGGCCGCGGAGCGTACCGGTGGACACCGCGTGCTCCATCTCCCGGGACACCCTGGTTCGGATGTAACCGCGGAAGAGTGTGAGCATCCTCGCAGGTGCATACATTACAGTTGTCACCTGAGATTCTGGGGGCGGAGGGGCGCACGCAGACGTAGCCCATCCCTCCCGGTTCACTCGGGATTAGGTGTGTCCGTTCAGCCAGCAGATCAGGCTTTCATCACCTTGGAAAACCACCACATTCCTTCGAGCCGGTGCTCCCAGGAACCACGAGGGTCAATGCAGTGCCTGCATTAGATGCTGCATAACCTGCCTTGCATTTCCTCTTGCAACCTCACGCAGGTATATTTGAGAGAGATTTGGTTTTGATGCAAATGAATGCCACTTTTTGGTTATCCAATATCCATCATCACTATTTTAAATCTTTCGTACAATACACGTGAAAGAAGGCAGGAAAGAAAGAAGGAAAAAGGACTACAGAGCCTTTCTCAACCTCCAGGCATCCCAAAGCACTTTCCAGCCAATGAAGTACTTTTGATGTGTAGTCACTGTTATAATGCAGCACTCGTTTTGCGCACAGCAAGATCCCACAAACAGCAATATGATGATGACCAGATAATCTGTTTTAGTGATGTTGATTGAGGGATAAATATTGGCCAGGACACTGGGGATAACTCCCCTGCTCTTCTTCGAAATAGTGCCATGGGATCTTTTACATCCTCCTGAGAGAGCAGACGGGGCCTCGGTTTAACGTCTCATCTCAAAGATGCAAACAAAAAAATGGTCACAATTTATTGTCTTACGTTTCGCAGGATCCATTATGCACTTACTTCACTGTCGCGCACACGTTTCCACCACAGCTACTGACGCAGCAGAAGCAACAGTCTGGGAGGTCACACCTACGTACAATGAGACTCACTCTCTCCGCAGCTCACAGCCATGTGACTTACCCTGATCAGGAATCTCCTTCAGCACGCCTCTCCTCACCAGCTCCTCCCGAGTCTGTCGCGTTGATATCTTCCTCTCCAACACTAAGGTACAGAGGGGGAAGGGAGAAAGAGAGAACATTCATTTAAATGCAGCACACTATTAATCAATAATCAGATCTCTTCTGATGGTCTGCATTTGGAGAAATTGTGGAGGAGGCCAAATGGCCAACTCTTGCTCCTATTTCTCATGTTGTAACTCCCCAAGTCCCCTATAACAGAAGGGAGCAGCTCACAGTGAGATTGCAACAATAACAACTAGATATCATCAGTAAAACTCAAAGTCCATCAAAGTGGATAAGAACATAAGAACATAGCAATTAGGAGCAGGAGTAGGCCATTTGGCCCCTCAGCCTGCTCCACCACTCAATAAGATCATGGCTGATCTTTGATCTCAACTCCACCTTCCCGCCCGATCTCCAGATCCCTTCATTCCCCTACAGTCCAAAAATCTATCAAACACAGCCTGGAGGGATGCTATTGAAATAGATTTTCCTGTTCACCAGACTGAAAAAAATACTTATTTACAGGAGTAGCTGCTAGCACAGTGGGTCAACACTAGAACCGGTCCCAAACCTAGCCCAGAGTGTGGAGGTGACAACTCACTTACTGAACACTGTGCAATCAGTCAGGGCATGGGGCGATGTCACACCGGGACAGTAACGTGATGTCACACCGGGACAGTAACAGGTGATGTCACACCGCGACAGTAACGTGATGTCACACCGGAACAGTAACGTGATGTCACACCGGGGCAGTAACGTGATGTCACACCGAGACAAGTAATGTGATGTCACACCGGGGCAGTAATGTGATGTCACACCGGGACAGTAACGTGATGTCACACCAGGACAGTAACGTGACGTCACACCGGGACAGTAACAGGTGATGTCACACAGGGACAGCAACGTGATGTCACACCGAGACAAGTAACGTAATGTCACACCGGGACAGTAACGTGATCTCACACCGGTACAGTAACGTGGTGTCACACCGGGACAGTAACAGGTGATGTCACACCGGGACAGTAACGTGATCTCACACCGGGACAGTAATGTGATGTCACACCGGGACAGTAACGTGGTGTCACACCGGGACAGTAACAGGTGATGTCACACCGGGACAGTAACGTGATGTCACACCGGGACAGTAACAGGTGATGTCACACCGGGACAGTAACGTGATTTCATACCGGGACAGTAACAGGTGATGTCACACCGGGACAGTAATGTAATGTCACACCGGGACAGTAACGTGATCTCACACCGGTACAGTAACGTGGTGTCACACCGGGACAGTAACAGGTGATATCACACCGGGACAGTAACGTGATCTCACACCGGGACAGTAACGTGATGTCACACCGGGACAGTAACGTGGTGTCACACCGGGACAGTAACAGGTGATGTCACACCGGGACAGTAACGTGATGTCACACCGGGACAGTAACAGGTGATGTCACACCGGGACAGTAACGTGATGTCACACCGGGACAGTAACGTGGTGTCACACCGGGACAGTAACGTGATATCACACCGGGACAGTAACGTGATGTCACACCGGGACAGTAACGTAATGTCACACCGGGACAGTAACAGGTGATGTCACACCGGGACAGTAACGTGATCTCACACCGGGATAGTAACGTGATCTCACACCGGGACAGTAACGTGATGTCACACCGGGACAGTAACGTGATCTCACACCGGGACAGTAACGTGATGTCACACTGGGACAGTAATGTAATCTCACACCGGGGCAGTAGTGGGTGATGTCACACCGGGACAGTAATGTGAAGTCACACAAGGACAGTAACGTGATGTCACACCGGGACAGTAACGTGATCTCACACCGGGACAGTAATGTGATCTCACACCAGGACAGTAACGTGATGTCACACAGGGATAGTAACATGATCTCACACCGGGGCAGTAGTGGGTGATGTCACACCGGGACAGGAACGTGATGTCACACCGGGACAGTAACGTGATGTCACACCGGGACAGTAACGTGATGTCACATTGGGGCAGTAATGGGTGATGTCACACCGGGACAGTAACGTGATGTCACACCGGGGCAGTAACGTGATCTCACACCGGGACAGTAACGTGATCTCACACCGGAACAGTAACATGATGTCACACCGGGACAGTAACGTGATCTCACACCGGGACAGTAACGTGATGTCACACTGGGACAGTAATGTAATCTCACACCGGGGCAGTAGTGGGTGATGTCACACCGGGACAGTAATGTGAAGTCACACAAGGACAGTAACGTGATGTCACACCGGGACAGTAACGTGATGTCACACCGAGACAAGTAATGTGATGTCACACCGGGGCAGTAATGTGATGTCACACCGGGACAGTAACGTGATGTCACACCACGACAGTAACGTGACGTCACACCGGGACAGTAACAGGTGATGTCACACAGGGACAGCAACGTGATGTCACACCGAGACAAGTAACGTAATGTCACACCGGGACAGCAACGTGATCTCACACCGGTACAGTAACGTGGTGTCACACCGGGACAGTAACAGGTGATGTCACACCGGGACAGTAACGTGATCTCACACCGGGACAGTAATGTGATGTCACACCGGGACAGTAACGTGGTGTCACACCGGGACAGTAACAGGTGATGTCACACCGGGACAGTAACGTGATGTCACACCGGGACAGTAACAGGTGATGTCACACCGGGACAGTAACGTGATGTCACACCGGGACAGTAACAGGTGATGTCACACCGGGACAGTAATGTAATGTCACACCGGGACAGTAACGTGATCTCACACCGGTACAGTAACGTGGTGTCACACCGGGACAGTAACAGGTGATATCACACCGGGACAGTAATGTGATCTCACACCGGGACAGTAACGTGATGTCACACCGGGACAGTAACGTGGTGTCACACCGGGACAGTAACAGGTGATGTCACACCGGGACAGTAACGTGATGTCACACCGGGACAGTAACAGGTGATGTCACACCGGGACAGTAACGTGATCTCACACCGGGACAGTAACGTGATGTCACACTGGGACAGTAATGTAATCTCACACCGGGGCAGTAGTGGGTGATGTCACACCGGGACAGTAATGTGAAGTCACACAAGGACAGTAACGTGATGTCACACCGGGACAGTAACGTGATCTCACACCGGGACAGTAATGTGATCTCACACCAGGACAGTAACGTGATGTCACACAGGGATAGTAACATGATCTCACACCGGGGCAGTAGTGGGTGATGTCACACCGGGACAGGAACGTGATGTCACACCGGGACAGTAACGTGATGTCACACCGGGACAGTAACGTGATGTCACATTGGGGCAGTAATGGGTGATGTCACACCGGGACAGTAACGTGATGTCACACCGGGGCAGTAACGTGATCTCACACCGGGACAGTAACGTGATCTCACACCGGGACAGTAACATGATGTCACACCGGGACAGTAACGTGATCTCACACCGGGACAGTAACGTGATGTCACACTGGGACAGTAATGTAATCTCACACCGGGGCAGTAGTGGGTGATGTCACACCGGGACAGTAATGTGAAGTCACACAAGGACAGTAACGTGATGTCACACCGGGACAGTAACGTGATCTCACACCGGGACAGTAATGTGATCTCACACCAGGACAGTAACGTGATGTCACACAGGGATAGTAACATGATCTCACACCGGGGCAGTAGTGGGTGATGTCACACCGGGACAGGAACGTGATGTCACACCGGGACAGTAACGTGATGTCACACCGGGACAGTAACGTGATGTCACATTGGGGCAGTAATGGGTGATGTCACACCGGGACAGTAACGTGATGTCACACCGGGGCAGTAACGTGATCTCACACCGGGGCAGTAATGGGTGATGTCACACCGGGACAGTAACGTGATGTCATACCGGGACAGTAACATGATGTCACACCGGGGCAGTAACGGATGTCACACTGGGGTAGTAGTGGGTGATGTCACACCGGGACAGTAACGTGATGTCACACCGGGACAGTAACGTGATGTCACACCAGGGCAGTAATGGGTGATGTCACACCGGGGCAGTAATGGGTGATGTCACACTGGGACAGTAACGTGATGTCACACTGGACAGTAACGTGATGTCACGCCGGGGCAGTAACGTGATGTCACACCGGGGTAGTAACGTGATGTCACATGGGGCAGTAACATGATGACACACCAGGCAGTAACGGGTGATTCACACCGAGGCAGTAACGTGATATCACACCGGGGTAGTAACGTGATGTCACACCGGGGTAGAAATGTAATGTCATACCAGGGCTGTAACATGATTCACACCGGGGCAGTAACGTGATGTCACACCGGGGTAGTAACATGATGTCACATGGGGCAGTAACATGATGTCACACCGGGGTAGTAACATGATGTCACATGGGGCAGTAACATGATGTCACACCGGGCAGTAACGGGTGATTCACACCGGGGTAGTAACATGATTCACACTGGGGCAGTAACGTGATGTCAAACCGGGGCAGTAACGGGTGATTCTCACCGGGGCAGTAACATGATTCACACCGGGGCAGTAACATGATGTTACACCAGGGCAGTAACGGGTGATTCACACCGGGGCAGTAACGTGATATCACACTGGGACAGTAACAGATGCTGTCACACCGGGACAGCAACGTGATGTCACATCGGGACAGCAACGTGATGTCATACCGGGACAGCAACGTGATGTCACACCGGGATAGTAACAGGTGATGTCACACCGGGGCAGTAACGTGATGTCACACCGGGACAAGTAACGTGATGTCACACCGGGACAGTAACGTGATGTCACACCGGGGCAGTAGTGGGCGATGTCACACCAGGACAGTTACGTGATGTCACATCGGGGCAGTAACGTAATGTCACACCGAGACAAGTAACGTGATGTCACACCGGGGCAGTAATGTGATGTCACACCGGGACAGTAATGTGATGTCACACCGGGACAGTAACGTGATGTCACACTGGGACAGTAACAGGTGATGTCACACTGGGACAGCAACGTGATGTCACACCGGGACAGTAATGTGATGTCACACCGGGACAGTAACGTGATCTCACACCGGGACAGTAACGTGATCTCACACCGGGGCAGTAGTGGGTGAAGTCACACCGGGACAGTAACATGATGCCACACCGGGACAGTAACGTGATGTCACACCGGGACAGTAACCTGATGTCACACCGGGACAGTAACATGATCTCACACCGGGGCAGTAGTGGGTGATGTCACACCGGAACAGTAACGTGAAGTCATACCGGGACAGTAACGTGATGTCACACCGGGAGAGTAACGTGATGTCACACCGGACTGTAACGTGATGTCACACAGGGACAGTAACGTGATCTCACACCGGGACAGTAACGTGATGTCACACCGGGACAGTAACGTGATCTCACACCAGGGCAGTAGTGGGTGATGTCACACCGGGACAGTAACATGAAGTCACACCGGGGCAGTAACGTGATGTCACACCGGGACAGAAACGTGATCTCACACCGGGGCAGTAGTGGGTGATGTCACACCAGGACAGTAACGTGAAGTCACACCGGGACAGTAACGTGAAGTCACACCGGGACAGTAACGTGATGTCACACCGGGACAGTAACGTGATGTCACACCGGGACTGTAACGTGATGTCACACAGGGACAGTAACGTGATGTCACACCGGGACAGTAACGTGATATCACATTGGGGCAGTAATGGATGATGTCACACCAGGACAGTAACGTGATATCACACCGGGGCAGTAATGGGTGATGTCACACCGGGACAGTAACGTGATGTCACACCGGACAGTAACGTGATGTCACGCCGGGGCAGTAACGTGATGTCACATCGGGGTAGTAACGTGATGTCACATGGGGCAGTAACATGATGTCACACCGGGGCAGTAACAGGTGATTCACACCGGGCAGTAACGGGTGATTCACACCGGGGCAGTAACGTAATGTCACACCGGGGTAGTAACGTGATGTCACACTGGGGTAGAAATGTAATGTCATACCAGGGAAGTAACATGATTCACACTGGGGCAGTAACGTGATGTCACACCGGGACAGTAACCTGATGTCACACCGGGACAGTAACGTGATCTCGCACTGCGACAGTAACGTGATGTCACACCGGGACAGTAACGTGATCTCACACCGGGGCAGTAGTGGGTGATGTCACACCGGGACAGTGACGTGAAGTCACACCGGGACAGTAACGTGATGTCACACCGGGACAGTAACGTGATGTCACACCGGGACTGTAACGTGATGTCACACTGGGACAGTAACGTGATCTCACACTGGGACAGTAACGTGATGTCACACCGGGACAGTAACGTGATGTCACACCGGGGCAGCAGTGGGTGATGACACACCGGGACTGTAATGTGAAGTCACACCGGGACAGCAACGTGATGTCACACCAGGCCAGTAACGTGATGTCACATTGGGGCAGTAATGGGTGATGTCACAACGGGACAGTAACGTGATGTCACACCGGGGCAGTAACGTGATCTCACACCGGGACAGTAATGTGATGTCACACCGGGACAGTAACGTGATGTCACACCGGGACAGTAGTGGGTGATGTCACACCGGGACAGTAACGTGATGTCACACCGGGGCAGTAGTGGTTGAGGTCACACCGGGACCATAATGTGATGTCAAACTGGGGTAGTAACGTGATGTCACACCGGGACAGTAACGTGATGTCACACCGAGACAAGTAACGTGACATCACACCGGGCCAGTAACTAGATGTCACACCGGGACAGTAACGTGATGTCACACCGGGACAGTAATGTGATGTCACACCGGGACAGTAACAGGTGATGTCACACCGGGACAGTAACGTGATCTCACACCGGACAGTAACGTGATGTCACGCCGGGGCAGGAACGTGATGTCACACCGGGGCAGTAATGGGTGATGTCACACCAGGGCAGTAACGTGAAGTCACACCGGACAGTAACGTGATGTCACGCCGGGGCAGGAACATGATGTCACACCTGGGTAGTAACGTGATGTCACATGGGGCAGTAACATGATGTCACACCGGGCAGTAACGGGTGATTCACACCGGGGCAGTAACGTGATGTCATACCGGGGTAGTAACGTGATGTCACACCGGGGTCGAAATGTAATGTCATACCAGGGAAGTAACATGATTCACACTGGGGCAGTAACGTGATGTCACACCAGGGCAGTAACTTGATTCACACCAAGGCAGTAATGTGATGTCACACCAGGGCAGTAACGTGATGTCACACCGGGGCAGTAACATGATGTCACACCGGGTCAGTAACATGATGTCACACCGGGGCAGTAACATGATGTCACACTGGGTCAGTAACATGATGTCACACCGGGGCAGTAACGTGATGTCACACCGGGACAGTAATGTGATGTCACACCGGGACAGTAACCTGATGTCACACCGGGACAGTAACGTGGTCTCACACCGGGGCAGTAGTGGGTGATGTCACACTGGGACAGTAACGTGAAGTCACACCGGGACAGTAACGTGATGTCACACCGGGACAGTAACGTGATCTCACACCGGGACAGTAACGTGATGTCACACCGGGACAGTAACGTGATCTCACACCGGGGCAGTAGTGGGTGATGTCAAACCGGGACAGTAACGTGAAGTCACACCGGGACAGTAACGTGATCTCACACCGGGGCAGTAGTGGGTGATGTCACACCGGGACAGTAATGTGAAGTCACACCGGGACAGTAATGTGATGTCACACCGGGACTGTAACGTGATGTCACATTGGGGCAGAAATGGGTGATGTCACACCGGGATAGTAACGTGATGTCACACCGGGGCAGTAGTGGGTGATGTCACACCGGGACAGTAACGTGATGTCACACCGGGGCAGTAACGTGATCTCACACCGGGACAGTAATGTGATGTCACACCAGGACAGTAACGTGATGTCACACCGGGACAGTAGTGGGTGATGTCACACCGGGACAGTAACGTGATGTCACACTTTGGCAGTAACGTGATGTCACACCAGGGCAGTAACATGATTCACACCGGGTCAGTAACATGATTCAAACCAGGGCAGTAACGTGATGTTACACCGGGGCAGTAACATGATTCACATCGGGGCAGTAACATGATGTCACACCGGGGCAGTAACGTGATGTTACACCGGGGCAGTAACATGATGTCACACCGGGGCAGTAACATGATGTCACACCGGGGCAGTAACATGATGTCACACCGGGGCAGTAACGTGATGTTACACCGGGGCAGTAACATGATGTCACACCGGGGCAGTAACATGATGTCACACCGGGGCAGTAACATGATGTCACACCGGGGCAGTAACATGATGTCACACCAGGACAGTAACGTGATGTCACACCGGGGCAGTAACATGATTCACACCGGAGCAGTAATATAATGTCACACCGGGGCAGTAACGTGATGTCACACCGGGGCAGTAACGTGATGTCACACTGGGGCAGTAACGTGATGTCACACCGGGGCAGTAACATGATTCACACCGGGGCAGTAATGTAATGTCACACCGGGGCAGTAACGTGATGTCACACCAGGGCAGTAACGTGATGTCACACCGGGGCAGTGACGTGATGTCACACCGGGGCAGTAACATGATTCACACCGGGGCAGTAATGTAATGTCACACCGGGGCAGTAACGTGATGTCACACCGGGGCAGTAACGTGATGTCACACCAGGGCAGTAACATGATTCACACCGGAGCAGTAACGTAATGTCACACCAGGGCAGTAACGTGATGTCACACCGGGGCAGTAACGTGATGACACACCGGGGCAGTAACGTGATGTCACACCGGGCAGTAACATGATTCACACCGGGACAGTAATGTAATGTCACACCGGGGCAGTAACGTGATGTCACACCGGGGCAGTAACGTGATGTCACACCAGGGCAGTAACGTGATGTCACACCGGGGCAGTAACTTGATATCACACCAGGGCAGTAACATGATGTCACACCAGGCAATAACGTGATGTCACAACGGGCAGTAACGTGATGTCACACCGGGCAGTAACGTGATGTCACACCGGGGCAGTAACATGATTCACACCGGGGCAGTAATGTAATGTCACACCGGGGCAGTAACGTGATGTCACACCGGGGCAGTAACGTGATGTCACACCGGGGCAGTAACGTGATGTCACACCAGGGCAGTCATTTGATATCACACCAGGGCAGTAACATGATGTCACACCGGGCAATAACGTGATGTCACACCGGGCAATAACGTGATGTCACACCGGGCAATAACGTGATGGCATACCGGGCAGTAACGTGATGTCACACCGGGGCAGTAACATGATTCACACCGGGGCAGTAATGTAATGTCACACCGGGGCAGTAACGTGATGTCACACCGGGGCAGTAACGTGATGTCACACCAGGGCAGTAACATGATTCACACCGGAGCAGTAACGTAATGTCACACCAGGGCAGTAACGTGATGTCACACCGGGGCAGTAACGTGATGTCACACCGGGGCAGTAACGTGATGTCACACCGGGCAGTAACATGATTCACACCGGGACAGTAATGTAATGTCATACCGGGGCAGTAACGTGATGTCACACCGGGGCAGTAACGTGATGTCACACCAGGGCAGTAACGTGATGTCACACCGGGGCAGTAACTTGATATCACACCAGGGCAGTAACATGATGTCACACCAGGCAATAACGTGATGTCACAACGGGCAGTAACGTGATGTCACACCGGGCAGTAACGTGATGTCACACCGGGGCAGTAACATGATTCACACCGGGGCAGTAATGTAATGTCACACCGGGGCAGTAACGTGATGTCACACCGGGGCAGTAACGTGATGTCACACCGGGGCAGTAACGTGATGTCACACCAGGGCAGTAATTTGATATCACACCAGGGCAGTAACATGATGTCACACCGGGCAATAACGTGATGTCACACCGGGCAATAACGTGATGTCACACCGGGCAATAACGTGATGGCATACCGGGCAGTAACTTTATGTCACACCGGGCAGTAACTTGATATCACACCAGGGCAGTAACGTGATGTCACACCGGGGCAGTAATGTAATGTCACACCGGGGCAGTAACGTGATGTCACACCAGGCAGTAACGTGATGTCACACCGGGGCAGTAATGTAATGTCACACCGGGGCAGTAACGTGATGTCACACCGGGGCAGTAACGTGATGTCACACCGGGCAGTAACGTGATGTCACACCAGGCAGTAATGTGATGTCACACCGGGTAGTAACGTTATGTCACACCGGGCAGTAACATGATGTCACACCGGGCAATAATGTGATGTCACAACGGGGCAGTAACATGATGTCACACCAGGGCAGTAACGTGATGTCACACCAGGGCAGTAACGTGATGTCACACCGGGGCAGTAACGTGATGTCACACCAGGGCAATAACGTGATGTCACAACGGGCAGTAACGTGATGTCACACCAGGGCAGTAACTTGATATCACTCCAGGGCAGTAATGTGATGTCACACCGGGGCAGTAACTTGATATCACACCAGGGCAATAACGTGATATCACACCGGGGCAGTAACTTGATATCACACCAGGGCAATAACGTGATGTCACAACGGGCAGTAACGTGATGTCACACCAGGGCAGTAACTTGATATCACTCCAGGGCAGTAATTTGATGTCACACCGGGGCAGTAACGTGATGTCACACCGGGGCAGTAACACCGAGAGTTTATGACATTGGCCAGGACACTGGAGAGAACCTTCCTGCTCTTAATCGTGCTGTGCAACCTTTTAACATCCACTTGGACAGGGAGGTTAAAGTTCTCATCCAAAATAGGGATAATCTTGATTAACCAGTCTGCTCTTTCAGATCGAAATAAAAGATCCCATGACACTATTTTGAAGCAGTGCAGGGGAGTTATCCCCAGTGTTGTGGCGAACATGTATCCTTCAACTAACATCATTAAAAACAGGTTATCGGGTCATTATCACATCGCTGTTTGTGGGAGCTTGCCCTGCACAAATTAGCTGCTGCATTTCCTACATTACAACAGTGACGACACTTCAAAAGTACTTCATTGGCTGTAAAGCACTTTGGGACGTCCTGAGGTCATGAAAGGTGCTGTATAAATGGAAACATTTCTTTCTTTCTCTCAATACCCCTCCCTCAACCAACATCACCAAAAACTGGCCATTCAAGGGATCTTGCTGTATTGATATTATCTGCTGTTTTGGCCTAAATAAAAATAATGACTCCACATCAAAGTAATTCCTGAGAGTGGTTTGCACAGAGTGATCCTAAATGGAGTGCTTCTAAACAGAGTGCTAAAGTTGGGAATTTGGAGAAAGTGGGAATTCGGAGCAGAGGGGGAAGGAGTAGAGAGCGAGAGGAAAGGCCGGAGACAAAGGTAGGCCGGAGAGTCCGGAACACGGAGAGAGTACAAGCATCGGGGAGTGAGGTAAGTCACGTCAGTGCAAGGGAAATCTTGAGTTTATTTCTGTTAAGTTAGTTCATGCTCTATTAAGTAGAGGGATTTCAGGGCACCTCATAATAACATAAGAACATAAGAATTAGGAACAGGACTAGGCCATCTAGCCCCTCGAGCCTGCTCCGCCATTCAACAAGATCATGGCTGATCTGGCCGTGGACTCAGCTCCACTTACCCGCCCTCTCCCCGTAACCCTTAATTTCCTTATTGGTTAAAAATCTATCTATCTGTGACTTGAATACATTCAATGAGCTAGCCTCAACTGCTTCCTTGGGCAGAGAATTCCACAGATTCACAACCCTCTGGGAGAAGAAATTCCTTCTCAACTCGGTTTTAAATTGGCTCCCCCGTATTTTGAGGCTGTGCCCCCGAGTTCTAGTCTCCCCGACCAGTGGAAACAACCTCTCTGCCTCTATCTTGTCTATCCCTTTCATTATTTTAAATATTTCAATAAGATCACCCCTCATCCTTCTGAACTCCAACGAGTAAAGACCCAGTCTACTCAATCTATCATCATAAGGTAACCCCCTCATCTCCGGAATCAGCCTCGTGAATCGTCTCTGTACCCCCTCCAAAGCTAGTATATCCTTCCTTAAGTAAGGTGACCAAAACTGCACACAGTACTCCAGGTGCAGCCTTACCAATACCCTATACAGTTGCAGCAGGACCTCCCTGCTTTTGTACTCCATCCCTCTCGCAATGAAGGCCAACATTCCATTCGCCTTCCTGATTATCTGCTGCACCTGCAAACTAACTTTTTGGGATTCATGCACAAGGACCCCCAGGTCCCTCTGCACCTCAGCATGTTGTAATTTCTCCCCATTCAAATAATATTCCCTCTGACTGTTTTTTTTCCCAAGGTGGATGACCTCACATTTTCCGACATTGTATTCCATCTGCCAAACCTTAGCCCATTCGCTTAACCTATCTAAATCTCTTTGCAGCCTTTCTGTGTCCTCTACACAACCCGCTTTCCCACTAATCTTTGTGTCATCTGCAAATTTTGTTACACTACACTCTGTCCCCTCTTCCAGGTCATCTATGTATATTGTAAATAGTTGTGGTCCCAGCACCGATCCCTGTGGCAGACCACTAACCACCGATTTCCAACCCGAAAAGGACCCATTTATCCCGACTCTCTGCTTTCTGTTTTCCAGCCAATTCTCTATCCATGCTAATACATTTCCTCTGACTCCGCGTACCTCTATCTTCTGCAGTAATCTTTTGTGTGGCACCTTATCGAATGCACCACATCCATCGGTACACCTCTATCCACCATGCTCATTATACCCTCAAAGAATTCCAGTAAATTAGTTAAACATGATTTCCCCTTCATGAATCCATGCTGCGTCTGCTTGATTGCACTATTCCTGTCTAGATGTCCCGTTATTTCTTCCTTAATGATAGTTTCAAGCATTTTCCCCACTACAGATGTTAAACTAACCGGCCTATAGTTACCTGCCTTTTGTCTGTCCCCTTTTTTAAACAGAGGCATTACATTAGCTGCTTTCCAATCCGCTGGTACCTCCCCAGAGTCCAGAGAATTTTGATGGATTATAACGAATGCATCTGCTATAACTTCCGCCATCTTTTTTAATACCCTGGGATGCATTTCATCAGGACTAGGGGACTTGTCTCCCTTGAGTCCCATTAGCCTGTCCAGCATTACTCCCCTAGTGATAGTGATTGTCTCAAGGTCCTCCCTTCCCACATTCCTATGACCAGCAATTTTTGGCATGGTTTTTGTGACTTCCACTGTGAAGACCGAAGCAAAATAATTTTTTTAAGTCTCAGCCATTTCCACATTTCCCATTATTAAATCCCCCTTCTCATCTTCTAAGGGACCAACATTTACTTTAGTCACTCTTTTCCGTTTTATATATCTGTAAAAGCTTTTACTATCTGTTTTTATGTTTTGCGCAAGTTTACCTTCGTAATCCATCTTTCCTTTCTTTATTGCTCTTTTAGTCATTCTTTGCTGTTGTTTAAAATTTTCCCAATCTTCCAATTTCCCACTAACCTTGGCCACCTTATACGCATTGGTCTTTGATTTGATACTCTCCTTTATTTCCTTGGTTATCCACGGCTTGTTATCCCTTCTCTTACCACCCTTCTTTTTCACTGGAATATATTTTTGTTGGAGCACTATGAAAGAGCTCCTTAAAAGTCCTCCACTGTTCCTCAATTGTGCCACCGTTTAGTCTGTGTTTCCAGTCTACTTTAGACAACTCTGCCCTCATCCCACTGTAGTCCACTTTGTTTAAGCATAGTACGCTCGTTTCTGACACAAATTCCTCACCCTCAATCTGTATTACAAATTCAACCATACTGTGATCACTCATTCCAAGAGGATCTTTTACTAGATCGTTTATTTTTCCTATCTCATTACACAGGACCAGATCTAAGATAGCTTGCTCCCTTGTAGATTCTGTTATATACTGTTCTAAGAAACAATCCCGTATGCATTCTATGAATTCCTCCTCCAGGCTACCCCGTGCGATTTGAGTTGACCAATCGATATGTAGGTTAAAATCCCCCATGACTACTGCCGTTCCTTTTTCACATGCCTCCATTATTCCCTTGATTATTGCCCGCCCCACGGAGAAGTTATTATTTGGGGGCCTATAAACTACGCCCACCAGTGACTTTTTCCCCTTACTATCTCTAATCTCCACCCACAATGATTCAACATTTTGTTCATTAGAGCCAATATCATCTCTCACAACTGCCTTGATATCATCATTTATTAACAAAGCTACCCCACCTCCTTTCCCTTCTTGTCTATCTTTCCGAATTGTCAGATACCCCTGTATGTTTAATTCCCAGTCTTGGCCACCCTGCAACCATGTTTCTGTAATGACCACCAAATCATACCCATTTGTAATGATTTGTGCCGTCAACTCATTTACTTTATTTCGAATGCTGCGTGCGTTTAGGTAGAGTGTTTTAATCCTAGTTTTTAAACCATGATTTTTAGTTTTGACCCCTCCTGCAGCCCCTTTATATTCAGTGGCCCTTTTTGTTTCTTGCCTTGGGTTTCTCTGCCCTCCACTTTTACTCATCTCCTTTCTGTCTTTTGCCTCTGTCTCCTTTTTGTTTCCCTCTGTCTCCCTGCATAGGTTCCCATCCCCCTGCCATATTAGTTTAACTCCACCCCAACAGCACTAGCAAACACTCCCCCTAGGACATTGGTTCCGGTCCTGCCCAGGTGCAGACCGTCCAGTTTGTACTGGTCCCACCTCCCCCAGAACCTATTCCAATGCCCCAAGAATTTGAATCCCTCCCTGCTGCAACACTGCTCAAGCCACGTATTCATCTGCGCTATCCTGCGATTCCTACTCTGACTAGCATGTGGCACTGGTAGCAATCCCGAGATTAATACTTTTGAGGTCCTACTTTTTAATTTAGCTCCTAGCTCCTTAAATTCGTCTCGTAGGACCTCATCCCTTTTTTTACCTATGTCGTTGGTACCAATGTGCACCATGACAACTGGCTGCTCTCCCTCCCTCTTTAGAATGTCCTGCACCCGCTCCGAGACATCCTTGACCCTTGCACCAGGAAGGCAACATACCATCCTGGAGTCTCGGTTGCGGCCGCAGAAACGCCTATCTATTCCCCTTACAATCGAATCCCCTATCACTATCGCTCTCCCATTCTTTTTCCTGCCCTCCTGTGCAGCAGAGCCAGCCACGGTGCCATGAACTTGGCTGCTGCTGCCCTCCCCTGATGAGTCATCCCCCTCAACAGTACTCAAAACGGTGTATCTGTTTTGCAGGGGGATGACCGCAGGGGACCCCTGCACTACCTTCCTTGCACTGCTCTTCCTGCTGGTCTTCCATTCCCTAGCTGGCTGTGGACCCTTCACCTGTGGTAAGACCAGCTCGCTACACGTGCTACTCACGTCATTCTCAGCATCGTGGATGCTCCAGAGTGAATCCACCCTCAGCTCCAATTCCGCAACGCGGACCGTCAGGAGCTGGAGGTGGACACACTTCCCGCACACGTAGTCATCAGGGACACCGGAAGTGTCCCTGAGTTCCCACATGGTCCCTCAGTCCCATCGAATGCACATCTTCCCATTCCCTGGACAACCACGTGTGCAGGAAGTGTTGTCAGCTGGAGGAGCTTGAGCTCTGGGTTTCGGAGCCTGAGCAGCAGCTGGCATCACTGCGGTCATCCGTGAGGCTGAGAGCTTCGTGGATAGCACATTTCAGGAGGCAGTCATACCGCAGCGTAAGAGTGCGCAGTCAGAGAGGGAATGGATGGCCGTCAGACAGGCAATGAGGACCAGGCAGCGAGAGCAGGATTCCCCTGAGTGCATCTCGCTCTCCAACCAGTATTCGGGTGAGGGCGATGGTTCCTTTGCGGAGTCCACGGCATCACTGGTGGCTCCGCTGTACAACGGGGGAGGAGGAAGATCAGGAAAGCAATAATGATGGGAGATTCGATAGTTAGGGGAGCAGACAGGCGTTTCTGCGGCCGCAGACGCGATTCCAGGATGGTATGTTGTCTCCCTGGTGGCGAAGTCAAGGATGTCACTGAGCGGCTGAAGGGGGAAGGTGAACAGCCAGAGGTCGTGGTTCATATTGGTATTAACAATATAGGTAGAAAGAGAGATGAGGTCCTGTAGGCAGATTTTAGGGAGCTAGGAAAGAGATTAATTTACAGGTTTTCAAAGGTAGTAATCTCTGGATTACTCCCAGTGCCAAGTGCGAGTGAGTACAGAAATAGGAGGATAGAGTAGATGCATGCATGGCTGGAGAGATGTGCAGGAGGGCAGGTTGAGAAAGCGGTTAAAAAAGCATATGGGATCCTGGCTTCATAAATAGAGGCATAGAGTACAAAAGCAAGGACGTTATGATGAACCTTTATAAAATATTGGTTCAGCCTCAACTGGAGTATTGTGTCCAATTCTGGGCACCACACTTTAGGAAGGATGTGAAGGCATTGTGCAGAAAAGATTTACAAGAATGATTCCAGGATGAGGGACTTCAGTTACGTGGATAGACTGAAGAAGCTGGGGTTGTTCTCCTTACAGCAGAGAAGGTTGAGAGGAGATTTGATCGAGGTGTTCAAAATCATGAGGGGTCTGGACAGAGTAATTAGAGAGAAACTGTTCCCATTGGTGGAAGGGTCGAGAACCAGAGGACACAGATTGAAGGTGATTGGCAGAAGAACCAAAGGCGACATGAGGAAAAGCATTTTTACACAGCGAGTGGTTAGGATCTGGAATGCACTGCCTGAGAGGGTTTTATTTTAATTCGTTCTGGGTTGTGGGTGTCGCTGGTAAGGCCGGCATTTGAGAAGGTGGTGGTGAGCCGCCTTCTTGAACCGCTGCAGTCCGTGTGGTGAAGGTACTCCCACAGTGCTGTTAGGGAACGAGTTCCAAGATTCTGACCGAGAGATGGTGAAGGAACGGAAGGATGGTGTGTGACTTGGAGGGGAACGAGGAGGTAGTGGTGTTCCCATGCGCCTGCTGCCCTTGTCCTTCTAGGTGGTAGAGGTCGCGGGTTTGGGAGATGCTGCCGAAGAAGCCTTGGCGAGTTGCTGCAGTGCATCTTGTAGATGGAACACACTGCAGCCACAGTGCACCAGTGGTGGAGGGAGTGAATGTTGAAGGTGGTGAATGGGGAGCCAATCAAACGGGCTGCTTTATCCTGGATGGTGTCGAGTTTCTTGATCGTTGGAGCTGCTCTCATCCAGGCAAGTGGAGAGTATTCCATCACACTCCTGACTTGTGCCTTGTAGATGGTGGAAAGGCTTTGGGGAGTCAGGAGGTGAGACACTCGCCGCAGAGTACCCAGCCTCTGACCTGCTCTTGTAGCCACAGTATTTATGTGGCTGGTCCAGTTAAGTTTCTGGTCAATGGTGACCCCTAGGATGTTGATGCTGGGGGATTAGGTGATGAGAATTCAATTGAATATCAAGGGGAGGTGGTTAGACTCTCGCTTGTTGAACATAGTCATTGATTGGCACTTGTGTGGCGCGAATGTTACTTGCCCATTATCAGCCCAAGCCTGAATGTTGTCCAGATCTTGCTGCAAGCGGGCATGGACTGCTTTATTTTCCAAGGAGTTGTGAATGGAACTGAACACTGTGCAATCATCAGCGAACATCCCCACTTTGACCTTATGATGGTGGGAAGGTCATTGATGAAGCAGCTGAAGATGGTTGGGCCTAGGACACTGCCCTGAGGAACTCCTGAGCGATGTCCTGGGGCTGTGATGATTGACCTCCAACAACCACAACCATCTTCCTTTGTGCTCGGTATGACTCCAGCCAGTGGAGAGCTTTCCCCCTGATTCTCATTGACTTCAGTTTTACTCGGGCTCCTTGATGCCACACTCGATCAAATGCTGCCTTGATGTCAAGGGCAGTCACTCTCACCTCACCTCTGGAATTCAGCTCTTTTGTCCATGTTTGGACCAAGGCTGTAATGAGGTCTGGAGCCCAGTGATCCTGGCGGAACCCAAACTGGGCATCGGTGAGCAGGTTATTGGTGAGTAAGTGCCGCTTGATAGCACTGTCAATGACATCATCCATCACTTTGCTGATGATTGAGAGTAGACAGATGGAGTGGTAATTGGCCAGATTGGATTTGTCATGTGTTTTGTGGACAGGACATACCTGGGCAGTTTTCCACATTTTCAGGTAGATGCCCGTGTTATAGCTGTACTGGTACAGCTTGGCTAGAGGCGCGGCTAGTTCTGGAGCACACGTCTTCAGCACAACAGCAGGGATTTTGTCAGGGCCCAGAGCCTTTGCTGTGTCCAGTGCACTCAGCTATGTAAGGATTTCACACTTTTACAGGAATAGGCCACGAACTAAAATTGATTTAATACAAGCTTTTGGGATTGACTGGACAAGGGAGAAAAAGGCGCCAGCCTGGGGCAGGTGGTGACTCATCACCAATCTCTGCGGGCAAGAGCCAGACCTGTTTATGCCTACTATCCCACCGAGGAGCCCTGGATTCATTGGCCGGGGAGGGAAAAACAGTTCCCTCCAGAGACTCCAAGTCTGAAAGAAACCAGGACAACAAAGGACCCCACAAGGCGTGCATTTTTGGAGAATGGGGCACTGAAGATAAGGAGTTATCTTTTGCCCTGCAGAAGCCGTGTGCAAATTGGGGAGATCCAGGTCCATCATGGCAGTCAGTCAAACGGATCACCACAAATAACAAATCGATCCAGACACATTAGCGGAAACTGCAGCTCAGTGAGTGTTTTAGCCATAATATACACGAGCTGGAAGCAGCTCGGAGCGAACGAAAAGGAACGGATGAACACAGAAGAAACGGAAGAGATGAGAATGACCAGAAGAGGGAACACTGAAGAGGAACAATCGGTCACGGAACCAACGACCAAGAACCTACAATCTACGATTACAGCAACTAACTGGACGGGTGATTGTATGTGTTCGGTCAATTCTCTCAGAAGTCTTGTTCTGTGGTTGGTAATTAGTTTTTGTGTTCGTTTTTGACAACTGGATTAAGCCTAAATTTTGCGCCTCCCGTGCTCCTTTCCTGTAATTCCCGAGGTCTTCGAATCAAGGTAACGTGTAAAACGAACACCCTACAGCTGTTTCTTGATATCACGTGGAGTGAATCGAATCGACTGAAGACTGGCTTCTGTGATGGTGGGGACCTCAGGAGGAGGATGGATCATCCACTTGGCACTTCTGGCTGCAGATGGTTGCAAACACTTCAGCCTTGTCTTTTGCACTTGGTGGAGGAGGCAGAATCAATCGTGGCTTTCAAGAGGGAATTGGATAAGTAGCTGAAGGAAAAATATTTGCAGAGCTATGGGGAAGGGACGGGGGAGTGGGACCAGCTGAGGTGCTCTGATTTTTGCAGAGAGCCGGCACGGGCTCGATGGGCCGAATGGCCTCCTTCTGTGCTGTAACCACTCTGTGACTCTAGGTGAAGCGCTTTTGCATATTCTGAGGCTGCAATAAAGTGGTGCATAAGTGCAAGTTTCTTCTTTCTGCCTACACTTAACCCTGTGGCCTGTAATCTGTACTAAGTCAGAGACTCAAAACGCTTCTTTGTGAAGGAGTGACGTACACAGCATTAACTGCTGTTCTTTCAAGTGGGAATCTGTTCCATCTTTCCATGACTGTGTGTGGAAAGAACCCTCCTCTAATATAACATAAGAACATAAGAAATAGGAGCAGGAGTAGGCCATATGGCCCCTCGAGCCTGCTCCACCATTTAATATGAGCATGGCTGATCTGATCATGGACTCAGGTCCACTTCCCCACCCGCTCCCCATAACCCCTTATTCCTTTATCGGTTAAGAAATTGTCTATCTCTGTCTTAAATTTATTCAGTGTCCCAGCTTCCACAGCTCTCTGAGGCAGCGACTTCCACAGATTTACAATCCTCTGAGAGAAGAAATTCCTCCTCATCTCAGTTTTAAATGGGCAGTCCCTTATTCTAAGATTATGTCCTCTAGTTCTAGTCTCCCCTATCAGAGGAAACATCCTCTCTTCATCCACCTTGTCGAGCCCCCTCATAATCTTATACGTTTCGATAAGATCACTTCTCATTCTTCTGAATTCCAATGAGTAGGGGCCCAACCTCCTCAACATTTCCTCATAAGTCAACCCCCTCATCTCCGATCCTGCTCCACTGTTGCCTAATTCTATATTGAACCTTTCCAGCTCTGCATTCAGAATGAAATAACTTGCTTAAATCCACATTATCTGTACATTTCAGCGCTTGAAAGATTCCAATGAGGAAAAAGTCCCGTTCTGTCAACCAATCTCGGCTGCGGCAAATGACAGGAAGACACTACTAAACTTGCAGAATGGGCGTGTAAAGGACAAATGGATTTCAGTGCAGATCAGTGTGAGGTGGTGCATTTTGGTCGGAAGAACACGTGGCCACACTAACTGCTTGGAAAATAAGGGTGAAGGAGAAAAGGGATCTCGAGGTACACGTTCTCAAATCGTTACAAGTAGCAACGCAGGTTAATGAGGCCAACAACAAAAGCAAACAAAACACCGGGGTTCATTTCTAGTGGAATAGAATTCAAAAGTAGAGAAGTTATGCTGAACCTGTATCGAGCCTTAGTTAGACCACACTTGGAGCACTGCATGCTGTCCTGGGCGCCATATTATAAAAAGGATATCGAGGCACTGGAGAGGGTGCAGAGAAGATTTACAAGGATGATACCAGAACTATCGCGAAAGACTGCACAGGCTGGGGGTCTTTACTCGAGAAAAGAGAGGGCTGAGGGGTGACCTGATAGAGGTCTTTAAGATTATGGAAGTGTTTGAGTGGGTAGATGTACAAAAGATGCAGAACAGCAATCCACAAGGGCAATTCAACTTTCACCTGAATAGACACGACGGGAGATTGTAAACCCATGGAAAGTCACAATCAAAGGAAAGAGATAGTAGCTATTAATTCGGCTAGAGAGTCATGTAAACATTGTTGGGTTCAAATTGCACCGTGCTACAATTAGAAATGTGCAATTATTATAATAGCAGTGGGAGGAGAGTCATAAGATTGTACGATCACATTTGCTGCTAAAAGTGCACAGCCCGATTTCAATTATAGGGTCTTTGGAAGAAAGAAAGACTTGGATTTATATAGCGCCTTTCATGTCCCATATTGCTTTACAGCCAATGAAGTAATTTTTTGAGTGTAGTGACTGTTGTAATGTGGGAAACGCAGCAGCCAATCTGCGCACAGCAAGTTCCCACAAACAGCAATGTGATAATGACCAGATAATCTGTTTTAGTTCTGTTGATTGAGGGATGAATATTGGCCCAGGACAGCGGGGATAACTCCCCTGCTCTTCTTCGAAATAGTGCCATGGGATCTTTTACGACCACCTGAGAGAGCAGACGGGGCCTCGGTTTAATGTCTCATCTGAAAGACGGCACCTCTGAGAGTGCAGCGCTCCCTCAGCACTGCGCTGGAGTGTCAGCCTGGGGTTTTTTTTGTGCTCAGGTCCCTGGAGGGGCACTTGAACCCACAACCTTCTGACTCAGAGGCTACCCACTGAGTCACGGCTGACACGCTAACTGAAGAATTGAAGGAAGCAAGATTCTCATGTTTGCTGCATCGAGGAGTATGGGTGAGACCGAGATGTGGCGGCTCAGACATCGCACGTGCGCGAGGATGGGAGTTGTGATCACTGAGCACACAAGCTCCGGAGGAAGCGAATGAGCGCACCTTCTACCAACGAGTAGGCAGCCAGGACATGTTACGTATGTGAAGGAAAGGGTTTATAAAAGGACACAATTACAACACCTAATGTACGGAAAAATATCATTCCCTACAGTGGGCAGCTTATTAGCGCCAGAGGAATCGCTGAGTTAATGGAAAAGGTGTCAAAGGATAAGCAATCAGCTGCAGCACAGACCGAGCAATTTGCCCGATTACGCCTCTCAGACGGGTCCCCAACCACTCGCCATGAATTACTTTAAAATGCAATGACATGTTACGCAGCAATTCTGCTCTCCATGGCAATCGGATGATTGAACAGCTTAATAGTTTCTGGTGGTGTTGTTTGGGGGAGGTTATTTGAGGTAACTTCGCAGAAACAGCACCTCGCTGTCTGGCTCCCCATTGAAGTTCCTGTATTTGCGGGTTCGATACGAAGGAAGCTCGCCACAGAAAGTTCAATCTTGTCTATTTCAGTCTAAGTACACTTTTAACAGCGCGAGAAGTGTTAATTATTGATAGTCGACCTCTCTGGCACTGAAAATTGGCTATTACAAGTGTGGAGTCTCATTCCTTCAGGTGTTAATTGTTGTTGGAGATTTAAGAAATTTAACTTTTTCCTTTTCCTCTTCTCTCTCTTAATCCAATCTTTCTTTCCCTCTTTCTGTACCTGACTTGACATTGAATTCACCCACTCTAACTGACACTTCCTTGTCCAGCTTCTGCTCTGCTCATTTCACAGTCCTTCAATCTGATTGGTTAAGGAGGTCCACAGTTACTTTCCCTGCTCACTCAGATCCCAGTTGCCCTGTAGAGGGCGCCGTGCCGTTACCATTGCCAACTTGCAGTAACTTGCAGCCCAAAACACCAGTGACGTTAGACAAGGGAAAGGGAAGTCTAGCTAATGGTGGGCGCCCTGCGTTGACCGGTTACAGGAATTTTTTCTGTTCAGTGCCAGGGCTCGGGCTCGAAACCATAGCCCTGGTGCCTCAGAAGTGAAGGTGTTGCCAACTGAGCCACGGCCACACAGAGAGCTAGCCCTAGCCACGGTGTGGTGGGAGCTTATATGAAAAGCATCTTCACAAAGCCGGGGTTAACGAGTAACTTACTCGCAGACGTCTCTTGGAACTGCTCGCTCGCTTTCTTTTTCCGCCATTTCCACGGTTTGAAGATTTTGCCGATGGACGCCAGCTTGCTTTTTCTCTTCAGTGGCGGGGTCCCAGATACAGGGGGCGACCTTTCCGAGTTTGTGACGGCCGACTTCTCCAGCCCATCGCCTGCAACCGGAAAGAAGAGCACGTGAAACCTCCAGCTTCCTGCATTTCTACAAGGTCAGTGGGATTTTTCTAACAGCCTGGCAGTCGCACAATGCAACGATAACGGCCCAATCCCAGCGACCAATCTCGATCAATGAGTCCACAACATGAGGTGAGGAAAACCCCCCCCCCCCACAGTGGGGGGAGAGCTTTGGGGACCACAGGTCCGCAGTCACCTGTTGCTCCCGAGCTCGCTCCCCTCACTACACGTCGGGGCTGAAATCGGCCCTTTGCTACAAGGCATCTGGCTGCCTGAAAACGGCGGCCACGGGTTGGCGCGGAATGGCCACCGAGTCGCTATGGAGGGGGCCGCCATTTTGAAAATTGCCCTTCCTCAGTTTCGGAGCGCTGCAGGGGGATCGCTCTTGCCCGTCTCCCCGCCCTGGCATGTACACGTTTCCCATATTTCAACGGTGATTACACCCTAAAAAAAGTATTTCATTGGCTGTGAAGCGCTCTGAGACGTTCGGTTGTCGTGAACGGCGTCATATAAATGAAAGTCTTTCTAACCCTGTAAGGCCAGCGCCTTGTGTTTCAGGGTGTGGGTTATGTTCCTTAACCCTCAAACTTGCAAATGTTTTGACTCGTGTGTCTAAAACTAGGCCTGTGTAATCTCCACAATAGCGATGAGCTGAACCCTCGCAGGAATCTTCAGGCTTACCGACCGGCGGGGACCTCTATCCTGGAATTGCCCCTCGGGAAATTGCCCCTATCCTGGAATTGCCCCGTGGGAGTGGCCCCGGCACACTCTTTTGCTACCGCTGCGCCCTGTGTGAAACGGGAGGGCGCACTGTCGCGGCCGCCATTTTTTTTTTTTTTGTCGGTCGACTGTCAGGCCGGCCGACAGTTATGGCCGCGGGTTCGGCCGGGCTGCCGACAGGCAGCCCCGTACCCGCTCTCGGGTGCCAGGCCGCTGGCCCGGCCGAAACCCTCCTTGCTGGCCCAGTTTTTGCCACTCAAGTGGCTGCAGAGCTCGCTGAGAGAGGTTGTGACGCGCCAGCGCGATTACGTCATCGGCCCGGAGCTGATGCCTTGCAGCCTCAGTCTCTTCGCCCCACCCCCCCCCACGGTGAGGCCACTTCTGCCCCACTCGAAAAAAATCCCCGAACTGCTGAATTTCAACGGTTTGGCCGCCCCACACGGAACACAGCCAAAATGGTAGGCGTGCCTCGTTTCCAGCGGCGGGCAATTTTGGCGCAGTCAAGTCTCAAATTATTCATATAATGGGCCCAAAAATTTTATTTTCTGAAAGATATCGATATAATTTGCATTTGAATGAATCAATACTTACTGAATCCTCGAATATTCATTTCAGAAAGATATCAATCTAATTTGTAATATTTTTCATACAAAATTCTCAAAACCGATCCTAAACTATGGGGGGGGCGGGAGGGGGGGGGCGGTGTTACTAAAGTAAATCAGGAAATGATTTCCACCGGGCGGTGAGTAACAAGAAGGCAGAAATTTCAGACCATCGCCAAAAGACCAACAGAAATGGGTTCCGATATATTTTGCAGACAGCGGTGTTGGGACCTGGTCAGAAACAACGGGGGAAGCGGATTCTACAATCGTGTTTAAATGGTCATTGGATAAATATTTGAAAACAAAAATCTTAAAAGGTGGGCGGGGGCGCGGGGGGGGCCAAGGGCAGGGGAATACGTGGATCAGTCTTTCAGAGAGGCAGCACAGAATTAATGGGCCGAATGGCCTCTTGTGGTGCTGCAATACTCTACAGATCTTCACTTTTCCAATAACTTTAATGGAAAGGAAAATCAGGTGGGCAGGACCCGTGGCGGGCAGTGTGTGTGGCATGAGGGGCAGGAGGGGCGAGAGGGATGGGTGGGGCGTGAGGGGCAGGTGGTGAGAGGGACAAGTGGGGCGGGAGGGGTGTGAGGGGTGGGAGGGGCGAGAGGGGCGGGAGGGGCAGGAGGGGGGAGAGGTGGGAGGGGGTGGGCGGTGGGAGGGGTGGGAGGGAGGGGAGGGGCTGGAGGGGTGGGCAGTGGGAGGGGCTGGAGGGGTGGGTGGGGTGGGAGGCAGGGGAGGGGCGGGAGGGGTAGGCGGGTGAGGGGTGGGAGGCGGGCGCGGTGTAAAACCACTGGCCAATTTTCTACCATCCGTTTTATGTCACCACCAAAACCCTTTGCTGTTCAACACCAAAATCCTACTCTGCTAAAAATATGAGGCAAAAATGAGGTAAAGAGAATGGATTATGAACAGCTGATAACTTCCCATTCTACCTATCTCAGTTTAGCTATTGTCATGGGAGCATAGGAATTACTGAACCGGAAAAGGCCAAGGTCCATCTAGATTGCCTGTACCATCCTGATAGTCACATGACACAACAATGGAGTAGTTGACCAATCCCAGCGACCAATCTCGATCAATGAGTCTACAACAGACCCAGACATGAGGTGAGGAAAACCCCCAGTGGGGGAGAGCTTTGAGGACCACAGGTCCACAGTCACCTGTTCCTCCCGAGCTCGCTACACTCACCACACCTCACGTCTCCAATTACTCATATACTGTGTCCCAAAATGTTATATTCTGAAATAAATCTTATCTAATTTGCATTGGAATGAATGAGCTGCTCTCACGGTCTTCCCAGGGCCACTCGCTCACTGGAATTTATGGTTCCCGTACGCCGTCTGAAAGGCCCCCCGCCCCCCAAGTTTCGGGTCTCCTCGTGCATAATAACCCGGAACTTGCGATCTGTCAAGGTATGTGTTGACAGTTCATCGAAACCGACTAGAAAATCACTTTAGCTGGTGTCGAGTTGGACTATTTGCTCAACTACTGCCCAGCAAATGCCCACAAACCTCTTACGCCTGGTAACAGCAGGTGTAGGGCCTGCTTTCACCAGCGTAAGGGTTAATATAAATCTTAAAGTCAACATTTTAAAAATACAAAATGACGCACAAGCACTTAAAATTAGTTTAGACAAATATTGGCCCTGATTAAAATGTTTACAAAAAATTTAATTTTTTAATTGTATTTGCTGTAATGAAGCAACTTGCAATTAAATTGGAAAATCAGGACATTTATTTTTATTGCAGCTGTCTAAATTGTTAAATTATTTGGGGATTCCAGTGGGGATTATGGGGGAAACTTCTTCACCCAGAGAGTGGTGAACCTGTGGAATTCTCTACCACAGAAAGTTGTTGAGGCCAATTCACTAAATATATTCAAAAAGGAGTTAGATGAAGTCCTTACTACTCGGGGGATCAAGGGGTATGGTGAGAAAGCAGGAATGGGGCACTGAAGTTGCATGTTCAGCCATGAACTCATTGAATGGTGGTGCAGGCTCGAAGGGCCGAATGGCCTACGCCTGCACCTATTTTCTATGTTTCGATGTTTTCTATTCTGTTCATAAATGGAAACCTCCTTTGTGATTGGAGGACCCGGCCCACATGATCCAAGGGACGCTTCTGAACCGCGGAAGATCGACCAACTTACCTTCAGGCTCGCGGTCTGCGCCAAGGCCCGCCACTCCCGGGATGAGTGGGCCTTGGCGCAGACCGCGAGCCTGAAGGTAAGTTGGTCGATCTTTCGCGGGTCGGAGGCGTTCTCCGGAGGCGTGCCTCCGGCCACAAATTCAGGGCCGATGTTGCCTCAGATTTGTTTTAATTCTAGCGCCCTTCAAGCGCAGGCCGTGACCTCTGGTCCTAATGTTCCGGAGAAGGTGAAACAGCTTGTCATGGTCGACGTTATCCAGGACCTTGAGAATCCTAAAATCAGCAATCGTTTCACCCTCAAACTTCGAAATTACGACACGGAGATGGGCGGTTTGGCCCAACCACACCGTGTTGGTGTTTATCCTGCACATGCAGTCGTCCCATGATCCCACCCTGTCCCCATATCCCTTTATTCCCCTTTCCTGCAACTACCTACATAACCTGTGGTTAAATGTAGGTATTCACCCGGCAGTGGGGACCACCGTTCTTCTCATTTTTTTTGGGGGGGGGTCGCGCAGCCCCTTTAACTGCCGTGCAGCCCAATCGAAAGCACTAACGGGGAGTAAGCGGGGGGGGGGTGGGTGGGAGGGGTTGTGTGTGTGCAGCGAGCGGGGGTGCGGTGGGGGGGAGTAAGTGGGGGTTCGGGGTGGGGGGAAGAAGTGGCAGGGCCTGCTGAGTTGAATAGCAGGAATTGATTAACATTTCTTGTCCCCGATTGCAGGCCGCAACCAGCCAGATTGAGAGGCTGGCTGGCTGTCGGGCTGGTAGGCCTCGTCACCAGGCCGCAGCCAGGGAGCAGGGAGGAGGGGGGTTATCTCCGGTGTCCTGGCCAATATTTAAACCCTCAATTGACATAACCAAAACAGATTCACTGGTCATTGTCATATTGCTGTTTGTGGGAGCTCGCTGTGCGCAAATCGGCTGCCGTGTTTCCCACATTACTACACTCCAAAAGTACTTCATTGGCTGTAAAGTGCTTTGAGACGTCCGGTGGTTGTGAAAGGCGCTATATAAATCCAAGACTTTCTTACTTTGATTTCTCTCAATGCCTTCTTTAATCGCCTCTGCAAATCACTTCTTGCAATTAATCATCGTCTGTTCTCAACCACAGCATTTGATTCCTTTTCCTGTCTGTGGTGGCTGTGGGTGATTTTAACCCCCCTCGCTCTTCCCCTTGGTTCCCTTCCCGTTTAAGAGCTGCTCGTCTGTTAACACCTTCCCGATCCGAGGAAGGCTCTGTGGTAAAACGCTGGACTGATTTGTGCTCTCTCCACAGAGTGTCTCCAGCGCTTTCTGGCTTTGTTCCTGAACTTTGGAAGCGACGTATCCTGAATATGTTAGGTGCAGTTTAAACAGCTGTATCACCATCCCCCTTATCCCTGCCTTCATTACCACAAGACTCATCCATTCCTACACTCTCCTGGACGGACACCCACTTTCAACTCTCCATAACCTTCAGCTCATCCCAACACTCTGCTGCCCCGTGTCCTAACTCGCACCAAGTCCCGCTCACCCATCACCCCTGTGCTCGCTGACCTACATTGGCTCCCAGTCCGGCAACACCTCGATTTTAAAATTCTAATCCTTATTTTCAAATCCCTCGCCCCTCCCTAACTCTGTAATCTCCTCCAGCCCCACAACCCCCCCGAGATATCAGAGCTCCTCTAATTCTGCCCTCTTGAGCATCCCCGATTATAATCACTCCACCATTGGTGGCCGTGCCTTCTGTTGCCTGGGCCCCAAACTCTGGAACTCCCTCCCTAAACCTCTCTACCTCTCTCTCCTCCTTTAAGACGCTCCTTAAAACCTAACTTTTTGACCAAGCTTTTGGTCACCTGACCTAATATCTGTGTACATGGCTCAGTGTCAGATACTGATTGATAACGCTCCTGTGGAGTGCCTTGGGATGTTTTACTAGTTAAAGGCGCTATATAAATACAAGGAGGCCGAAATTGCCCCCCACCATCCCCCTCCCCCCGGCCTGAAACATGGCACACCCATCCTGTTTCTATGTTTTTACCACCGCGGTGGTTGAGGTCGCCTCTTGAGTGAAATTCCACTCTTTGTTTCTTTTCCACTTGCATCCGGATGTCGCTCTTAATGGTGAGTATACGAAAGGGGGGGATACAGGGCGGTGAGTACACGAGAGGGGGGGGAATACGGGGCAGTGAGTACACGAGAAGGGGGGGATACGGGGCGGTGAGTACACGAGAAGGGGGGGATACGGGGCGGTGAGTACACGAGAAGGGGGGGATACGGGGCGGTGAGTACACGAGAAGGGGGGGATACGGGGCGGTGAGTACACGAGGGGCGGGTACAGGAGAGTGAGTACACGAGATTGGCGGATACAGGGTGGGGGTGAGTACACGAGAAGGGGGGGATACGGGGCGGTGAGTACACAAGAGGGGGGGGGAATACGGGGCAGTGAGTACACGAGAGGGGGGGGAATACGGGGCAGTGAGTACACGAGAAGGGGGGGATACGGGGCGGTGAGTACACGAGGGGCGGGTACAGGAGAGTGAGTACACGAGATTGGCGGATACAGGGTGGGGGGTGAGTACACGAGAGGGGGCGATACGGGGTAGGGGGTGAGTACATGAGGGGGGGATACGGGAGGTGAGTACACGAGGGGGGGATATGGGAGGTGAGTACACGAGATGGGCAGATAGGTGGCGGTGAGTACACGAGGGGGCAGATACGGGGCGGTGTGTACACAAGAGGGGCAGATACGGGGCAGGGACAACATTTGATAACACTAGAGGGGCGGAAGTTGGGGGGGAGGGCCCAGAGTGGCCACCGCGATGACATCATCACGGCGCCACGTCACCGCGGTTCTCTCCTTCACTTAAAGGGAGGAGCCTGCGCGATCTTTAAACTTCAACCCGGGGAGGGTTTCGACCGGGCCAGCGGCCTGGCACCCATCAGGGGTCTGTTGCCCCAGGCTGCCTGTTGGCGGCCCGGCCGAACCCGGGGACAAAATTATCGGCCCGACATGGCAGTCGGCTGACAAAAAAACATTTTTTTTAAGAAGGACTCAGCCTCACTGGACCACCGTGAAAAGGCCTGCTTTGGCATCGCCCAGCGGGCCGAAGATTTTCACGGTGGCATTTCACCGTCGGGGGTGTGGGAGGGCGGGGTGGTACACTGGTGGTGCGCCCGGTGATGACGCACTTAAGACGGATCGGTAACAGCGGAGCGGTGTGGGGGGGTAGGGGGGCGGGGGAACTGCCGGGATACCGCAGGAGCGGAATTATCCAAAATGGCGGCCATTACACGAAAAGTCGGCGGCCATTGTACTCCGCAGTGTGGCCGCCGCGTTCCGGTGTCAAGGGGCCTTCAGGAAAGAGGCAATTTTATGGGGCCCAGAAGTGCTGAGGGCCCGGGGGGCAGCACGGGCCAGCCCACACTGCGATGTGTGTTGTTATGTAT
Source organism: Pristiophorus japonicus (assembly GCF_044704955.1). Taxonomy (NCBI): domain Eukaryota; kingdom Metazoa; phylum Chordata; class Chondrichthyes; family Pristiophoridae; genus Pristiophorus; species Pristiophorus japonicus. The sequence continues at coordinate 8,904,593 of NC_091985.1, read as the reverse complement.
TTAACCCCTTGCAACCTGTAACACACCACCACAAGAGGGCCTACCTGTTGGGAGTCCCAAGGGATCTAAGCAGGCCACCCACGAGGTACCCGCACTCTGGAGTCTTATTAAAGGGGCTGAGGTCACACTTGCTCATTGCGCACAGTACTCAGTCTCATCCTTTATTATGTGTGCGCACTAGGTCCGTGCAGCAGAGCTTGTCTCCAGTCGTCCTGGTTAACCCCTTGCCACTGGACCAAGCCCGTGTGGTGGCTGATGTGGCAACGGTCACCACACGTTACAAAAATCCACGCCCAGGCATCTTCCACCCCCTCAGTTGGAGTTCAGGACTGGAACATCGGGTCCTTCATTGAGACATCTGTGAAGTCGTGTGGGAGCAAGTGATCCTCGTCCGAGGGACCGCCTACGATGGTGATGTTGACGACGAGTGTTCCTTTATAACCTTTCAACACACGGGAGCACAGTTTGTGTTACTGGGACCGTTGTGAAGGCCAGGAAGACGAGAGCTGCTTTAAGGCAAATGCAGGCCAGAGCGGTGCTGCTTAGCACCGGGTCCGAAGGTTAGCAGCTGGTGGTGTTTGCCCAGTGGCCACCTTGTTCCAGTGCTTCCCGATCATGCGTGGCCGCAAACACTGAATACCATTCAAGGAGGAGGAGCGGGAATCACGCTCCTCGCGTCTTCAGGCATCCGTACCCGCCCCAGCTTCCTCGCCGCCTTCTGCAGAACGGCAACCTGGCCACACCCTCCAGTAAAAAGAAAAAAAAAGACTCGCATTTATATAGCGCCTTTCACCACCTCAGGATGTCCCAAAGCGCTTTACAGCCAACGAAGTACTTTTGGAGTGTGGTCACTGTTGTAATGTAGGAAACGCGGCAGCCAATTTGCGCACAGCAAGCTCCCACACACAGCAATGTGATAATGACCCAGATAATCGTTTTTTTTTTGTTATGTTGATTGAGGGGTAAACATTGGCCAGGACACGTGGGGATAACTCCCCTGCTCTTCTTCAAAATAGTCCCGCGGGATCTTTTACGTCCACCTACGAGAGCACTCGGGACACCCAAATACAAGCAGCACATACATTATACATCTCAAAATCAGCAGGAACCATTAAGTGTAGTGGAGCTTCCCTGAGGGGAGGAATTAATTGAGCGCAGCACCATTATTCACAAGCCACCCACACACCTCAGCCTTTAACATAATGAACATTAAAGAGACTCGGTTTTTACTATTATTAATGTTTATTATATTTATTATGTTTCCAATAGAACCAACGCATCGATAACAACCAAGGTGTCTGAGGGCTTTAATGCCCCCACGGCAAACGTGCCAGAGGCGGGCAGAGGAAATGTTACAAAGACACCCTCAAAGCCTCCCTGATAAAGTGCGACATCCCCACCGGCACCTGGGAGTCCCTGGCCATAGACCGCCCTGAGTGGAGGAAGTGCATCCGGGAGGGCGCTGAACTCCTCGAGTATCATCGCCAAGAGCATGCAGAAATCAAGCGCAGGCAGCGGAAGGAGCGTGTGGCAAACCAGACTCCCCACCCACCCTTTCCCTCAACCACTGTCTGTCCCACCTGTGACAGAGACTGTGGTTCTCGTATTGGACTGTTCAGCCACCTAAGAACTCATGCTAAGAGTGGGAGCAAGTCTCCCTCGATCCCGAGGGACTGTCCATGATGCTCGCACTACCTGCTGCCGTTCAATTGCTGCTCGTGCCATTGTAACGCAGATGTTAACCCGCTCGTTTTAAGAGTTGTATGAAAGTAAGGCACGTGCGTTGCGCTAAAAATAGCAGGCGGCACAGATGATTCCCTGTGGCAGTTCCCAGCATTCCCAACTGCTCCTGAATTTCCAAATCCGTCCTGAAATTGTAAAGCTGGTACAAATTTCACGCCTGATTTGAAACTGGCTCCAGTTGCGAAAAAAGCCAGCTGTTTGTTATTGAGCGTGACCCTGAACTGGAGGAAAATGATCCCACAAGAACAGAGTGGCTCATGCGATGCTGGCAGGAAGATTGCGATACGTTATGCTCCTTGATACTCTCATAGTCGATCTTCCTCACTGAGAGACAGGCTCACTAACAAGAAGGTTCAGGGGAGAGTTAATAGAGGGATGCAAAACTCTGAGGGGTTTTGACAGAATAAATAAAGGGAAACTGTTTCCACTGGTAGTAGGGTCGATAACCAGAGGACACATGGACGTCATCAAGGTCCAGGTCGGTGACTGGAGCCTGGGCAGGTACAGCAGGAGCGGCGAGGTCGGGGCGCAGGGGCAGCGAGAGATCATGGAGCGATGCGATCGGGGCCCAGGAGAGGCATGAGTTCGGGGCCCAGAAGAGGCGAGGGCCCAGGAGGCAGCACGGGCCCAGCCCACACTGTGCGATATGTGCGCGCACTAGGTCCGTGCAGCAGAGCCGCTCTCCAGTCGTCTTGGTTAACCCCTGCCACTGGACCAAGACTTATCTCTGTCAAGCCCCGTGTGGTGGCTGGTGTGCAACGGTCACCCCACGTTAAACAAATCCACGCACAGGCATCCTCCACCCCTTCAGGATGTAGTTCGGGATCGGGAATATTAGGTCCTTCATTGAAACCACCTGTGAACTCATCCCTTTTTGGAGTGGCAGCGGGTCATCCTCATTTCGAGGGACTGCCGATGATGATGATGACATGTTGAGGATAATTGAGGCATGGAGGCAGTGACCTCGCTCGGCCGGCTCCGACGGACCGGTCACATTGTCTGCACGCCCGACTCCGGGGGACTGCCGAACAAGGAAGTGGATACTTGCCAAAAATAACCAGAGGGGGGATTGTTTTTTACACGGCGAGTTGTTGTGATCTGGAACGCTCTTCCTCAAAAAGGCGGCGGGAGCAGATTCAATAATAACTTTCAAAGGGGAATTGGACAAATATTCAGAAGCGACAAAGTTGTGGGGCTGTGGGGAGGGAGCACAGGATAAACTGGATAGCTCTTTCCTACGTCACAACACTGACTTCAAAAGTACTTCATTGTCTGCACCGCCCTTAGGGACACCCTAAGGTTGTGAAAGGCGCTATGTCAATGCAAGCCTCTCTCAGCAGATGTTTCCACCTCTGTCGCACATACTGTCAGAATCAACCCGAATGTAACAGCCTATCAGAATTAGTCATGGTGATTGCACTTTGTGGGACAGCTTCATAACTTCGTCAAGCACTCCCACACACAGTTATACATTATAAATATATACAAATACACACACACACAGAACAGCTGTGTCATAGGAATCTCATCCATCAGCTTTCAATGTAATGTGGCAAGAATGACAGCAACAGGGTGCTTAATGGACTTGAAATATGATTTGTAACCAGATGAACTAGTTACCCGGCCCACATCAGGAGGTGGAGGGGAGGGGGAGGTAGTGCATGAGTGCATTATGTTTTCGGGACAATATCACAAACACACAGGCTTTAAGATGGCTGATACCATCAGGGACTAGTCAGGTGACTCCCTCTTTATTGTTGCAAACAGCAATGGCTGCAATGCCACAGTAGTCCACTGGATGGAGCTATATATATATATTATATAAAGGATCATAAGAACATAAGAAATAGGAGCAGGAGTAGGCCCTATGGTCCCTCGAGCCTGCTCCGCCATTCGATGAGATCATGGCCGATCATTGACTTCAACCCCGCATTCCCTCCCGATGATCATATCCCTTGCTTTCCCCAGACTCCAAAAATCTATCGATCTCAGCCTTGAATATTTTTTTTTTTTAATTCGTAGCCAATCTTTCCAATTCTTTGTCAAATCACAAACGCCAGAGGTCACCTTGCACACATCAAGGATCACTCTGCGCCAATGCTCTTAGCCAAAAGGCCGAGAGCCACTGCACCGTTCCTGGAAGTACTGCAATACCAGGTTCGTGCCATGGAGGTGGATGGGTCAGGCCCCCCACACACCTCCTATTTTCTCAGCCTTGAATATATTCAGAGACATAGCATCCACAGCCCTCTGGGGCAGAGAATTCCAAAGCTTCACCACCCTCTGAGTGAAGAAATTCCTTCTCTGGTAATGGTACCCACAAGGCCCCAAAATCAGAAGTTGTTACAGCTGACGTACTTTTGAAGTGTAGTCACTGTACGAAAGGCAGCAGCCAATTTGCGCTCAGCAAGCTCCCACAAACAGCAATGTGATAATGACCAGATAATCTGTTTTAGTGCTGTGGGTTGAGGGGTAAATATTGGCCCAGGATGCCATGGATAACTCTTCTTCGAAATAGTGGTCTCGCCAAAAGCCGGCACGTCCGACGGTGCAGCACTCCCTCAGCACTGCACTGGAGGGTCAGCCGAGATTTTTTGTGCTCGAGTCTCTGGCGTGGGACTTGAGCCCACAACCTTCTGACTCAGAGCCGAGAGTGCTATCCACCGAGCCCCAGCTGACACAGCCAATCAATGTAGAGCGACAATCGAGAAAACCAATGGGATGTCGAATTACCGCAGCAGAACTGTAAAATACAGGATAGAGGGGGTTAAATTCAACTTCGGGCCATCACGGACTGTGAAAGGTGTAAAAGCATGAGGTGGAAAATCCGGGACCTTTATCCCCCCCCATCCGGAAGTCTCGCTGCCAACGCGGAATTGGGCTGTGCACCTCTCAAAGGAAGCGGAGTACTATCTCCGGCACTGTCTCTCCTGCTGTCTCTCCCCCGCTGTCTCTCCCCCGCTGTCTCTCCCCCGCTGTCTCTCCCCCGCTGTCTCTCCCCCGCTGTCTCCCCCCGCTGTCTCCCCCCGCTGTCTCTCCCACGCTGTCTCTCCCCCGCTGTCTCTCCCACGCTGTCTCTCCCACGCTGTCTCTCCCCCGCTGTCTCTCCCACACTGTCTCTCCCCCGCTGCCTCTCCCCCGCTGTCTCTCCCCCGCTGTCTCTCCCACGCTGTCTCTCCCACGCTGTCTCTCCCCCGCTGTCTCTCCCACGCTGTCTCTCCCCCGCTGTCTCTCCCCCGCTGTCTCCCCCGCTGTCTCCGTGGGGTGCTCCACTTCCTTTGTGGAGGGGGGGTGTCCCAGGGCAGTAGCGCGGTGCTACAGAACCCCGCCACTTCCAGTAAAGGGGAGGGGGCTGCTGCGCATGCTGCATGGCCTCTGATGGCTTGCACTGGGCCTCCAGGGCAGCGTGTGACCGGGTCAGCAGTGTGCCGGGCTGCACGATGATGGCCCGGACCATGCTAGGGCCACTATCGTCGAGCCGACCCGAGAATCGGCCGAGAATAAAAAAAAAGATGGGGGTCCAGGGGGGGGGGGGGGGTGGAGGGGGGGGGCCGTGTCCGCCAGCTTCCCGACCCACCAAGCTGCCGCTGATATCCGCCCGCACCAGCCTCACGGTTTGTGGGACAGTCCCCCCCCCACCCCCTCACGGGGTGTTAAGGGGTCGGCGCAAGGCAGTGAGGAATCGCGTGCATTGGCAATGACGTCAGCGTCGGTTGCGCGGTGGCCCAGAGCACTAACCGTAGGGCGCGGCGATGCCGAGGCAGCGCTTCCCAAACCTCTGGGGCAACTTCCCGGGAGACGTCAGCGCCCACTCCCCCAGGCACAAACTGCCCCACTCCCCCCGGGCTAACGGTGCTATGAAAGGGGGCAATTTCGCCCCCTTACAATCTCACAGCACAAGAGGCAATTCGACCCATCGTGTCTGTGCCGGCTTCTTTGAAATTAGTTCCACCCTGCCGCTCTTTCCCCACAGCCTTGCAATATTTTTCCTTTTCAAGTATTAATCCGATTCCACTTTGAAAGTTACTATTGAATCTGCTTCCACCGCCCTTTCAGGCAGATCGTAACAACTCGCTGCGTTAAATCAAATTCTCCTCATCTCCCCCTTGGCTTCTTTGACAATGATCTTAAATCTGTGTCCTCTGGTTACCAACCCACCCGTCAGTGAAAATAGTTTCTCCTCATTTGCTCTTGTACATAATTTTGTACACGTCTGTTAAATCTCTCCTTAGCCTTCTCCGGTCAAATGGTTTCCATGGGTTTATGTTCAGTCAGGGCTGAAGATGGGAAAGATTTCTGAACTCAAATGTTGTTTTGTAAGTTTTCCATTGAGAAACTAACCACTTGCATTTATATAGCGCCTTTAACATCATAAAACGTCCTAAGGTGCGTAATCAAACAGAATTTGACACTGAGCCACAGAAGCAGATATTAGGACAGGTGACCAAAAGCTTGGTCATAGAGGTAAGGAGCATCTTAAAGGAGGAGTGAGGGGTCGAGACGCGGAGAGGATTAGGAAGGGAACTCCAGAGCTTGGGGGGCCTAGGCAGCTGAAGGCGCGGCCACCAATAATGTGGGGAAGAAAATTGGCCAGAATTGGATGGGCGCAGACATATTGCGGGGGTGGGGGTTGTGGGGCTGGAGGAGGTTACAGTGGTAGGGAGGGGCAAGGCCATGGGGGGATTTGAAAACAAGAATGAGAATTTTAAACTTGAGGCTCAGAGCACCACCCGGCTTGGACTGTAAGAAGCTGATGGAGGAAGGAAAGGTGAATGGAAGTTGAGGAATTCCACAGTTTTGAGTGTCCTGTGAAAGATTTGTTTGAGGTCGAAGGATCTCAGTGGCACTAAGGATGTAGAGCAGGGGGGTGTACTTGGAGTTTAGGAGGATGAGGAAGTTGTCGTGGGATACACACACAACACGCACACACACACACACAGATTTCCCACGGCGTAGGCTAAGTTCCAACAATGTGCTTGATGGGGCTTTGTTGAGAAATGTGATAAGCAGTCAGTTTTGAATTAAAAGCCGCCCACCAGCTTTCACACTCCACGCACACGCTAAAAAGCAAGGAAAAGGGATTGCATTTGTACAGCTCAGTACCGCCTCGAGGCACTTCACTCGGAAGCCTCTTTGGAATGCAATCATGGACTGCGGTACTTTGCGAGTCACTCGCACAGTAAGGTCTGCGATGAGAATGGCCCGGGTGGGTTTTCCAACAACAACAAAAAAAAATCGAGAATCAGTATGGTTAAGGTGAGGTGATTGGGAGTTAATGCCTGCGGACTGAAGGAACAGAGGAGGCCGCAGGCAGGGGAGGTTCCGGGGAATAATGACCTCGGAGAAGGAAACCGTTCCCTGGGTCTCCACCTCAGCACGGTGCGGAGGCACGGAGGAGCAAGAAGGAGCTTCCCAAGAACTTTGGAAACGATCCCGTTTTTAACTCCAGTTGGATTCCCTGCTCAGGCCTGAGTTAAAGTTAGTCGGGTCTCAGTGAGATCAATGATGTGATCTCATTGCTGTTTTGTTGGGGCTCGACAGGGTAGATGCAGAGAGGATGTTTTCCCTCATAGGGGAACCTAGAACCTTGGGGGCATAGTTTCAGAATTAGGGATCGCCCATTTAGGACGGAGATGAGGAGGAATTTCTTCTCTCAGAGGGTGGTGAATCTGTGGAATTCTCTGCCCCAGAGTGCTGTGGAGGCTGGGTCATTGAACATATTCAAGGTGGAGATAGACGGATTTTTGAGCGATAAGGGAATAAGGGGTTATGGGGAGCGGGCGGGGGAAGTGGAGCTGAGTCCATGATCAGATCAGCCATGATCTTATTGAATGGCGGAGCAGGCTCAAGGGGCCGTATGGATTACTCCTGCTCCTATTTCCTATGTTCTTATGTCACGGGCCGCAACATGCACATGTAAAGAAGGACCCTGTTGGCTCTGGGCACCTGTCCTTGCTGCCCGCTCAGGAGAGCAGGTTAAAATTGCAGATGTTGCCATCACGGCCGCTTTCGGGCAGGTGAGAGCCAGGGCGATTTGAAATGCCCGCCCGCCAGGTTTCTGTTGAGCGAGTCGGGTTAAAATTGCCCCCCGAGTCGCTGTTGTAATGTTGGAAACATGGCAGCCAATTTTCACACAGCAAGATCCCAAAAACAGTAATGGTGGCCTGTTTCCACGCTGCAACTTCAATGTATTTCGATGTCGGAGGTGCTGCCTTTCAGATGAGACGTTAAACCGAGGCCCCGTCTGCTCTCTCAGGTGCGTGTAAAAGATCCCATGCTCACTATTTCGGAGAAGAGCACGAGAGCTCTCCCTGGTGTCCTGGGTCAACATTGATCCTTCAACCAACGTCACGAAAAAAACAGATGATCTGGTTATTTATCGCATTGGATCTTGCTGTGTTTCTCCACATTAAATCAGATTATCTGGACAATATCACATTGCTGTTTTTGGGAGCTTGCTGTGCACAAATTGGCTACAGAAGTGATTCATTGACTGTGAAGTGCTTTGAAAAGAAAGAAAAACTTGCATTTATGCAATGGTTGGAGCTTCTTGACTGATTGTGGCCACCGTAGCTGACATGATGTATTCCTGCCACTGGGTTCCATTTTCTGATTGGACACAGACAGACAGAAAGACAGAGGGGAGAGAGAAAAGGAAAGTCTGCCTCCATTTTAGCTAGAATTATCTGTAACTTTTGTTAATCAGAAACAAATCTTCTGTAGTAGCAAACCTTCCCAGAAGTACAGTTACATAAGTAACTTCTCCTTATTGAATCATTCTCGAATTATTGTATTTTATCTTTGATGTACAGTAAGAGATAAGTAACTTCTCTTTATTGCTGTTTTTATTCAATTGCTTCTGTTGTATTACAAGAATTCTCGATCTGTCTTTATTCTTTATCAACAGTTTCACGCTGCATTTATTAAAGAATTTGGATTCTGACGCTCTGACCTTTAGCCATATTTCTTGGTGTAGCATTGAAGCTAGCTGGAGAATCAGAGTTATTGCTTGTCATGCGCTACATTCTGACAGAAATCAGTATACGTTATATAGCACCTTTCATGACCACCAGATGTCTCAAAGCGTTTACAGCCAATGAAGTACTTTTGGAGTGTAGTCACTGTTGTAATGTAGGAAACATGGTAGCCAATTTGTGCACAGCAAGCTCCCACAAACAGCAATGTGATATTGTCCAGATAATCTGTTTTTTTTGTTATGTTGATTGTGGGATTAATATTGGTGAGGGCACCGGGGATAACTCCCCTGCTCTTCTTCGACAAAGTGCCAAGGGATCTTTTACATCCACTTTAGAGAGCAGACGGGACCTCAGTTTAACGTCTCATCCGAAAGACAGCACCTCCGACAGAGCAGCACTCCCTCAGCACTGCACTGGGAGTGGCAGTCTAGATTTTTCATACTTAAGTCCCTGGAGTGGGTCTCGAACCCACAACCTTCTGACCCAGAAGCGAGTGTACTACCCACTGAGCCACGGCTGAGACTTTGGGATGCCCCCGAGGATGTGAAAGGTGCTAGATAAATGCAAGGTTGTCCTCCCTTTCATTCTCAACAGGCAGGGCACCCATGGAAGCGAGCGGGTAATGGGATCGACTTGTCGATAAAGTAGTGAGAGTGAAACACGGGTATCATTTCGGAAATTGCGTTTCTAAAACAGCGGACAGAAGAGTGATTGTGGTTGGATGGACTAAGATAGGTGGAATGGTCTTGTTCTGCAATTATTGTGTCAACACTGAACAGATTTGAGCAGCCATGCGTGGATGGGGAAAATCTGCTACTTTTTCGCAAGCCTACTGTATATGTAACCACTAAATTGATATTTAGCACTGGTATCTCTGGTACAATGTGTGCAGAACATTGGCCATTGGCCTCAAGGGAATGCTCAAACACATTGTACTTGTTTGTGAATATTACCCTGGTGCTTCTTACTGCCCAACGTTAAACAGGAAACACAGCCCAGGATGGAGACATTTATATAGATCTTATATATCAATGTAAGGCTGCCCTTGACAGTGCTGCTCTCTGTCTGCAGAACACTCACTGAAACAAACAGAACATTCTTCAAACCGGAGAACCCCTCCCAAACCTCAAACATTATTTTTAATGAATTATAAAAGAGGCGGGCATGCTGCTGCAGTCCCAACATTCCTTTAATCTCCGCACCCTCCCCCAGTCCAATATCCTCCTATTCACCCACCGCCTCCCCTCCTCACAACCTCAACCAACCTCCTCTTGCCCTGACTCCAACCTCTTGCTCGTTGCCCCACTGATGGTGGCAAGATCTCTGACCACCTGCGCCCGACTTTCTGATAAGCCGTCTGCCTCTCCGGTCGGCCCCCCCCTTTACAAAAGCTCCCCGAAACCCACCTCTTTGAACAGTCTTTCAGCCATCCCACTCTCGCCAATTTCCCTTTCTCTAGCATGGTGTCCATCCTCCAGACTGTGAGGCACCCAGAGATGTTCTTTACATTATGTAAATGCTTTGGCAAAAATGCGCAGTTTGTGGAAATCTTATTTTTTTTTCCTTCTCAGGATGCGGGCAACACTAACTCGAAGTCAAGTTTCATTTTATGGCAAAACTCTTGGCGTGCCGGAAGGTTGTGGGGTCATTCTTAGGTCGTGGGCATGGCTGGCAAAGCCGGCATTTATTGCCCATCCCTAATTGCCCTTGAGGAGGTGTGGTAAGCTGCCATCTTGAACCGCTGCAGTCCGTGTGGTGAAGGTGCTCCCGCTGTGCTGTTAGGGAGGGAGTTCCAGGAAGCCTTGGCGAGTTGCTGCAGTGCATCCTGTAGATGGTGCGCCGATGGTGGAGGGAGTGAATGTTTAGGCTGGTCCATCCCTCTACCTGATAATATATATGATGGGCCAAATTTTGCTGAAAAATTAACCGCGTGTAAACGATGCTCGCCATTAATGATACGCAAATAGGCAGCAACTTGTGGCGAGACGAGACGCCCTGTGAATTGTGATTCACCATAAGTTGCTGGACGATTTGCGTCGCTCCGCCGTTACCTTTGCGAAAACACCATCTTGCCCTTAATCTCCCCGTGATTTACAGAAAGTTGCATCTGCACATTAATCGGCCATTAAACTTGTCGCAGGAAGTCAAGTCCAGTAATTAACAGCGTAAGTACCATTTTAACAACGCGATAATTGTGACTGACTGACAATCGATGTCTCTGGCCCACAACGTGAACAATTCCGTGGGGGAAAATTGCACAGCGCCCCGTTCGGGGGCAACGACAGGTGCGAGGTGGGATTTCCTGCGCCAGTCCCACAGGAGTCCGGCCCGGCTCACGATATTGGGGTACCCTCGCCACCACCCCCCCCCCCCCCCCCCCACTCGCTCTGTGGGGGCACGAGCGGGGCGGAAGCAGACGGAGAGGACTGCAGCACCACGCCCTGGAACGCGTAGCGCTGCCGCATAGAGAGGGCCCTCCCCTTCATTAAATGGGGGAGGGGCCAAGCTGCCGACTCTGCGGGTCCCGACCTGGACCACTGGGGAGAGGGGTGCCACGTGGCTGCAAGATCGCGGCACGGACTGCGCGTTCCACCATTCAGCGAGCCGCGACCGGTAAGTCGGCCGATTATTTTTAGTGCGAGCGCCACGTCCCCTTTAAGTAGCGCCCCGCGAATAGCCTAAAGCCCGGTACACGCCCCTCCTGAAGCTGTCATCGCCCGGCACAGCTTAAGGAGGCGCTCATGAACGTTTGCTCCGGGGCGAAAACAGGTCGCTGCGCATGGCGATGACCGGTTACCGTCGGCGCTAAGCTCCCGCGGAATTTAGCGGCAGTCATTAGCGGCCCTGTGCCTGGGTGAAAAGTTGCTCGTTGATACCGGGGAGCACTAACGGGAGGCACAAACGACCCGAATTTCTCCCCTAAGTGTGGAGTCTCATTCCTTCAGGTAATGGATTGTTTTAGGAGATTTAAAAAAATGTTAGTTTTACATTTTTGTTTCTTGCTTTTCTCTCTCTCTCTCTCTCTCTCTGAATCCAAATGTTTCCTTTCCGTCTCTTTATTTCCTTTTCCGCACTTGATTTGATCCTCCTTCTCACTCCTGCCTCTCAGGAGTATTTCTCAATCCTTTCATCGCACGTTGGTTGAGGCCCTTTGTCCCGTTGTCCAACCCAAGGCCCCAGAAATCTGGCCCGATGAACAGTAACGTGACCGCTCCAACATAACATGAACCGCCCAAGCATTGAATCACAGCAGGCTTGACCCTTTCACACGCTTCCTGAGAATGTAACAACGAGGCTTCCACCAGCTTGCGTTCCCCTCACCCCCGCCCACACACCTCGTTCTGCAGTAAGTGTGAGCGCTGTGACATATGGAGCAGAGAGGAGGTGTCGGCAATACAGAACCAGCCTGGGCTTTCCGACGGGGCCCTGCTCGGTAACTTGGCTGGAGTTCCCTTTCATTTCTTCTCCACCCACTTGGTGGCAAAGAAACATAGAAACTTGGAAAATAGGTGCAGGAGTAGGCCATTCGGCCCTTCGAGCCTGCACCGCCATTCAATGAGTTCATGGCTGAACATGCAACTTCAGTACCCCATTCCTGCTTTCTCGCCATACCCCTTGATCCCCCGAGTAGTAAGGACTTCATCTAACTCCTTTTTGAATATATTTAGTGAATTGGCCTCAACTACTTTCTGTGGTAGAGAATTCCACAGGTTCACCACTCTCTGGGTGAAGAAGTTTCTCCTCATCTCGGTCCTAAATGGCCTACCCCTTATCCTTAGACTGTGACCCCTGGTTCTGGAGTCTCCTGAGGGCAGGGGATCACGGCTGCTTCAAACAGGCGAGGGTCCAACTCAAGTAGAAATTTATAGGTGTGAGTACACTCCCCCCCCCACCCGGCCGTTCTGTCACATGTGACGTCCATTCCACGTCATCAGAACATAAGAAATAGGAGCAGGAGTCGGCCATTTGGCCCCTCGAGCCTGCTCCGCCATTCAATAAGATCATGGCTGATCTGATCATGGACTCAGCTCCACTTCCCCGCCCACTCCCCATCACCCTTTACTCCCTTATCGCTCAAAAATCTGTCTATCTCCACCTTAAATATATTCAATGACCCAGCCTCCACAGCTCTCTGGGGCAGAGCAATCCATAGATTTACAACCCTCTGAGAGAAGAAATTCCTCCTCGGCTCAGTTTTAAATGGGCGGCCCCTTATTCTGGAAACTATGGCCCTAGTTCTAGATTCCCCAAGGGGACACATCCTCTCTGCATCCACCTGGTCGAGCCCCCTCAGTATCTTATATGTTTCAATAAGATCACCTCTCATTCTTCGAAACACCAAGTGAAATAGGCGCCCCGTTACCACATTTCAGTCCCACTTAAGAGCCCCTGATAGTGATGTGGAAATGGAATTGCCATGCTGGGTGTATGCGGAAGGCTTGAACGTGGCTCAGTGGTTCGCATTCCAGCCTACGAGGCAGAAGGTCATGGGTTCAAGTCCTCGTTCCAGAGAGTTGAGAATAAAATCTTGGCTGACACTCCCAGTGCAGTCCTGAGAGAGTGTTGCATCCTCAGGGGCTGCCTTTCAGCTGAGGCCCCGTCTGCTCTCTCAGGTGGCTGTAAAAAATCCCATGGCACTATTTTGAAGAAGGGCAGGGGAGAATCTCCCCAGCGTCCTGGCCAATCTTTTAACTCAACCAACATCGCTAAAGCAAGTCTTATGGTCATTATCACAGTGTGGTTAGTGGGAGCTTGCTGTGCGCAAATTGGCTGCCGTGTTTTCTACATTACAACAGTGACTACACTGCAAAAAGTACTTCATTGGCTGTAAAGCGCTTTGGGGCGTCTCGGGGGTCATCAAAGGCACTGCAGAAATGCAAGTCTTTCTTTATGCTACGTCTGACTTGAGAGTGTTTGATGAGGCTGGGAAGATGGAGCTTTAGTCTGCATCTAACGCATACCATGTTATAGGATGCTTGACGGAGGGTGGCTGGGGGAAGAGTTGATGGGAGTTCCATTCTGTGTACAATCCATGCTGTACCTGACCGCAGGTTGCTTGAAAGTGGGACTGCAGCAAAATGGGAAATGTTCCCCTGAGGACTGTGAGCTCGAACCGCAATCAACTCAATGGCCCTGAGATTCCGTAGGGCTCCTCCTGATCTCCAACCAGAACTTCGGCACGAGACCAGCAGAACTGTCGGAGAGGTGGTGTAAATGGACAAATTCTAGCCCACTCAAAAGCCACCGCGTCCATTCTCTCCGAGACCATGGGTTGAGATCTCTGCGCCGACAGCTTTGGGGGATTGAGTGCGTTTGCTGGAAGGCAATGAGGATTCCCTCACTCAGTCAGCATCAGTTATAAATATTTAACCTGTCTTAGTCACCATACAATTGTTAAATGATGTGCTCTTATAGCAAAGCAAATACAAAACAGGACACGTTAGATAAATGAGAGAGGTTAACAGACACTTGGAATAAGTTACCAGTGAATGATCGCAAAGTAAATACTGCAAATGGACTCGTGAAAATGCGGGTGTACGAATGCAGTGTTGGATAGTGGGGCGGGCAGCCCATCTGCACTGTCCGTTAATCAGTTGGGGGCTCCACACTACGGAGCCCCCCCTCGAAACTGGGGTCCAACTACCAAGTGAAATGGGGAAGAGAGGCGCTTGGAGGGTAATCCCCAACACCAGCGATAGTGGGATAACAGCAGAAAGAGGGAATATAATAACTTAAGAACCTAAAGCAAGAGGAGGCCATTCGGCCCCTCGAGCCTGCTCCGCCAATCAATAAGATCATGGCTGATCTTCTACCTCAACTCCACTTTCTGTCGGTCTCAGGCTTGAATATACTCAGCAACCGAGCATCCACAGCTCTCTGGGGTAGAGAATTCCAAAGACTCACCACCCTCTGGGTAAGAAAATTCCTCCTCATCTCAGAAAATGCTGGAAATCTCAGCTGGTCAGGCAGCATCTCTGGAGTGGGAGCAGCGTTAACGTTTCAGGTCGATGACTCTTCGTCAGAACTGGAGAGTGTTCGGAAAGACCACATTTTTAACAAGGACTGAAAGGGGGAGGGGAAGAAACAACAAAAAGGTGGAAGTCTGGAGAGATTAGAGAGACAAAAGGGATGATGGGCCAAATTCAAATGGTAATGGCAGAAGTTAGAAAATCATTAGTCAAGATCATCATCATCATCATCATCATAGGCAGTCCCTCGGAATCGAGGAAGACTTGCTTCCACTCTAAAAACGAGTCCTTAGGTGGCTGAACAGTCCAATATGAGAACCACAGTCCCTGTCACAGATGGGACAGCAGTGGTTAGAGGAAAGGGTGGGTGGGACTGGTTTGCCGCACGCTCCTTCCGCTGCCTGCGCTTTATTTCTGCATGCTCTCGGCGATGAGACTCGAGGTGCTCAGCGCCCTCCCGGATGCACTTCCTCCACTTAGGGCGGTCTTTGGCCAGGGATTCCCAGGTGTCGGTGGGGATGTCGCGCTTTATCAGGGAGGCTTTGAGGGTGTGCTTGAAACGTTTCCCTCTGCCCACCTGGGGCTCGCTTGCCGTGAAGGAGTCCCGAGTAGAGCGCTTGCTTTGAGAGTCTTGTGTCAGGCATGTGAACAATGTGGCCCGCTCAGGAGCTGATCAAGTGTGGTCAGTGCTTCGATGCTGGGGATGTTGGACTGGTCGAGGACGCTAACGTTGGTGCGTCTGTCCTCCCAGGGGATTTGTAGGATCTTGCGGAAACATCCTTGGTGGTATTTCTCCAGCGACTTGAGGTGTCTACTGTACATGGTCCATGTCTCTGAGCCATACAGGAGGGTGTGAATGGTGGGATAATGACCAACTCCCATTAGAGACAAGGAGAACAAAAGAAAGAAACAGGCTCTGAGGGGGCTGCGGGGAAGGGAGCCAAAGATTGGTAGCGGTTACGCTCTGAAATTGTTGAACTCAATGAGTACAGAAGGCTGTAAAGTGCCTAAACAAAAGATGAGGTGCTGTTCCTCGAGCTTGCATTGAGCCTCGTTGGAACAGTGTAGGAGACCAAGGACGGAGAGGTCAGAGTGGGAGTGGAGTGGAGAATTAAAGTAACAGGCGACTGGAAGCTCGGGGTCACACTTGCGGACTGAACGGAGGTGCTCCGCAAAGAGGTCACCCAATCTACGTTTGGTCTCCCCAATGTAGAGGAGACCACATCGTGAGCAGCGAATACAGTATAGTAAATTGAAAGAAGTACAAGTAAATCGCTGTTTCACCTGGAAGGAGTGTTTGGGGCCCTGGATAGTGGGAAGGGGGGAGGTAAAAGGGCAGGTGTTGAATCTCCTGCATTTGCACAGAAAGGTGCCGTGGGAAGGGGAGGGGGTACGGAGTGGACCAGGGTGTTGCGGAGGTCCCACTCCAGGGACTTGAGCACATAAATCTAGGCTGACACTCTGGTGCAGTGCTGAGGGAGTGCTGCACTGTCAGAGGTACTGTCTTTTAGATGAGATTTTAAACCAAGGCCCTGTCTACTCTCTCAGGTGGGCGTAAAAGATTCCATGGCACTATTTCGAAAAAAAGCAAGGGAGTTATCCCTGGTGTCCTGGCCAATATTTATCCTTCAATCCGGTCATTATCACATTGCTGTGTGTGGGAGCTTGCCGTGTGCAAATTGTCTGCCGCGTTTCCCACAATACAACAGTGACTACACTCCAAAAGTACTTCAATGGCTGTAAAGTGCTTTGAGACGTCCGGTAATCGTGAAAGGCGCTATATAAATCTAAGTCTTTTTTCTTTTTAAATGGCCGACCCCTTATCCTGGGACTATGCCCCCGGGAAAATAGCCTCTCAGCATTGACCTTGTCAAGCCTTCTAAGAATTTTATACCTTTCAATAACACAGATGAATCCATGATCGGATCAGCCATAATCGTATTAAATGGCGGAGCAGGCTCGAGGGGCCATATGGCCTCCTCCTGTTCCTATTTCTTATGTTCTTAAACTCTCAAGAATATAGGCCTAGTCTACTCAATCTCCCCTCATAGGACAATCCCCCCCATCCCAGGAATCAGTGTGGTGAACCTTCGTTGCACTCCCTCTATGGCAAGTATATCCTTCCTTGGGTAAGGAGACCAAAACTGTACATAGTAACAGTAGAACATGATGAGAGCGTGGGGAGATGGGGTTAAGATCAATCAAAATGAACTTGTTGGGGCTGTATTTTGAAGAGTCAGAGAAGTACAATGTAATGAAGGAAGAGAGGTCCCTGATGGGAGACACTTGCGCTTTAAGAGGGGCCCTGCCAATTGAAAATGCCTCTTTAATCATTGACTATGCCGATGGTTGGGTGGAGATCAGCTGCCTGGAATATTTGGTTTGCTAATCAGTACTATTTTATATTAACCAACCGATGGGTTTACAGAGCAACAATCAAACCTGACCCTTGCCGTCACTCTCATTTCCAGATAACCTGAGCTGCAATCTTGATTACACATTACCAGCTCCAAAGCTCATTGTCACAGTAATTGGAGCAGATTAACGGCGAGGGTAACAGGCTGCCTTCTCCATCTCCTGGATCCAGGATCTGCCAGTAGACTAGAATCACACGTGGCTTAAAAATTCGGCGACCTTGCGACCGTTTTTTTTTTTTGCCGATATTTCACCATTTTTGGCGAAAAAACGGTCAGCGGGAAATTCAGAGACATCTTGGTGAGGCGGTTTTCAAGTACCGCTGGGGAGCGGATTGCCGCCGAGCAAGACCGCAAATATCGCTTTCGCCAGAAATTCGGCTCAGCGCGCTCACCCGTACTTAGTGTGAAAAACACCGGCAGGTAAAAAGCTGCGTTACAGCACTTGGAGCAGTGATAAGGATGAAGACCTTGCAAAAAAGGTAAGTTAAAGTTTTTATTTTTTAATTCCTTTTCAGTGATTCGATAGTTCAGTGTCCTGTGAATGTTTTGTGATTTTTTTTTATTTTTACAATTTTGTTTTTGGTGTTCCCCCCCACCCCCCCCCCCCCCAAGGCCTCTCTCGCAGCGGTATCGGCCTCCGAGTAAAGATGCAGTTTGTGCCGCGAATCCTCGTGCAACGGCGAGTTTTTACCGCTGCGCAAATTGAAGCCTGAATTTTAGGCCTCATAGCGGTAGTGAAACGAAAGCGATATTTTTGCCGAGCAAATACTGCTTTCGCAAAAGAAATTATTTCTAGCCCATAGAATCATAGAAATTTACAGCACAGAAGTAGGCCATTCGGTAATTGAAAAAGAGCTCTCCAGGCTAATCCCATTGTCCAGCTTTTGGTCTGTAGCCTTGTAAGAAAGAAAGATTTATATTTATATAGCGCCTTTCACGACTACCAGGCAACTCAAAGCATTTTACAGCCAATGAAATACTTTTGGAGTGTGATCACTGTTGTAATGTGGGAAACGCGGCAGCCAACTTGCGCACAGCAAGCTCCCACAAACAGAAATGTGGTAATGACCAGGTCATCTGTATTCGTTATGTTGACTGAGGGATAAATATTGGCCAGGACACCAGGAATAACTCCCCTTGCTCTTCTGCGAAATGGTGCCGTGGGATCTTTTACATCCACATGAGAGGACAGACGAGGCCTCAGGTTCAATGTCTCATCCAAAAGACAGCATCTCTGATGAGGGTCCCTCCCACAGCACTGCACTGTAGTGCCAACCGAGATTTATGTGCTCAAGTTCCTGACGTGGGACTAGAACCCACAACCTTCTGACTCAGAGGTGAGAGTGCTACCCACTGAGCCACAGCTGACACTTGTAGTATATGCCGCTTCAAGTGCATATCCAAGTACTTTTTAAATGCGATGTAAGTTTCTGCCTCTGGCACTGAGTTCCATCCACACACCACCCTCTGGGTGAAAAAAGTTCTCAACTCCTCTTGGAGTCTCGGGGAAATCAAGGGATATGGAGATCGGGCGGGAAAGTGGAGTTGAGGTCGCTGATCAGCCATGATCTTATTGAATGGTGGAGCAGGCTCGAGGGGGCCGAATGGTCTACTCCTGCTCCTATTTTTTACGTTCTTATGTTCCAATCCTTCTATCAATGACTTCAAATCTATGCCCCCTGGTTATTGACCCCTCTGCTAAGGGAAATAGGTCCTTCCTATCCACTCTGTCTAGGCCCCTCATAATTTTATACACCTCAATTAAATCTCCCCTCAGCTTCCTCTGTTCCAAAGCAAACAACCCCAGCCCATCAAAAGACAAGCGTTTTCTAACAGCTTCGAACTAGAGCAGCGTTCGAGGGCCACACGGATTGGGGAACTGGGAGGGAAGGGATCAGCATGGCTGATTCACCTCATGTTCGAGGAGGTTGTGGGGGTGGTGGGGGTGGGGGTGGTATTTTAAATCAACAGATAATTGTAAGCGAGAAAAAATTGGGCACGTTGAACTTGGTGCCCAATTTTCTGATGGCCACTCTGGGCCAACGGAGCGTCACAAAATGTACCCTTAAAAATGGCCAAATAATAGTCCAGGTGCAATACGTGTTGTGTGGGGGCGGGGGGGGGGGGGGGGTTAAATTCAACTTTGGGAGTGCCATAAAACGACCTGTAGTGAATCGTACCCGGTCTGATTGTCCTTTCCATTGATGTCATCGACCCTGTCCCACCCATTCTGCGACCCCCAGCACACTACCTACTCCCACGGTTATTTGGCTCGAATATTCAAACTGTCGGAAGGAAAAGATCTGTTCGGCTCAGTGGAGATTTGCAATCTGGATGCACGGCCAATGGCTGGTCTGCCTTTGTTGGCTGCCCTCTCTCGGGTCAAAGGCCGCGGAGGTCATTTTGACCCAACCCACCACCCCCCGGGCATATGACAGGATTGGGCGCAACGTTGGTATTGCACCCCGTCCGATCTCACTCCGTGGCGGGGGCTAATATTGGGCAGGATGCAAAAGCAGTGTTCCACCCAATCCCGGGGCTTTCCCGTCAGGAGAGGTAGATGAAGATCAACCCCACATGGCTTTTGGGAGGACCAATGGTGTAGAATATGCCCTTGGATTAAATCAGTCTGTTTCAATAAAGTAGCCTTTGCAGACATGCAGACATGGATACTCTGAGCGCACGTGTTTGCACTGATGTCCCTGCGAATGGAACTATGGCACTATGCAATCACCAGCGAGCATCCCTACCTCTGACCTTGTGATGGAGGGAAGGCCATGGATGAAGCAGCTGAAGATGGTTGGGCATCTCCCGATCATACCTTCACACCCAGCACACCGACAGCCTCTCGGCTTTCGAATCTCCTCGTCTATTCCTCTGTGCAATTCTCTTAATGACTGTATATACCGACACCACTGTTCCCGGCGGGAATGGGTATGATTGGCTCATTCCCCTGTCAATCACGACTGGAGACTGGACTGCAGTAAGTGCCTGGGATTGTGCTGTGTGACTATTCTCCACTCTCTGCGTGTTGCTGAGGCAATAACCTTGCTTTTACCGGGAGACGTCGCTGTAGTTCCGGTCATACCATCTGTTTACTGTCGTTTGTAGACTCTGCCTAAATGGACTCTGTTTGCTGTCTGCTGAGTAAATAGACTCAAAATCATTCCGTGCCCCGATTGGGGGCGTAAACCTTCCGGGGGCGTGTCTTCCTGCGCCCTGCTCCCGAGGTGGAATTGGGCCTGGGGCCCCTCAAAGGAAGCGGAGCACTATCTCCCCCACTGACTCCGGTTCTGTCTTCCCCGCTGTCCCCCCCGCTGTCCCCCCCACCACTGTCTCCCCCGCTGTCTCCCCCCACTGTCTCCCCCCGCTGTCTCCCACCTCTGTCTCCCCCACTGTCCCCCACTCCCCCCGCTGTCTCCCCCGCTGTCTCCCCCGCTGTCACCCCCCGCTGTCTCCCCCGCTGTCTCCCCCACTGCCCCCGCTGTCTCCCCCGCTGTCTCCCCCCGCTGTCTCCCCCGCTGTCTCCCCCCCACTGTCTCTCCCGCTGTCTCCCCCCGCTCACTCCCCCCGCTGTCTCGCCCCTCTGTCTCCCCCCCACTGTCTCTCCCGCTGTCTCCCCCCGCTCACTCCCCCCGCTGTCTCGCCCCTCTGTCTCCCCCCACTGTCTCCCCCCGCGCACTCCCCCCGCTGTCTCCCCCGCTGTCTCCCCCCCACTGTCTCTCCCGCTGTCTCCCCCCGCTCACTCCCCCCGCTGTCTCGCCCCTCTGTCTCCCCCCACTGTCTCCCCCCGCACACTCCCCCCGCTGTCTCCCCCGCTGTCTCCCCCCACTGTCTCCCACCTCTGTCTCCCCCCGCTGTCTCCCCCGCTGTCTCTCCCCGCTGTCTCCCCCCTCTGTCTCCCCCGCTGTCTCCCCCCGCTGTCTCCCCCCGCTGTCTCCCCCCCCGCTGTCTCCCCCCGCTATCTCCCCCCGCTGTCTCCCCCACTGTCTCCCCCCACTCACTCCCCCCGCTGTCTCCCCCACTGTCCCCCACTCCCCCCGCTGTCTCCCCCGCTGTCTCCCCCGCTGTCTCCCCCCGCTCACATTCCCCCCGCTGTCTCCCCCACTGTCCCCCACTCCCCTCGCTGTCTCCCCCGCTGTCTCCCCCCGCTCACATTCCCCCCGCTGTCTCCCCCACTGTCCCCCACTCCCCCGCTGTCTCCCCCCTCTGTCTCCCCCACTGTCTCCCCCCCGCTGTCTCCCCCACTGTCTCCCCCCTCTGTCTCCCTCGCTGTCTCCCCCCGCTGTCTCCCCACTCTGTCTCCCCCGCTGTCTCCCCCGCTGTCTTCCCCCCTCTGTCTCCCTCGCTGTCTCCCCCCGCTGTCTTCCCCCCTCTGTCTCCCTCGCTGTCTCCCCCCTCTGTCTCCCCCCCGCTGTCTGCCTCGCTGTCTCTCCCCCGCTGTCTCCCCCGCTGTCTCCCCCCTCTGTCTCCCCCCCGCTGTCTCCCCCGCTGTCTCCCCCACTGTCCCCCACTCCCCCCGCTGTCTCCCCCGCTGTCTCCCCCCGCTGTCTCCCCCGCTGTCTCCCCCCTCTGTCTCCCCCCCGCTGTCTCCCCCGCTGTCTCCCCCACTGTCCCCCACTCCCCCCGCTGTCTCCCCCGCTGTCTCCCCCCGCTGTCTCCCCCGCTGTCTCCCCCCGCTGTCTCCTCCCGCTGTCTCCCCCGCTGTCTCCCCCGCTGTCTCCCCCCGCTGTCTCCCACCTCTGTCTCCCCCACTGTCCCCCACTCCCCCCGCTGTCTTCCCCGCTGTCTCCCCCCGCTCACTCCCCCCGCTGTCTCCTCCGCTGTCTCCCCCGCTGTCTCTCCCCGCTGTCTTCCACCTCTGTCTCCCCCACTGTCCCCGCTGTCTCCCCCCGCTATCTCCCCCTGCTGTCTCCCCGCTGTCTCCCCCCCGCTGTCTCCCCCCGCTGTCTCCCCCCGCTGTCTCTCCCCCACTGTCTCCCCCGCTGTCTCTCCCGCTGTCTCCCCCGCTGTCTCCCCCCGCTGTCTCCCCCGCTGTCTCCCCCCCGCTGTCTCTCCCGCTGTCTCCCCCGCTGTCTCCCCCCCGCTGTCTCTCCCGCTGTCTCCCCCCGCTATCTCCCCCCGCTATCTCCCCCCACTGTCTCTCCCCCACTGTCTCTCCCGCTGTCTCCCCCCGCTGTCTCCCCCCGCTGTCTCTCCCCCACTGTCTACCCCGCTGTCTCCCCCCCGCTGTCTCTCCCCCACCGTCTCCCCCGCTGTCTCCCCCCGCTGTCTCTCCCCCACCGTCTCCCCCACTGTCTCCCCCCGCTGTCTCCCCCCGCTGTCTCTCCCCCACTGTCTACCCCGCTGTCTCCCCCCCGCTGTCTCTCCCCCACTGTCTACCCCGCTGTCTCCCCCCGCTGTCTCTCCCCCACCGTCTCCCCCGCTGTCTCCCCCCGCTGTCTCTCCCCCACCGTCTCCCCCACTGTCTCCCCCCGCTGTCTCCCCCCGCTGTCTCTCCCCCACTGTCTCCCCCCGCTGTCTCCCCCCGCTGTCTCTCCCCCACTGTCTCCCCCCCGCTGTCTCTCCCCCACTGTCTCCCCCGCTGTCTCCCCCCCGCTGTCTCTCCCCCACTGTCTCCCCCCGCTGTCTCCCCCCCCCACCCTGTCTCCGGCACCCCGCTTCCTTTGCGGCGCGCTCCCGGAGCGGTATGATGGTACTGAATCCAACGGCGCGCGGAGCAGGCCAGCGATGCTCCACGTGATGTGCCACCCCACCCCTCCCCTTCCATTAAAGGAGAGGGCCACTGCGCGCTCTGCAGGCCCTTTGATGGCCACCTCTGGGCCACCAGGGAGGCGCGATCGACCAAGCCAACAGCCCGGCACCCAAAACGGAGCGTGGGGCTGTACGGTGGCGGCTTGGTCAACACGAGGGCTGCCGTGGTCGGGTTGACGCAAGAGTCAGCTGACAAATAAAGATGGCGGGCCGGAGGCGCGAACAGGGCTATAAAAAGGGGCAATTTCGCCCCCTCTGTTTGCTGCCAGTCCGCCCATATGTCCTCCGCCCACCACAGCGGTGTCACTCCGCATCTTAGATTTATACACTCACGTTGCACCAGCCAGTGGCAGCAACTTATCACTGCAAACTCCAGCTGCTGGCCAAGACAGCACTTACCACAAGTTGCTTAAAGAAATGGGAGCTGTGCTGAGCGAGCACCTTGTTGAGATATTTAATTGTCCGCTGGTGCTGGGGTTGTTCCTGGTTTGGGTGTGTCCTCCTGTCGGGGAGGATTATCACCCGGGGCAACTCTTGGCCAACTCTGGCGAGCTTCGAGCAGTGTCGGTTATCGGGGAAGGAGCGAAAGAGAAAGTCTGTGTGAAGATTGCCTCAAATATCATTCCTCAGCCGCGTGTTTGAGTAACCTCCCTCAGAATGTAGCAGTGCACACAGCAAAACAGGCTGGAATTGTTAAACACAATTTCACCACCAGCTTTTAGTTCTTTTTTAACTAAGATTAAAAAGAAAAAAAAAATTGGGAATCTGGGTTGGATAAAGATAGCTAATACTTCAGGTGTAAGACTTTCGAATAAACTGCGTGTAAATATTGACGATCTTTGCCAATACTGATAGACCCTGCTTTGTATTTTCAGCCTTGGGGTATTTGAAATCAGGCTTACTGGTGAATTCAGTGATCCGGTGTGGAGGAGGAACTGTGCAGTACATTGACCCCAATTCCAAGATCAGGAGCAGGATTTCACCGGTGATCACACAGTCAAGGTGCGAATCTTGGAAAGGTTGGAGCCATGCCTTCATGGCAAGACCCTTGTGGAAATAACTCGCGCCCTCTTGCCCACGCCAACAGTCCAATGCCAGCCAAGATTTTCTCTACGCAGTCCCACTCCAGAGACTTGAGCAGATCACCTCGGCTGACACTCCCAGGCACGGTCAGATCTAGTAGTGTTGCAAACTTTAATTACAATTTCGGTTTCTTCATTTAAATTCACTAAGGTCTCATTCAGTGCTAGTTTTGCCTGCGGTTAACTTAGCCATCATGCCCACAGAGTGCATAATGGATTCCATATTTAAGAAAGGACATATTTGCTTTGGAGGCAGTTCAGAGAAGGTTCACCAGGTTGATTCCAGGGATGAGGGGGTTGACTTATGAGGAAAGTTTGAGTAGGTTGGGCCTCTACTCATTGGAATTCAGAAGAATGAGAGGTGATCTTATCGAAACGTTTAAGATTATGAGGGGGCTTGACAAGGTGGATGCAGAGAGGATGTTTCCACTGATGGGGGAGACTAGAACTAGAGGGTATGATCTTAGAATAAGGGGCCGCCCATTTAAAACTGAGATGAGGAGGAATTTCTTCTCTCAGAGGGTTGTAAATCTGTGCAATTTGCTGCCTGAGAGCTGTGGAATCTGGGACATTGAATAAATTTAAGACGGAAATAGACAGTTTCTTAAACGATAAGGGGATAAGGGGTTATGAGGAGCGGGCGGGGAAGTGGAGCTGAGTCCATGATCAGATCAGTCATGATCGTATTGAATGGCAGGCTCAAGGGGCTTTATGGCCTACTCCTGCTCCTATTTCTTATGTTCTTATGTTCTGTCGCTCTGTTTAATCAGCTGGCAGAGTTCTGTTCAGTATCTCACCGAGTCCCCTTTTTCCTGCCACAGGTTGTAAGAGAACAATCAGAGCCACCTTTAAAGGGGCAATGCTACCACCCCAGGCCTGACGCAGAGGGGCTGTGCTCACAGGTTGTCTGGATTCATCGTAGCCCCCATTCACTGACCCGCACGCCCCAACTCCCATCCGTATAGCTCCACACTGGGAACACGGATTTGTTCCACAAGTCTCACATTTGTAGCAATGTGGTGTAGCACTACAACAACAATGTTACATTGACATAACGCCTTTAACATGGTAAGTGGAGGAGCGATAGGCGGAGAGGTTTAGGGAGAGTATTTAGCATCTCAGCGCCTTGGCAGCTGAAGGTACGGCCGCCAATGGTCGAGCGATTAAAATCAGGAACATGCAGGAGGGCAGGATTAGAGGAACGCAGATATCTCGGGGGTGGGGCTGGAGGAGATTACAGAGATAGGGAGGGACGAGAGCCATGGAGGCATTTGGAAAGGAGGATGAGAATTTTGAAATGGAGGCGTTGCCAGACCGGGAGCCAATGTAGGTCAGCACGAACAGGGGTGATGGGTGAGTGGGACTTGATGCGAGTTAGGACATGGTCAGTGAGCACAGGGGGTGATGGGTGAGCGGGACTTGATGCGAGTTAGGACACGGGACAGCGAGCACAGGGGTGATGGGTGAGTGGGACTTGGTGCGAGTTAGGACACGGGACAGCGAGCACAGGGGTGATGGGTGAGTGGGACTTGGTGCGAGTTAGGACACGGGGCAGCGAGCACAGGGGCGATGGGTGAGTGGGACTTGATGCGAGTTAGGACATGGTCAGTGAGCACAGGGGGTGATGGGTGAGCGGGACTTGATGCGAGTTAGGACATGGGCAGCGAGCACAGGGGTGATGGGTGAGTTGGGACTTGGTGCGAGTTAGGACACGGGGCAGCAAACACAGGGGTGATGGGTGAGCAGGATTTGGTGCGAGTTAGGACACGGGACAGCGAGCACAGGGGTGATGGGTGAGTGGGACTTGGTGCGAGTTAGGACACGGGACAGCGAGCACAGGGGTGATGGGTGAGTGGGACTTGGTGTGAGTTAGGACACGGGGCAGCGAGCACAGGGGCGATGGGTGAGTGGGACTTGATGCGAGTTAGGACATGGTCAGTGAGCACAGGGGGTGATGGGTGAGCGGGACTTGATGCGAGTTAGGACATGGGCAGCGAGCACAGGGGTGATGGGTGAGTTGGGACTTGGTGCGAGTTAGGACACGGGGCAGCAAACACAGGGGTGATGGGTGAGCAGGATTTGGTGCGAGTTAGGACACGGGCAGCGAGCACAGGGGTGATGGGTGAGTTGGGACTTGGTGCGAGTTAGGACACGGGGCAGCAAACACAGGGGTGATGGGTGAGCAGGACTTGGTGCGAGTTAGGACACGGGGCAGCGAGCACAGGGGGTGATGGGTGAGCGGGATTTGGTGTGAGTTAGGACACGGGGCAGCGAGCACAGGGGTGATGGGTGAGCAGGACTTGGTGCGAGTTAGGACACGGGGCAGCGAGCACAGGGGGAGATGGGTGAGCGGGACTTGGTGCGAGTTAAGACACGGGTGTTGTAATGTGTGCACAGCAAGATCCAATAAGCAGTAAATGAGATAAATTAGCAGATCATTCGCGATGTTGGTTGAGGGATAAATATTGGCCAGGACGCCGGGGGAGAATCCCCTGATCTTCTTCGTAAATAGTGCCAGGGGGCCTTTTACATCCAGCTGAGAGGGCACAAAACAATTTAATTTCACACCAAACCCCCTTCTCTGTGAGAAGCCCAGACATCTGCTCAATGTACGGATTACACGCTCTCCCTCCCGGGCCCCCGTCAATCCCCTGCTAAGCACACCATGCCTGCCCCAAAACAAGATTAGCTCAGCAATTCAGTCTGCCGACCCAATTAAAAAAAGCAACAGCCTGGAATCCCTTCCGTCGAATGGAAATCTTCCACATGCTTTAGCCTCCCCTCATTACATTCAGCACAGACTCCAAATCAGATCCTGTCAGTGACCTTTCCTTTACTGGTTAAACACGTGCTTTGATAATCCCAGTGTTACTTTGGTCCAACCACCTTAACTTCAAAGGGAGCCCGGGGATTAGAATTTACTGACAGTAAAGTAGTGCTGGAGTTTTCATGTCGCAGAAACCAATCGCTAAACTAGAACTGGCGGGTCCACATCACTGGCCCTCGTACATGCCAGATGTGGGGAGTCAGTGAATACTCGCAGGGCTTCAGCGATGGGGAGACACTGGAGAAGCTGTGATTGTTCTCCCTCGAGCAGTGAGGGTGAAGGGGAGATTTAGTAGAGGTCTTCAAAATGATGAGGGGTTTTTGACAGAGTAATCAGAGTAATCAGCTGTTTGCAGGAGGGTCAGACACCAGAGGGCACAGGACGCAGGTCATTGGCAAAAGGAACCAGAGGGGGCGATGAGGAGAATTTTTTTTTTTTACGCAGTGATTGTTGTGATCTGGAACGCACTGCCTGCTCTGACCTCGTTCTGTCAAGCCCGTGTGGTGGGCCGGTGTGCAACGGCCACCCCACGTTAAAAGGACTCACGCACAGGCATCTCCCACCCTTCAATATGAAGTTCGGGAGCTCGAACGTCAGGACCCTCATGGACTGACTTGAAAGGGCGGTGGGAGCAGATTCAGTAGTAACTTTCAAAAGGGAATTGGATAGGTGGCTAAATAGGAAAAATGTGCAGGGCTGTGGGGAAGGAGCAGGTGGGAGTGGGACTAATTGGATCGCTCTTTCAGAGAGCGGCACAGCCTCGATGGGCCGAATGGCCTCTTCTTTTGCTGTATCATTCTCTCTACCGACACAACACAGTGGAGAACAATCACGTCGTGTTCAACTACCAGATACTGGCATAAGAACATGAGAAATAGGAGCAGGAGTAGGCCATACGGCCCCTCGAGCCTGCTCCACCATTTAATCAGATCATGGCTGATCTGATCATGGACTCAGCTCCACTTCCCCGCCCGCTCCCCATAACCCTTTTTTCCCTTATCGTTCAAAAATCTGTCTATCTCCAACTTAAATATATTCAATGTCCCAGCTTCCACAGCTCTCTGGGGCGGAGAATTCCACAGATTTACAACCCTCTGAGAGAAGAAATTCCTCCTCATCTCAGTGTTAAATGGGAAACCCCTTATACTGAAACTATGCTCCCTTAGTTCTAGATACCTCCACGAGGGGAAACATCCTCTCTGTATCTACCTTGTTAAGCCCCCTCAGAATCTTGCATGTTTCAATAAGTTCACCTCTCATTCTTCTAAACTCCAATGAGTATAGGCCCAAACTGCTCAACCTTTCCTCATAAGACAACCCCTTCATCTCAGGAATCAACCTAGCGAACCTTCTCTGAACAGCCTCCAATGCAAGTATACTCCCTTTAAATACGGAGACCAAAACTGTACTCAGTACTCCAGGTGTGGTCTCACCAATACCCTGTACAGTTGTAGCAGGACTTCCCTACTTTTATACTCTATCCCCCTTGCAATAAAGGCCAACATTCCATTTGACTCCCTAATTACTTACTGTACCTGCATTTAGGGTAACTTTTGGTGTTTCGTGTACGAGGATTCCCAGATCCTACTGTACTGCAGCATTCTGTAGTCTCCATTTAAATCATAGTCTACTTTTCTATTCTTCCTATTCTATCATCATTGCATTGCTGCAAATGGACAGTGAGCAGTTCTAAATACCATTGCAGCACAGCAACATGTATTTATGTCGTGCCTTTAATGTAGAAAAATTTCCCAAGGCACTTCACAGAAGCGTAATCAGACAAAAAGTCACAACTGTTACTTTTTATACAAACTAGGAGGAGGACAAGCAACATCGGAGAACTGCCCTGGTGACTATCTGCTGGTGCCTCTCCCACCGAGGAACACCTGCATAGTCCTGCAGTACGTTGCCATGCCCCTGCAGCACATGGAAGACAGTGTGAGGTACACTGTGTGGTCATAGGGGACATTGTAGCTGAGCCTAACCCTCTCCTCACTCGACATTGACACACGCACCTCTTCCACTGCCACCTCCACTGAGACGCCCTGGTTCAGCATTTGGATCAATGTGCGCCATCTACAGGATGCACTGCAGCAACTCGCCAAGGCTTCTTCAGCAGCACCTCCCGCGACCTCTGCCACCTCGAAGGTCAAGGGCAGCAGGCGCATGGGAACACCATCACCTCCACGTTCCCCTCCAAGTCACACATCATCCTGACTTGGAAATATATCGGCCGTTCCTTCGTCGTCCTGGAACTCCCTCCCTAACTGCACTGTGAGAGCACCTTCACCACACAGACTGCAGCGGTTCAAGAAGGCGGCTCACCACCACCTTCTCAAGAGGAAATAGGGCAATAAATGAAATAGGAGGTGTGTGGGGGGCCTGACCCATCCACCTCCATGGCACGAACCTGGTATTGCAGTACTTCCAGGAACGGTGCAGTGGCTCTAGGCCTTTTGGCTAAGAGCATTGGCGCAGAGTGATCCTTGATGTGTGCAAGGTGACCTCTGGCGTTTGTGATTTGACAAAGAATTGGAAAGATTGGCTACGAATTTAAAAAAAATAAAAAAATAAAAATGCCGGCCTTGCCAGCAAGCCTCACATGGTGAGAATGAATAAAAAAGAAAAAAATGACAGGCCATTCTTGGTCTTTATGGCTCGATACCGCTGCCATAGTTGCTACCGAGAGTGGTGAGAATGTGGAACTCGCTACCACAGGGAGGAGTTGAGGCGAATAGCAACAGGTACATTTAAGGGGAAGCTGGATAAACACATGAAGGAGAAAGGAATAGAAAGATATGCTGCGAGGGTGAGATGCAGAGGGACGGGAGGAGACTGGTGTGGAGTGTAAACACCGGCACGGAGCAGTTGGGCCCAATGGTCTGTTTCTGTGCTGTACACTAGGCGTAGTTTGGAGAGTCTGAATCTAGTTCCGAGTGGAATCCAACATTGCTCTTAATTGGACACAAACTTGGAAATGGAAGAAAATAAGTCACACTGAACTTTGAGGAGGGGGCTGAGGCACATTACTGGGGAGGGGTGGAGAGAACTTGACTATGCATTGAGCTGCGATAGGTCTGGCCAGAAAGTGCTGAATGCTAAGAGGGGGCGCCTGAATTGGAAAATGCTCCACTCCCAATGACAACTGCCCTTCATCTGATCGACTCAAAAACACTGGTGGTCGTTAGACCAGTTGAATCGGTTTTATCAAGAATAGGTGAATCACCTTGCCGTGAATGACTGATTATGACACCAATTCCCAAAAGGAAGAGACTGATTGAATGTATGCAGAATCGCAGAGAGCTGTTTCCAAGGCAACTCTCCTTGGATTCCAGGAGTTGAGGGAGTGCGAGAAATGTTAATCCGTTACTCATTTGTATGGTGGCAATGTTTTCACACACAAAAACACAACAGCAAATTCTCATTCTTTACATAACAAGAAGGTCAAGACTTCATCTGCTCATCAAGTCATAAACACATTCTTTATCCCGGGGTTGGTGATTTCTGCACACACACACACACACACACACACACACACACACACACACAGCAAACAGAAAGTCTTCACCACAGGTTCCCATTATAAACTGGGAAGGTTTCTTTCAAAGTTAATAAAGGGCAATACGGGTGAAAGCATTTCGCTCCAGGGGTGAAAGTTGTAAAATGATAGCGGAATACAGCAGATGATACACCCTGTTTTCCGTACGCCCACCTGTGTAGCACTTTGGGATGTTTTTTTTTTACGTCAAGGCGCTATAGAAATGCAAGTTGTTGTTGCTCAGTTCTGGCCGCCCCACTATATGAAGGATGTTAGAGCCATGGGCAAGGTTCAGTGAAGATTCGCTGCATTGACACCAGCAATGAGGTTAGATTTACGATAAAGCAGCTCAAACAATTGGAGATATTTTCCACCAGCACAGAGACAATTTAAGGGGGAGTCTAGAACCATGGAATAGTTCCAGCACAGAAGGAGGCCATTCGGCCCGTCGAGCCCGTGCCGGCTCTCTGCAAGGAGCACTTCAGCTAGTCCCACTCCCCCGCCCTTTCCCCGTAGCCCTGCAAATTCTTTTCCTTCAAGTCACTTTAGGGGTCATGATCTTAGAATAAGGGGTCGCCCATTTAAAACTGAGAGGAGGAGGAATTTCTTCTCTCAGCAGGTTGTAAATCTGTGGAATTCGCTGCCTCAGAGAGCTGTGGAGGCTGGGTCATTGAATACATTTAAGACAGAAATAGACAGTTTCTTAACTGAAAAGGGAATAAGGGTTATGGGAAGCGGGCAGGGAAGTGGACCTGAGTCCATGATCAGATCAGCCATGATTGTATTAAATGGCGGAGCAGGCTCGAGGGGCCGTATGGCCTACTCCTGCTCCTATTTCTTATGTTCTTAGGTACTTATCCAACGCCCTTTTGAAAGCCACGATTGAGTCTGCCTCCACCACCCTCTCAGGCAGTGCATTCCAGATCCTAACCACCCTGCGTAAAAATGTTTTTCCCCATGTCGCCTTTGGTTCTTCTGCCAATCACCTTAAATCTGTGTCCTCTGGTTCCTCTCCATCAACTCTGTCCAGACTCCTCATGATTTTAAGTATCTCTATCAAATCTCCTCTCAATCTCCTCGGTTTTTAACGTCTCATCCAAAAGACGGCACCTCCGACAGTGCAGCGCTCCCCCACCACTGTGCTCGAGTGTCAGCCTCAATTTATGTGCTCTACTCTCTGGAGCGGGACTTGAACCCACAATCTTCTGACTCAGGCAAGTGTGCTACCCACTGAGCCAAGCTGACACCCCAAAGACAGAGAAATATTTTCACACAGAGGGTTAATGGAACACAGAATGCAGTGGCTATTGAGGCAAAAGCTATTATTAAGTTTATCTAAGGGTTAAGTCATGGCAGGAGAGCTCTGACACGTGTTATGCTCCTCCTGTACTATGTGGGAAGTCAGGGACGCTTCCAGTGTCCCTGACAACTACATGTGCGGGAAGTGCATCCGCCTGCAGCTCCTGATGGACCGCATTGTGGCACTGGAGCTGCGGGTGGATTCACTCTGGAACATCCACAATGCTGAGAATGACGTGAATAGCATGTTTAGGAGTTGGTCTTACCACAGGTAAAGGGTACACGGCCAGATAGGGAATGGGTGACCAACAGGAAGAGCAGTGCAAGGAAGGTAGTGCAGGGCTCCCCTGCGGTCATCCCCCTGCAAAACAGATAGACCGTTTTGGGTACTGTTGGGGGGGTTGACTCATCAGGGGAGGGCAGCAGCAGCCAAGTTCATGGCACCGTGGGTGGCTCTGCTGCACAGGAGGGCAGGAAAAGGAGTGGGAGAGCTATAGTGATAGGGGATTCAATTGTAAGGGGAATAGATAGACGTTTCTGCGGCCGCAACCGAGATTCCAGGATGGTATGTTGCCTCCCTGGTGCAAGGATCAAGGATGTCTCGGAGCAGCTGCAGGGCATTCTGAAAAGGGAGGGTGAACAGCCAGTTGTCGTGTTGCATATAGGTACCAACGATATAGGTAAAA
Organism: Pristiophorus japonicus; assembly: GCF_044704955.1. Classification (NCBI taxonomy): domain Eukaryota; kingdom Metazoa; phylum Chordata; class Chondrichthyes; family Pristiophoridae; genus Pristiophorus; species Pristiophorus japonicus. The sequence goes on along the minus strand of NC_091985.1, from coordinate 8,872,301 downwards.
AACGGGATGAGGTCCTACGACACGAATTTAGGGAGCAAGGAGCTAAATTAAAAAGTAGGACCTCAAAAGTAGTAATCTCAGGATTGCTACCAGTGCCACATGCTAGTCAGAGTAGGAATCGCAGGATAGCTCAGATGAATACGTGGCTTGAGGAGTGGTGCAGAAGGGATTCTAATTCCTGGGACTTTGGAACCAGTTCTGGGGGAGGTGGAACCAGTACAAACCGGACGGTCTGCACCTGGGCAGGACCGGAACCAATGTCCTTGGGGGAGTGTTTGCTAGTGCTGTTGTGGAGGAGTTAAACTAATATGGCAGGGGGATGGGAACCTATGCAGGGAGACAGAGAGAAGTAGAATGGGGGCAGAAGCAAAAGATAAAAAAAAGAAAAGTAAAAGTGGAGGGCAGAGAAACCTAAGGCAAAAAGAAAAAAGGGCCACATTACAGCAAACTTCTGTGTTAAAAAGACAAGCCTGAAGGCTCTGTGCCTCAATGCGAGGAGTATTCATAATAAGGTGGACAAATTAACTGTGCAGATAGCAGTTAACGGTTATGATGTAATTGGCATCACGGAGACATGGCTCCAGCGTGACCAAGGCTGGGAACTCAACATCCAGGGGTATTCAACATTTAAGAAGGATAGATAGGAAGGAAAAGGAGGTGGGGTGGCATTGCTGGTTAAAGAGGAAATTAATGCAATAGTAAGAAAGGACATTAGCTTGGATGATGTGGAATCGGTATGGGTGGAGTTATGGAAAACGCTAGTGTGAGTTGTGTACAGACCACCAATCAGTAGTAGTGAGCTTGGGGACAGCATCAAACAAGAAATAAGGGATGCATGCAATAAAGGTACAGCAGTTATCATGGGCGACTTTCATCTACATATTGATTGGGCTAACCAAACTGGTAACAATACGGTGGAGGAGGATTTCCTGGAGTGTATTAGGGATGGTTTTCTAGACCAATATGTCGAGGAACCAACTAGAGAGCTGGCCATCCTAGTCTGGGTGATATGTAATGAGAAAGGACTAATTAGCAATCTTGTTGTGCGAGGCCCCTTGGGGAAGAGTGACTATAACATGGTACAATTCTTTATTAAGATGGAGATGGACAGTTAATTCAGAAACTAGGGTCCTGAACTTAAGGAAAGATAACTTTGATGGTTTGAGGCGTGAATTGGCTAGAATAGACTAGCAAATGATACTTAAAGGGTTGACGGTGGATAGGCAATGGCAAACATTTAAAGGTTACATGGATGAACTTCAGCAATTGTACATCCCTGTCTGGAATAAAAATAAAACGGGGAAGGTGGCTCAACCGTGGCTAACAAGGGAAATTAAATCCAAGGAAGAGGCATATAAATTGTCCAGAAAAAGCAGCAAACCTGAGGACTGTCGATCGACTCTGGATCAGTTCCTATGGACTGGAGGGTAGCTAATGTAACACCATTTTTTTAAAAAAGGAGGGAGAGAGAAAACGGGTAATTATAGACCGGTTAGCCTGACATCAGTAGTGGGGAAAATGTTGGAATCAATCATTAAGGATGAAATAGCAGAGCAGAAATTTGGAAAGCAGTGACAGGATCGGTCCAAGTCAGCATGGATTTATGAAAAGGAAATCATGCTTGACAAATCTGGAATTTTTTGAGGATGCAACTAGCAGAGTGGACAAGGGAGAACCAGTGGATGTGGTGTATTTGGACTTTCGACAAGGTCCCACACAAGAGATTGGTGTGCAAAATCAAAGCACATAGCATTGGGGGTAATGTACTGACGTGGATAGAGATCTGGTTGGCAGACAGGAAGCAGAGAGTCGGGATAAACGGTTCCTTTTCAGAATGGCAGACAGTGACTAGTGGAGTGCCGCAGGGCTCAGTGCTGGGACCCCAGCTCTTTACAATATACATTAATGATTTGGATGAAGGAATTGAATATAATATCTCCAAGTTTGCAGATGACACTAAACTGGGTAGCAGTGTGAGCTGTGAGGAGGATGCTAAGAGGCTGCAGGTGACTTGGACAGGTTAGGTGAGTGGGCAAGTGCATGGCAGATGCAGTATAATGTGGATAAATGTGAGATTATCCATTTTGGGGGCAAAAACACAAAGGCAAAATATTATCTGAATGGCGGCAGATTAGGAAAAGGGCCGGTGCAACCAGACCTGGGTGTCATGGTTCATCAGTCATTGAAAGTTGGCATTCAGGTACAGCAGGCGGTGAAGAAGGCAAATGGTATGTTGGCCTTCATAGCTAGGGGATTTGAGTATAGGAGCAGGGAGGTCTTATTGCAGTTGTACAGGGCCTTGGTGAAGCCTCACCTGGAATATTGTGTTCAGTTTTGGTCTCCCAATCTGATGAAGGACGTTCTTGCTATTGAGGGAGTGCAGCGAAGGTTCACCAGACTGATTCCAGGGATGGTAGGACTGACATATGAGGAGAGACTGGGTGAACTGGGCCTTTATTCACTGGAGTTTAGAAGGATGAGAGGGGATTTCATAGAAACATATAAGATTCTGATGGAACTGAACAGGTTAGATGCGGGAAGAATGTTCCCGATGTTGGGGAAGTTCAGAACCAGGGGACATAGTCTTAGGATAAGGGGTAGGCCATTAAGGACTGAGATGAGGAGAAACTTCTTCACTCAGAGAGTTGTTAACCTGTGGAATTCCCGGCCACAGTTCATTGGATATATTCAAGAGGGAGTTAGATATGGCCCTTACGGCTAAGGGATCAAGGGGTATGGAGAGAAAGCAGGAAAGGGGTACTGAGGGAATGATCAGTCATCATCTGATTGAATGGCGGTGCAGGCTCGAAGGGCCAAATGGCCTACTCCTGCACCTATTTTCTATGTTTCTATGTTTCTATTACAGGTTAGACCTCTCTGGTCCGGAAACATCCGTGGTTGGTCATTAGCTGGGCCTGAGGGAGAGGAGGGTTTATAAAAAAAAAAGTTTTGATTGGCTGAAGCAGCTGTCAGTCAGTGAATGTGTTCGTCGATTGACTTGAGCGGCTGTCAGTCAGTGAGTGTGTTCGGTGATTGGCTGGAGCAGCTGTCAGTCAGTGAGTGCGTTCGGCGATTGGCTGGAGTGGCTGTCAGTCAGTTAGTGTGTTCGATGATTGGCTGGAGCGGCTGTCAGTCAGTGAGTGTGTTCGGCGATTGGCTGGTGCGGCTGTCAGTCAGTGAGTGTGTTCGGCGATTGGCTGGAGCGGCTGTCAGTCAGTGAGTGTGTTCGGTGATTGGCTGGAACGGCTGTCAGTCAGTGAGTGTGTTCGGCGATTGGCTGGAACGGCTGTCAGTCAGTGCATGTGTTCGGCGATTGGCTGGAGCGACTGTCAGTCAGTGAGTGTGTTCGGCGATTGGCTGGAGCGCCTGTCAGTCAGTGATTGTGTGCACGGGTGCTGAGGGAGCCACCCACAGGCTGCCAGCACGCACACACTCAGGAGCCCGCGTGCTGTCGACGGATACCGATAAGCGTGACCTTCCGTGGTTCGGGAAATTCTCTGTTCGGGCACCAGGCAAGTCCCAAGAGTGCCGGACCAGAGAGGTCCAACCTGTAGCATTACTTAAAAGGGAACTGGATACATATTCCAAAAAAGGACGACCATAAAGAATGCAGCAAAATGGGACGAGAGCAGAGAGCTGCAGTTAAAGGGCTAGCACCAATACAGGCACAGCGGGCTGAGTGGCCTCCTTTAGCACTGTCATTTCGAAGATGCTCGACCCCTGTGCAATGGTTCTGGGATATGCAGTATCACTTTGTATTCCATGACATGGGTTTCACACTGCTACCCTCAGTCTCCTCCAATAGGCCAACTGCGCAAACAGTAAGGCCTTCGATATCACCGACACAATTCGCACGCAGAAATATTCCACAATGAACTAAATGACCAGATAACCTGTTTTAAGGATGTTGGTTGAGGCTTAAATATTGACCAGCACACCGGGGAGAACTCCCCTGCTCTTCTTCGAAACGGTGTCATGGGATCTTTTACATCCACCCGAGCGAGCGGACGGGGCCTCGGTTTAACACCTTATCCAAAGGACGGCACCTCCGACAGTGCAGCGCTCCCTCAGCCCTGCACTGGGCTGTTAGCCTGGATTACGTGCACAAGTCTCTGGACTTGAACCCACAACCTTCGGCCTCAAGAGGTGAGAGTGCGACCGACCGAGTACTCTATCAATAGTACTGCAGTCAGTGCTCTTGTCTTGTACGTTCTCAGGAGGAAATAAGGCCCGAGAATTTGGCTTCCTCAGCGCCTCTTGTTATGGCCTCCGGGGTGGGGGGCAGCGATAACGAGGTGCTAACCAGGCGGAGAACGGGCACGGCGAGAAGATCGACCCACTGCCATATTCGGCGGGATGTTTGCAGCGGCGGTACAGCATGGCGTCCCGATCTCTTTCACTTGTATATCGTGACACCATCTCCATGCGCATCGCCTCGGTAGCGCCCCGGACCCAAACTTGGGTCCCGTCCCCTGCAGCATCGCTGGGCGAAAACACCAGCAGTCCGCAGGAGGCATCCATCGGGAGGCCGGGCGCCTCGGAGGCGATGCTCCAACGCGAGGCGGCCGAGGGGTAAGTTTTAAAATCCTCTCTCTCTCGGGGTTTTTGTTGCTGGGGCCTGCCCGCGATCGACCGGCCCGGCACTCTGCCGCCGTGCATCGCGCTGGATCGCGGCTGGCGTCGGGAGGAGGTACGTTTTCCTTTGCAGACCCTGCAGCGATGGCGCTTCCCTTTAAGTTAGGGAAGGAGCCTTTCGACACGGCAGCGCTGCACGGCCCAGTGTTCAACACTGCTCCCCTTCCACCCCAGAGCGCTAACCCCGTGCCAGGAAGGAAGTGGATGCCTGACCTCGAGCTCGCTTCCTTTCTGGAGCGTTAACCCCGAATGTTGCAGAAGTAGAAAAAGGTTAGCACCTGGCGCTAATTTTTTCTACTTTTAAAAGTTCACGCCCCAAACAGGGCCCTCCCGAATTTTTCCCCAAGGATTTTGTCTCCCTTGGATTTGTCTGGTGATAAATTCCAGATTTATCTTCTTCTCCAAATCATTCTGTTGCTGGATCTCAAAATGTGTTATTCCTCGCCTCCCTCAATATTCCTCCTTCAATCTAAATACGTTTCTAACCCAGTCTTGACATCACCCAACACTACTTGCACTTTTTCTCATTTTCTCTCCTTCACCTTTCAACCTTTGTGATGACTTCAATTGCAGATCTTCACTCTGCCCTTGGTTTCTCCATAGACAATCACTGACCATATACAACCATGGTATTCTCATTCCCCACTGACCACACAGACCATGGTATTCTCATTCCCCACTGACCACACAGACCATGGTATTCTCATTCCCCACTGACCACACAGACCATGGTATTCCCCACTGACCACACAGAGCATGGTATTCTCATTCCCCACTGCCCACACAGACCATGGTATTCTCATTCCCCACTGACCACACAGACCATGGTATTCTCATTCCCCACTGACCACACAGACCATGGTATTCTCATTCCCAACTGACCACACAGACCATGGTATTCTCATTCCCCACTGACCACACAGACCTTGGTATTCCCCACTGACCACACAGACCATGGTATTCTCATTCCCCACTGACCACACAGACCATGGTATTCCCCACTGACCACACAGACCATGGTATTCTCTACTGACCACACAGACCATGGTATTCTCATTCCCCACTGACCACACAGACCATGGTATTCTCATTCCCCACTGACCACACAGACCATGGTATTCTCATTCCCCACTGACCACACAGACCATGGTATTCCCATTCCTCACTGACCACACAGACCATGGTATTCTCATTCCCCACTGACCACACAGACCTTGGTATTCCCCACTGACCACACAGACCATGGTATTCTCTACTGATCACACAGACCTTGGTCTTCTCATTCCCCACTGACCACACAGACCATGGTATTCCCATTCCTCACTGACCACATACAACCATGGTATTCTCATTCCCCACTGACCACACAGACCTTGGTATTCTCATTCCCCACTGACCACACAGCCATGGTATTCCCATTCCTCACTGACCACACAGACCATGGTATTCTCATTCCTCACTGACCACATACAACCATGGTATTCTCATTCCCCACTGACCACACAGACCATGGTATTCTCATTCCCCACTGACCACACAGACCATGGTATTCTCATTCCCCACTGACCACACAGACCTTGGTATTCTCATTCCCCACTGACCACACAGACCATGGTATTCCCATTCCTCACTGACCACACAGACCATGGTATTCTCATTCCTCACTGACCACATACAACCATGGTATTCTCATTCCCCACTGACCACACAGACCATGGTATTCCCGTTCCCCACTGACCACACAGACCATGGTATTCTCATTCCTCACTGACCACATACAACCATGGTATTCTCATTCCCCATTGACCACACAGACCTTGGTATTCTCATTCCCCACTGACCACCCAGACCATGGTATTTCCATTCCTCACTGACCACACAGACCATGGTATTCCCATTCCCCACTGACCACACAGAGCATGGTATTCCCATTCCTCACTGACCACACAGACCATGGTATTCTCATTCCCCACTGACCACACATACCATGGTATTCCCATTCCTCACTGACCACACAGACCATGGTATTCCCATTCCTCACTGACCACACAGACCATGGTATTCCCCACTGACCACACAGACCATGGTATTCTCATTCCCCACTAACCACACAGACCATGGTATTCTCATTCCCCACTGACTACACAGACCATGGTATTCTCATTCCTCACTGACCACACAGACCATGGTATTCCCCACTGACCACACAGACCATGGTATTCTCATTCCTCACTGACCACACAGACCATAATATTCCTCACTGACCACACAGACCATGGTATTCTTATTCCTCACTGACCACACAGACCATGGTATTCCTCACTGACCACACAGACCATGGTATTCCCCACTGACCACACAGACCATGGTATTCTCATTCCACACTGACCACATAGACCATGGTATTCCCATTCCTCACTGACCACACAGACCATGGTATTCTCATTCCCCACTGACCACACAGACCTTGGTATTCTCATTCCCCACTGACCACACAGAGCATGGTATTCCCATTCCTCACTGACCACACAGACCATGGTATTCCCATTCCCCACTAACCACACAGACCATGGTATTCTCATTCCCCACTGACTACACAGACCATGGTATTCTCATTCCTCACTGACCACACAGACCATGGTATTCCCCACTGACCACACAGACCATGGTATTCTCATTCCTCACTGACCACACAGACCATAATATTCCTCACTGACCACACAGACCATGGTATTCCCCACTGACCACACAGACCATGGTATTCCCCACTGACCACACAGACCATGGTATTCCTATTCCTCACTGACCACACAGACCATGGTATTTCTCACTGACCACACAGACCATGGTATTCCCCACTGACCACACAGACCATGGTATTCTCATTCCGCACTGACCACATGGACCATGGTATTCCCATTCCTCACTGACCACACAGACCATGGTATTCTCATTCCCCACTGACCACACAGACCTTGGTATTCTCATTCCCCACTGACCACACAGAGCATGGTATTCCCATTCCTCACTGACCACACAGACCATGGTATTCCCATTCCCCACTGACCACACAGAGCATGGTATTCCCATTCCTCACTGACCACACAGACCATGGTATTCCCATTCCCCACTGACCACACAGAGCATGGTATTCCCATTCCTCACTGACCACACAGACCATGGTATTCCCATTCTTCACTGACCACACAGACCATGGTATTCCCATTCCCCACTGACCACACAGACCATGGTATTCCCATTCCCCACTGACCACACAGACCATGGTATTCTCATTCCCCACTGACCACACAGACCATGGTATTCTCATTCCCCACTGACCACACAGAGCATGGTATTCCCATTCCTCACTGACCACACATACCATGGTATTCCCATTCCCCACTGACCACACAGAGCATGGTATTCCCATTCCTCACTGACCACACAGACCATGGTATTCCCATTCCTCACTGACCACACAGACCATGGTATTCCCATTCCTCACTGACCACACAGACCATGGTATTCCCCACTGACCACACAGACCATGGTATTCTCATTCCCCACTGACCACACAGACCATGGTATTCTCATTCCCCACTGACCACACAGACCATGGTATTCTCATTCCTCACTGACCACACAGACCATAGTATTTCCATTCCTCACTGACCACACAGACCATGGTATTCCCATTCCCCACTGACCACACAGAGCATGGTATTCCCATTCCTCACTGACCACACAGACCATGGTATTCTCATTCCCCACTGACCACACATACCATGGTATTCCCATCCCTCACTGACCACACAGACCATGGTATTCCCATTCTTCACTGACCACACAGACCATGGTATTCCCATTCCCCACTGACCACACAGACCATGGTATTCCCATTCCTCACTGACCACACAGACCATGGTATTCCCCACTGACCACACAGACCATGATATTCTCATTCCTCACTGACCACACAGACCATGGTATTCTCATTCCTCACTGACCACGCAGACCATGGTATTCCCATTCCTCACTGACCACGCAGACCATGGTATTCCCCACTGACCACACAGACCATGGTATTCCCCACTGACCACACAGACCATGTTATTCCCCACTGACCACACAGGCCATGGTATTCCCATTCCTCACTGACCACACAGACCATGGTATTCTCCACTGACCACACAGACCATGGTATTCCCATTCCCCACTGACCACACAGACCATGGTATTCCCATTCCTCACTGACCACGCAGACCATGGTATTCCCCACTGACCACACAGACCATGGTATTCCCATTCCTCACTGACCACACAGACCATGGTATTCCCCACTGACCACACAGACCATGGTATTCCCCACTGACCACACAGACCATGGTTTTCCTCAATGAGAACAACTTGTATTTATATAGTGCCTTTAACGTCCAAGGTGCTTCACAGAATCTTTATAAAACAAAATTTGACACCGAGCCACATAAGGAGAAACCAGGGCAGCAACCAACAGCTTAGTCAAAGAGGTAGGGGTTTTAAGGAGCGTCTTAAAGGAGGAAAGAGAGGTAGAGAGGTGGAGAGGTTTAGGGAGGGAGTTCCAGAGCTTGGGGCGCAGGCAGTTGAAGGCACGGCCACCGATGGTGGAGTGATTATAATCAGGGATGCTCAGGAGGACAGAATTAGAGGAGCGCAGACATCTCGGGGAGGGGGAGCAGGGTGGAGAGGGGGAGGGTTGGAGGAGATTACAGCAATAGGGAGGGGCGAGGCCATGGAGGGACTTGGAATCAAGGATGAGAATTTTAGAAATCGAGGCGTTGCTTAACGGGCCTTGGTGCGAGTTGGGACACAGACGGCAGAGTTCGAGGCTTGACGGAGGGTCGGATGTGGGAGTGAAGCCCGGAGACGGTGAGAATTGACGTTCCTGTACTCAGACACAAGGAAAGACCAACATTTAATCCAATGTTCACAGAGAATATTGATAGAGTAGATGAAGAGAAACCGTATCTGACTGGCAGGAAGGTCAGTAACCAAAAGACACAGGTTGAAGATCATTGACCACGAAGCCAGAGGAGAGATGCAGAGACATTTTTTGCACAGCGAGTTGTGATGATCTGGAACGCGCTGCCTGAAAGGGCGGTGGAAGATTCAATAGTAACTTTCAAACAGGAATTGGATAAATATTTGAACAGGAAACATTGGCAGGGCTGTGGGGAAAGAGCAGGGGAAGTGGGACTAATTGGTTCGCTCTTTCAAAGAGCCGGCACAGGCCCAATGGGCTGAATGGCTCTTCCTGTGTGGTGTGATTTGACGATTCTATCGCAAAGCTTTGTAAATTTACAGAACTTACATTGGTTTGCCATTGCAAAATGTATCTGGTAAATCGATCCCCGCGTGATAGAACACTGAGACAACTTATCGATACAAGGGAGCACAGCACGCTCACTCGCAAGTGTGATGCGTGTGGTTCCAACACAGTGAGCGAGCATGGGTTCACATCGAGGCCCTAACAACAGCCCCGATATCTGTCTGCAGGTTGTCGCACAAGCCGAAGAGCGATGAGAACACCATCATCCCAACTAGAAGAATATAAGAAGGTAAAACAGTGTTTGAATAAACAGCTCATTCCTGGCGTTTTTAACCAGGGAGTCTGTGACGTTCACAGACAGGGCAGTTACATGGACACACCAGTACTGTACCCCATACCCCGTACCCCGGGACACACCAGTACTGTACCACGTACCCCGTACCCCGGGACACACCAGTACTGTACCCAGTACCTCGTACCCCGTATCCCGGGACATACCAGTACTGTACCCTGTACCCCGTACCCCGGGACACGCCAGTACTGTACCCCGTACCCCGGGACACACCAGTACTGTACCCCATACCCCGTACCCCGGGACACACCAGTACTGTACCCCATACCCCGTACCCCGGGACACACCAGTACTGTACCCCGTACCCCGTACCCCGGGACACACCAGTACTGTACCCCGTACCCCGTACCTTGGGACACACCAGTACTGTACCCCGTACCCCATACCCCGGGACACACCAGTACTGTACCCCGTACCCCATACCCTGGGACACACCAGTACTGTACCCCGTACCCCATACCCCGAGACACACCAGTACTGTACCCCGGACCCCGGGACACACCAGTACTGCACCCCGTACCCCATACCCCGAGACACGCCAGTACTGTACCCCGTACCCCGTAACCCATACCCCAGGACACACCAGTACTGTACCCCATACCCCATACCCCGGGACACACCAGTACTGTACCCCGTACCCCATACCCCGGGACACGCCAGTACTGTACCCCATACCCCGTACCCCGGGGCACACCAGTACTGTACCCTGTACACCATACCCCGGGACACGCCAGTACTGTACCCCGTATCCCATACCCCGGGACACGCCAGTACTGTACCCCGTACCCCATACAACGGGACACATCAGTACTGTACCCCGGACCCCGTACCCCGGGACACGCCAGTGCTGTACCCCGTACCCCCTACCCTGTACCCCAGGACACACCGGTACTGTACCCCGTAACCCGTGCCCCAGGACACACCAGTACTGCACCCCATACCCCGTACCCCGGGACACGCCAGTACTGTACCCCGTACCCCGTAACCCGTACCCCAGGACACACCAGTACTGTACCCCATACCCCGGGACACGCCAGTACTGTACCCCGTACCCCGGGACACGCCAATACTGTACCCCGTACCCCGTACCCCGGGACACGCCAATACTGTACCCCGTACCCCGGGACATGCCAGTACTGTACCCCATACCCTGGGACACACCAATACTGTACCCCGTACCCCGGGACACGCCAGTACTGTACCCCGTACCCCGGGACACGCCAGTACTGTACCCCGTACCCCGGGATACGCCAGTACTGTACCCCATACCCCGTACCCCGGGACACGCCAGTATCGTACCCCGTACCCTGTACTCCAGGACACACCAGTACTGTACCCCGTACCCTGTATCCGGGACACACCAGTCCTGTACCCCATACCCCGGGACACACCAGTCCTGTACCCCGTACCCCGGGACACACCAGTCCTGTACCCCATACCCTGGGGCACACCAGTACTGTACCCCGTACCCCGGGACACACCAGTCCTGTACCCCATACCCCGGGACACACCAGTCCTGTGCCCCATACCCCGGGACACGCCAGTACTGTACCCCGTATCCCATACCCCGGGACACGCCAGTACTGTACCCCGTACCCCATACAACGGGACACATCAGTACTGTACCCCGGACCCCGTACCCCGGGACACACCAGTGCTGTACCCCATACCCCCTACCCTGTACCCCAGGACACACCAGTACTGTACCCCGTAACCCGTGCCCCAGGACACACCAGTACTGTAACCCATACCCCGTACCCCGGGATACGCCAGTACTGTACCCCGTACCCCGTAACCCGTACCCCAGGACACACCAGTACTGTACCCCATACCCCGGGACACGCCAGTACTGTACCCCGTACCCCGGGACACGCCAATACTGTACCCCGTACCCCGTACCCCGGGACACGCCAGTACTGTACCCCGTACCCCGGGACATGCCAGTACTGTACCCCATACCCTGGGACACACCAATACTGTACCCCGTACCCCGGGACACGCCAGTACTGTACCCCGTACCCCGGGACACACCAGTACTGTACCCCGTACCCCGGGACACGCCAGTACTGTACCCCATACCCCGTACCCCGGGACACGCCAGTATCGTACCCCGTACCCCGTACTCCAGGACACACCAGTACTGTACCCCGTACCCTGTATCCGAACACACCAGTCCTGTACCCCATACCCCGGGACACACCAGTCCTGTACCCCGTACCCCGGGACGCACCAGTCCTGTACCCCATACCCTGGGGCACACCAGTACTGTACCCTGTACCCCGGGACACACCAGTCCTGTACCCCATACCCCGGGACACACCAGTCCTGTGCCCCTTACCCCGGGACACGCCAGTACTGTACCCCGTACCCCGGGACACGCCAGTACTGTACCCCATACCCTGGGACACACCAATACTGTACCCCGTACCCTGGGACACACCAATACTGTACCCCGTACCCCGGGACACGCCGGTACTGTACCCCGTACCCCGTAACCCGTACCCCAGGACACGCCAGTACTGTACCCCATACCCCGGGACACACCAATACTGTACCCCGTACCCCGTACCCCGGGACACGCCAGTACTGTACCCCGTACCCCGGGGCACGCCAGTACTGTACCCCATACCCTGGGACACACCAATACTGTACCCCGTACCCCAGACCCCGGGACACGCCAGTACTGTACCCCGTACCCCGGGGCACACCAGTACTGTACCCCATACCCTGGGACACACCAATACTGTACCCCGTACCCCGGGACACGCCGGTACTGTACCCCGTACCCCGTAACCCGTACCCCAGGACACGCCAGTACTGTACCCCATACCCCGGGACACACCAATACTGTACCCCGTACCCCGTACCCCGGGACACGCCAGTACTGTACCCCGTACCCCGGGGCACGCCAGTACTGTACCCCATACCCTGGGACACACCAATACTGTACCCCGTACCCCGGGACACGCCGGTACTGTACCCCGTACCCCGTAACCCGTACCCCCGGACATACCAGTACTGTACCCCATACCCCGCGACACGCCAGTACTGTACCCCGTACCCCGGGACACACCAATACTGTACCCCGTACCCCGTACCCCGGGACACGCCAGTACTGTACCCCGTACCCAGGGACACACCAGTCCTGTACCCCATACCCCGAGACACACCAGCACTGTACCCCGTACCCCGGGACACACCAGTCCTGTACCCCATATCCCGGCACACAGCAGTACTGTACCCCATACCCCGGGACACACCAGTTCTGTACCCCATATCCCCGGACACACCAGTCCTGTACCCCATATCCCGGGATACACCAGTCCTGTACCCCGTACCCCGGGGAATACCTGTACTGTACCCTGTACCCCATACCCCGGGACACACCAGTCCTGTACCCCATACCCCGAGATACACCAGTACTGTACCCTGTACCCCATACCCCATACCCCGGGGCACACCTGTACTGTACCCTGTACCCCGTTCCCCGGGACACACCAGTCCTGTACCCCATACTGCGGGGCACACTTGTACTGTACCCTGTCCCCCATACCCCGTACCCCGGGGCACACCTGTACTGTACACTGTACCCCGGGACACACCAGTCCTGTACCCCATACCCCGTACCCCGGAACACACCAGTCCTGTACCCCGTACCCTGGGACACACCAGTCCTGTACCCCATACCCCGGGGCACACCTGTACTGTACCCTGTACCCCATACCCCGTATCCCGGGACACACCTGTACTGTACCTGTACCCCGTTCCCCGGGACACTCCAGTCCTGTACCCTGTTCCCCGGGACACTCCAATCCTGAACCCCGCACCCCGGGACACACCAGTCCTGCACCCCGTACCCCGGGACACACCAGTCCTGTACCCCGTACCCAGGGACACACCAGTCCTGTACCCCGTACCCCGGGACACACCAGTACTTTACCCCGTACCCAGGGACACACCAGTCCTGTACCCCGTATCCCGGGGCACACCAGTACTGTACCCCGTACCCCGGGACACACCAATACCGTACCCCGTACCCCGTACCCCGGGACACGCCAGTACTGTACCCCGTACCCCGGGGCACGCCAGTACTGTACCCCATACCCTGGGACACACCAATACTGTACCCCGTACCCCGGGACACGCCAGTACTGTACCCCGTACCCCGTAACCCGTACCCCAGGACACACCAGTACTGTACCCCATACCCCGGGACACACCAATACTGTACCCCGTACCCCGGGACACGCCAGTACTGTACCCCGTACCCCGGGGCACGCCAGTACTGTACCCCATACCCTGGGACACACCAATACTGTACCCCGTACCCCGGGACACGCCGGTACTGTACCCCGTACCCCGTAACCCGTACCCCAGGACATACCAGTACTGTACCCCATACCCCGGGACACGCCAGTACTGTACCCCGTACCCCGGGACACACCAATACTGTACCCCGTACCCTGGGACACGCCAGTACTGTACCCCGTACCCAGGGACACACCAGTCCTGTACCCCATACCCCGAGACACACCAGCACTGTACCCCGTACCCCGGGACACACCAGTCCTGTACCCCATATCCCGGCACACAGCAGTATTGTACCCCATACCCCGGGACACACCAGTTCTGTACCCCATATCCCCGGACACACCAGTCCTGTACCCCATATCCCGGGATACACCAGTCCTGTACCCCGTACCCCGGGGCATACCTGTACTGTACCCTGTACCCCATACCCCGGGACACACCAGTCCTGTACCCCATACCCCGAGATACACCAGTACTGTACCCTGTACCCCATACCCCATACCCCGGGGCACACCTGTACTGTACCCTGTACCCCGTTCCCCGGGACACACCAGTCCTGTACCCCATACTGCGGGGCACACTTGTACTGTACCCTGTCCCCCATACCCCGTACCCCGGGGCACACCTGTACTGTACACTGTACCCCGGGACACACCAGTCCTGTACCCCATACCCCGTACCCCGGAACACACCAGTCCTGTACCCCGTACCCTGGGACACACCAGTCCTGTACCCCATACCCCGGGGCACACCTGTACTGTACCCTGTACCCCATACCCCGTATCCCGGGACACACCTGTACTGTACCTGTACCCCGTTCCCCGGGACACTCCAGTCCTGTACCCTGTTCCCCGGGACACTCCAGTCCTGTACCCCGTACCCCGGGGCACACCTGTACTGTACCCTGTACCCCGGGACACACCAGTCCTGTACCCCGTACCCCGGGACACACCAGTCCCGTACCCCGTACCTCAGGACACACCAGTACTGTACCCCGTAGCCCGGGACACACCAGTGCTGTACTCCTTACCCTGGGAAACACCAGTCCTGTACCCCGTACCCCGGGACACACCAGTCCTGTACCCCGTACCCCGGGACACACCAGTCCTGTACCCCGCACCCCGGGACACACCAGTCCTGTACCCCGTACCCCGGGACACACCAGTCCTGTACCCCGTACCCAGGGACACACCAGTCCTGTACCCCGTACCCCGGGACACACCAGTACTTTACCCCGTACCCAGGGACACACCAGTCCTGTACCCCGTACCCCGGGACACACCAGTACTGTACCCCGTACCCCGGGACACACCAGTACTTTACCCCATACCCCGGGACACACCAGCACTGTATCCCATACCCGCACAGGTAGACTAATGCTCCAGTCCTGTATCGAGGTATACAGTAATGCTCTGGGACCCAGCAATAAACTCAGAACCCATCACTTAAGACCAAGAGCCCTTTGTGGCTGCTGTCCTGGATACATAGGCACATACAGATATCAGCACCTCCCCACACTGTTCCCAGCTGTTCCCGCTGAATGTCGAAGTAAATTTTCTGGTACAGTAAGGGGCGTAGAGCTCGGCCTTGAGTGTACCCAGCGCAGTGTCCCCTATGCTGCAGAACAGGGTGAACTCTTCCCCCCACCCCCCCCCCCATCGGGCTTCTATGTGGCATGTCCCTCTGGGAGCCCATGGTGTTCAGAGAGGCCACAGACCCATCAACCACCAGTCTCTGACACAGCAAAGGGGCCACACAACGAGGGGAAGCTGAGCCAGCATGGTGATGGGATGTGTTGTTGAATGGGGAGGCGGGGGGAGAGGAGTGGGAGTTTACCAACCTACCCTGCTGTGACTGCAGTGTACACAAGTCAACAGGAGAGTCGCCCAGTGACGGGACCCACAAGGTCAAGGAGACTGGAGAACACCATCAACACTGCCTCAGTTAATCTCCTGCCCCTGAAGGATTTGCTTACATCCCCGCATCTGTGCAGTAACCGTGTGTAAACAATGTATTTGTTTTCCCCCCCACCTCCCCCATGTATACTGTTAAAGGAAAGGGAACAAAATACTGGTCTTTATACCCCTATCGTTTTGTCATGCCTCAGCACTATTTCTAATCTGTTCTCACACAATCAACGGCTCTGAGGTGTAGTGACCCTCATGCGAGCTGACATGGCATAGCGCGATCCCATAAAGCGCAATGAGACATGTGACATGTTGATCTGTTTTGGTGGCGTGCGTGGGGGGGGTGGTGTTGGTTGTGGGGGAGCGGGAGGGTTGGGTCGAGGGAGCAATGTTGGTCACTCTGAGGCGAACAGCGCACGTGGGAACTTTCACGTCGATGTGACGAGGCGCGTGGTTTCAACCTATCCGGAGCACAGAACCCCGAGGCAGTGCTGCACTCCCTCAGCGCTGCACTGGGACCCGGTGTACGCTTACAATGCCCTGGCTTGGATTTGAACCAACGACCTTCTGACCCCGGAGGCAACTGAGCCAAGCTGGTGCTGTTTCACAAAGTCATGCTCCATCGCCAATCTTCCCTCTCCTTGTTTTCTGGGACGGGCAGCCCCCCTGCCCCTCCCCCCCCCCCCGCCCCTCCCCCCCCCCCCCCCATCGAAGGGTCCGCGCGGCCCGTTCGAAAATCCCTGCCTGCGCGGTTTCCCCGGAGAGTTCCCCCGGCTCAGCGGGAACGTTGTCCGTCCGGTGGAATCGCGTCAGGGACCCCGCCTGCTCTCCCACCGTAACCCCGCTGGAAAACCCTGGAGAAACAGTCCCGCTGACGTTCTCGCCGCCCCTCCAAAGTTTCCGCTGACGTCACAGTGGGGGATCAAGGGGGTGCTGCGGGAATTCTCCCCGTGAATTTTTAATGTCACGCTCCCACTGATTGTGAGTGGCTTAAAAACGTCAATGGCTTTGACTGCATTCTTAAAAAACAAAGACTTGGATTTATATAGCGTCTAATTCACTAAATATATTCCAATTCACTAAATATATTCAAGAAGGAGTTAGATGAAGTCCTTACTACTAGGGGGATCAAGGGGTATGGAGAGAAAGCAGGAATGGGGTACTGAAGTTGCATGTTCAGCCATGAACTCATTGAATGGCGGTACAGGCTCGAAGGGCCGAATGGCCTACTCCTGCACCTATTTTCTATGTTTTCTTTCACGACTACCGGACGTCGCAAAGCGCTTCACAGCCAATGAAGTACTTTTGGAGTGTAGTCACTGTTGTAATGTGGGAAACGCGGCAGCCAATTTGCGCACAGCAAGCTCCCACAAACAGCAATGTGATAACGACCCAGATAATCTGTTTTTTTTTGTTACGTTAATTGAGGAATAAATATTGGCCAGGACACCGGGGATAACTCCCCCTGCTCTTCTTCGAAATAGTGCCGCGGGGTCTTTTACATCCACCTGAGAGAGCAGACGGGGCCTCGGTTTAACGTCTCCTCCGAAAGACGGCACCCCCGACAGTGCGGCGCTCCCTCAGCACCGCCCCGGGAGTGTCGGCCTGGACATTTGCGCTTAAGTCTCTGAGAGTGGGACTTGAACCCACGACCTTCTGACTCAGAGGCGAAGAGTGCTGCCCACTGAGCCACGGCTGACACTTTAAATGGGTCTCACTCTATTTTAAGATCATAAAATCAATAGCCCATCATTTTCTCGATGCTGACAGCTTTGCCTTTTAGGATTTATTGGTCGGAATGATTTTCCGGTGCGTTCTGCTTCCTGCCGCTTGTCGCTCTTTACGCACTTTGCTTTATGAAGGGAACCTCATTTGGTTGGGTGTTGACTGGATGGAACTGCCCCTTTGTTCCCTCCAGGTGCGATAATGTTTTGCTTTGAGCTTTCGGAGAGAATTTTTTTTTTGTCCCAGATAAATTGCTGGTGTGAACAGGCTTCCTGTGAAGTCGAAATGTCCCTTCAGCTTCCTGTCTGAGGCTCGCCCAGCTCCCCGGGATCTCACTCTGGGCTCTGTACACCCGTTGGCCAGGGTGGTGCCTCTTTGTCACGTCCTTATGTGGCAGGCAATAAAAGATCCATCTTCGTGTGTCACCACACAAGGGCACAGAGTTATAGAGCAAAGGTCAATGGGCCCAACCAGCCTTGTCTGTTTTTAGAGAGCGAGAGATCGACTTCGAACCATATCCCTCAATAACACAGAACATACAGGCCAAAACAGGCCATTCTGTCCAACTGCTCCATGCCTCTGTTTATGTTTCACTCGAGCGCCCCTCATCCCTCCTCATCTTCCCACCCTATCCTCCTATCCCTTTCTCCCCCATGTGTTTTATCTCACTTCCCCTTCTGTGCATCTATGCTATTCACCTCAACTACTCGCTGTGGCAGCGAGTTCTAAATCCCTTCTCAATCGCTTCTCTCTCACCCTCCCCCTCTCTCTCACTCATACTGCATCGAGTTGTCTCGCGATCCCAATTACACTTCAACGGTCTTCCTTGGTGCCTCACTGCACACTTCTATTCACACTGTTAGTGACAGGTTCTCGCACGTCCATTGCTGCTGATAACGTCGTCCTGTGTAAGCTGTGACCCTCGGCATTTGATCGCAGAATCGACAGCTCGCGCCAATTGTCTTCCAACGCTTTAAATACCTCAGCTCGGTGACGGCAAGAAAGGAAGAAAGATTTGCGTTTCAATCGCGTCTTTTGCGACTTCCGGATGTCCCAAAGTGCTTTACAGCCAATAAAGTACTTTTGAAGTGTGGTCACTGTTGTAATTTAGGGATTTTGCACAGCAAGCTCCCACAAACAGCAATGTGATAATGACCCAGATAATCTGTTTTAGTGATGTTGGTTGAGGGATAAATATTGGCCAGCACACCAGGGCTAACTCCCCTGCTCTTCTTTGAAATAGTGCAGCGGGATCTTTTATATCCACCTGAGAGAGCAGACAGGGCCTCAGTTTAACATCTCATCCGAAAGACAGCACCTCCGACAGTGCAACGCTCCCTCAGCACTGCACTGGAGCGTCGGCCTAGATTTATGTGCTGAAGTCTCGGGAGTGGGACTTGAATCCACAACCTTCTGACTCAGAGGCGAGAGTGCTACCCACTGAGCCCCAGTGAAGAGAACAAGCCCAGAGTTTCCTTTACCTTCCTGGTCTACTCACGAATATTCCTACAAAATGTACTTAACATAGAAACATAGTAACATAGAAAATAGGTGCAGGATTAGGCCATTCGGCCCTTCGAGCCTGCACCACCATTCAATAAGATCATGGCTGATCATTCCCTCAGTACCCCTTTCCCGCTTTCTCTCCATACCCCTTGATCTCTTTAGCCGTAAGGGCCATATCTAACTCCCTCTTGAATATGTCCAGTGAACTGGCATCAACAACTCTCTGCGGCAGGGAATTCCACAGGTTAACAACTCTGAGTGAAGAAGTTTCTCCTCATCTCAGTCCTAAATGGCCTACCCCTTATCCTAAGACTATGTCCCCTGGTTCTGGATTTCCCCGACATCGGGAACATTCTTCCCGCATCTAACCTGTTTGATTTTTGGTGAGATAGAATTGGTGCCCCAACCACGTCTCGGAGGAGCAACCTTCCCTCGGGGCTATTTTCCTGTGTTGATAGACACCAGTGTCTCATCAGAACAAAAGCTTTCAGTTCGTCCCCCACCAGCAATCTGGAGGATCAACATGCGATCTTGCTCTGCAGATTTAAATACTATCAGCTTCTCCCAGGCTATCATGGGTTAAAGGGAGGAATGAACACACACACACACACGCACACGCACATGTGTACGCACACACACACACACGCATATGTACGCGCACACACACATGCATGCACACACACACACATATGTACGCACACACACATACACATGTACGCACACACACATACACACACACACGCACATATGTACGCACACACACATGCACGCACACACACATGTACGCACACACACACATGCACGCACGCACGCACACACATATGTACGCACACACGCACATGCACATATGTACACACACACACATATGCACGCACACATACACACACACATACTTGCAGACACACACACGCATACACACAGGCACACACACAGGCACACATGGACACACAGACAGACACATGGACACACAGACAGACACACACAGGCACGCACTCACACCACACGTGTGTTTCAGTCACAAAAGCTGAAGAAAGCATGGACTGAGAGAAGGCCACCTGACCCATCCACCTGTTCCACAGATCCTATTCAGTTTGATGCTGCCCTACCTCCCTAATCTCAGGAGAAAGAGTTTGCTAGATTTCTTTGACTCTCAAATGTGCTTGAGTTAAATTCTGGGATAACCATTTACTTCTACATCTTCCGAAATATAAATTTAATATGGCTGGTTGCTTTCCACAATAAAAAACAATTATTTGTGCACAGCAACAAAGGAACAGTCATATCCTGCAGAATACGAGATTACCCTGCTCTTATCGAAGCAACGGCCAGAGCACCGGGAGGACACCCTGCTCTTCGAAATAGCCGTGGCTCAGTGAGTCGCACTCTCAACTCTGAGTCAGAAGGTTGTGGGGTCACAGTCTAAGGATAAGGGGTAAGCTATATAGGACCGAGATAAGGAGAAACTTCTTCACTCAGAAAATTGTGAACCTGTGGAATTCTCTACCACAGAAAGTTGTTGAGGCCAGTTTGTTAGATATATTCAAAAGGGAGTTAGATGTGACCCTTACAGCTAAAGGGATCAAGGGGAATGGAGGGAAAGCAGGAAAGGGGTACTGAGGGAATGATCAGCCATGATCATATTGAATGGTGGTGCAGGCTCGAAGGGCTGAATGGCCTACTCCTGCACCTATTTTCTATGTTTCTATGTAGAAAGTCCCACTCCAGGGACTTCAGCACAAAATCTAGGCAGACACTCCAGTGCAGTGCTGAGGGAGTGCCGCACTGTCGGAGGTGCCGTCCTTCGCATGAGATGTTAAACTCGGGGGGGGGGACGTAAAAGATCCCACGACGCTGCCGACATTACAACAGTGATTACACTTCAAAAGTTCTTCATTGGCTGTGAAGCGCTTTGGGATGTCCTGAGGTCATGAAAGGAGCTTTAGATACACTTTCTTCGGAAATCGGCGTAGTCCCGGCCTGCGAGACCATCAGCAGGCCGGGGCCATTACAGGGAGCAGCGTGTGGCGGTATACCACTGCAGGGAGCAGCGCGTGCTGCTGCAGGAGGGCGACGGCTGACCGCAGTGTGGGCAGGTACAGCAGGAGCGGCGAGGTCGGGGCGAAGAGTTTGTAGAGGGATGTGATCGGGGGCCCAGGAGAGGTGTGAATCTGGGGCCCAGAAGAGGTGAGGACCCAGGGGGCAGCACGGGCCCAGCCCACACTGTGCGATATGTGTGCGCGCACTAGGTCCGTGCAGCAGAGCTGGTCTCCAGTTAGTCCTGGTTAACCCTTGCCACTGGACCGAGACCGAGCTCTGTCAAGCCCGTGTGGTGGCTGGTGTGCAACGGCCACCCCACGTTAAAAAATTCCATGCACGGGCATCTTCCAACCTTCAGGATGTAGTTCGGGATCTGGAATATTAGGTCCTTCATTGAAACACCTGTGAGCTCATCCCTTTTTGGTGTGGAAGCAAGTCATCCTCGATTCGAGGGACTGCCTATGATGACGATGATTCCTTTGTAAGTCACTGCTGACCACGCCGGGGTGGCCCAAAACCTGTTTGTACCCACGGAACATCCCAAGACACTTCACAGAAAGAAGCATATGGAAAACTCTGGCACGCTAACTGCCAGCACTGCTACCAGCGCAACCTTCAGAAGATAAGAAAAGACACGACTGAGTGATTTCGTTATCGCGAGGCAGCATGCCAGCTGTATCATTATCTCACCAGTTGTGATAAGAAGTCAAGGACACGACAGGAGAGGAATGGTCACAGCCTGCGACACGGTGCATGTACTGAGTACCACAGGCACCTATCAATGGCCCTACTTTGTAAATCAATCCAGGAAAGAAACCCAGCGACAAGTAGCTGATGGTGCACACTGATTGTTCTGGAGACTCGAGCTCATAACCCAGGCTGACCCTCCCAGTACAGTACTGAGGGAGCGCTGCACTGTCGGAGGGGCAGTACTGAGGGAGCACTGCACTGTCAGAGGGACAGTACTGAGGGAGCGCTGCACTGTCGGAGGGGCAGTACTGAGGGAACGCTGCACTGTCAGAGGGACAGTACTGAGGGAGCACTGCACTGTCAGAGGGGCAGTACTGAGGAAACGCTGCACTGTCAGAGGGGCAGTACTGAGGGAGCACTGCACTGTCGGAGGGGCAGTACTGAGGGAGTGTTGCACTGTCGGAGGGGCAGTACTGAGGGAGCGCTGCACTGTCGGAGGGGCAGTACTGAGGGAGCACTCCACTGGTGCAGGGGCAGTATTGAGGGAGCGCTGCACTGTTGGAGGGGCAGTACTGAGGCAGCACTGCACCATCGGAGGGGCAGTACTAAAGGAGCGCTGCACTGTCGGAGGGGCAGTACTGAGGGAGTGCTGCACTGTCGGAGGAGCAGTACTGAGGGAGCACTGCACTGGTGGAGGGGCAGTACTGAGGGAGCACCGCACTTATGAGGTGCCGTCTTTCTGGGTGAGAAGTTAAACCGGAGCCCTGTCTGCTCTCTCAGATGAACGTAAAAGATCTCAAGTCACTATTCCTATTAAGAGCAGGGAAGTTCTCCTCGTTGTCCTGGCCAATGTTAAATCCCTGAACCAACATCACTGAAACAGATTATCTCGTCATTGCCGTTTGTGGGAGCTTGCTGCGTGCAAATTGGTTGCCGCATTTCCTACATTACAACAGTGACCACACTTCAAAAGTACTCCATTGGCTGTAAAACACTTTTGGACGTCCTGAGGTTGTGAAAGGTGCTACATAAATGCAAGACTTTCTTTTGCCGGCTCGAGATACATACTGAAGTCAAGAGCTCGCGCTCTGCAATCGATAAATTACAATCTGACTGCAATCCAAGCCCACCTTCTTGACCAAGCCTGACCGCTCTCCTGCAGTTCAGCACCCCCCGCCCCCCACCCCTCTGTAAAGCTCTTTGGGGAGGGCGGGGGGGGGGGGGCTTGGGGGCTTGTATGGTAAAGGTGCTGGATAATTACACGTTGCTCCTGTGCGAGACAGGCCACTTTACAGTTCCCCTGCAGCATTGAGGTTTTTCTCTTGAATGATCCCAGGATTTTCGCCTCCTCTGTTCTATCTGGGAGCCCATTCCTCATGTTAACTGCTCGATGCGTGTAGAAAAGATCTGACCTCACCCCTGCCTATCTCTGTAAACCCCTCCCGCCTTACTGCCCTCCGAGAACTCTTCTGGCCCTTCTGGCCTCTTCAGCATTTGCCCTCTCTTTCTTTGCCCCGCCATGGTGGGGCCGTGCCTTCAGCTGCCAAGCCTCTAAGCTCTGAAATTCCCTCCCTAAGCCTCTCCGCTGTCCCTATCGAGTTGTCTCATTCCCTCCGATGCTAACCCTGTCCACTACTGCACATGCTACCTCAGGAGTTTTAAGAATTAGGAATAGGAGTAGGCCATCTAGCCCCTCGAGCCTGCTCCGCCATTCAACAAGATCATGGCTGATCTGGCCGTGGACTCAGCTCCACTTACCCGCCCGCTCCCTGTAACCCTTAATTCCCTTATTGGTTAAAAATCTATCTATCTGTGATTTGAATACATTCAATGAGCTACCCTCAACTGCTTCCTTGGGTAGAGAATTCCACAGATTCACAACCCTCTGGGAGAAGAAATTCCTTCTCAACTCGGTTTTAAATTGGCTCCCCCGTATTTTGAGGCTGTGCCCCCTAGTTCTAGTCTCCCCGACCAGTGGAAACAACCTCTCTGCCTCTGTCTTGTCGATCCCTTTCATTATTTTAAATGTTTCTATAAGATCACCTCTCATCCTTCTGAACTCCTACGAGTAAAGACTCAGTCTACTCAATCTATCATCATAAGGTAACTCCCTCATCTCCGGAATCAGCCTAGTGAATCGTCTCTGTACCCCCTCCAAAGCTAGTATATCCTTCCTTAAGTAAGGTGACCAAAACTGCACGCAGTACTCCAGGTGCGGCCTGACCAATACCCTATACAGTTGCAGCAGGACCTCCCTGCTTTTGTACTCCATCCCTCTCGCAATGAAGGCCAACATTCCATTCGCCTTCCTGATTACCTGCTGCACCTGCAAACTAACTTTTTGGGATTCATGCACAAGGACCCCCAGGTCCCTCTGCACCGCAGCATGTTGTAATTTCTCCCCATTCAAATAATATTCCCTTTTACTGTTTTTTTCCCCAAGGTGGATGACCTCACACTTTCCGACATTATATTCCATCTGCCAAACCTTCGCCCATTCGCTTAACCTATCTAAATCTCTTTGCAGCCTCTCTGTGTCCTCTACACAACCCGCTTTCCCACTAATCTTAGTGTCATCTGCAAATTTTGTTACATTACACTCTGTCCCCTCTTCCAGGTCATCTGGAGCTGGTGTGTTGGCCTTTAATACAAAGGGATTGCAGTATAAGAGTAAAGACGTCCTACTGCGATTATATCATCATCATAGACAGTCCCTCGAATGAAGATGACTTGCTTCCACATGAGTTCACAGATATTTCGATGAAGGACCCGATATTCCAGTCCTGAACTCCAGTTAAGGGGGTGTGCGTGGATTTTTTTAACGTGGGGTGACCGTTGCACACCAGCCACCACACTGGCCTGACAGAGCTAGGTCTTGGTCCAGTGGCAAGGGTTAACCAGGACGACTGGAGACCTGCTCTGTTGCACGGACCTAGTGCACACACATAGCGCAATCTGCCAGAAAGGCAGGTTATTTTGCAGTCATGACCTCCCTCTCCTCCCTGACCCACATCGCTGGTCAAAGGGCTACAATTAATGAACCTTGCCATAACTCATGCTCCAAACAGAGCCAGGAGATCTGATTCCCCGCCTTCCCCAAGTCACACACCTCCCAGGATGCATCTCCGACAGTGCAGCATTCCCACAAGCGCTGCACTGGAGCGCCGAGATTTTAGTGCTCAAGTCTCTGGAGTGGGACTTGAACCTATGACCTCCTGACTCAGAGGCCAGAGCGCTACCCACAGTTACCAAGCTGCATCATAGTACTGACAATTTTACTTACTGGTTGCATTGCGATTATTTGTCAGTATTAGTTTGCACCAGCACTTTCACCTCAGAATTCAAAGTATTAGAGATGAGTGGCACAGGAAATCCTGCCCCCTTCCTCCCTACACACATAACGCTGACTGACAATAACGTTCAGGTTCTGCAGCCGTGCCACAAACAGCCCGTTTCACAGGCCATTCTGCACAAAGATCTTTCAACTCCACCCGAGGGTCTCGGGTTAACATCTCATCGAAAGACGGCACCTCCGACAGTGCAGCATTCCCACGGCGCTGCACTGGAGCGTCAGCCGAGATTTTAGTGCTCAAGTCTCTGGAGTGGGACTCGAACCTCTGACCTTCTGACTCAGAGGCCAGAGCGCTACCCACAGTTACCAAGTTGCGTCATAGTACTGACAATTTTACTTGCTGAACGACCGATTTGTTTTCTTTGACAAAGGTATGTTCTCCCCTTGCTTGGGCCCACAAGTGTCACAACCCAAGAGAGAGTGAACAACCTGTCCCCAGATCATCTGCCAATGTCACTTTTGTGAGAAAATGCAGCCCCGGGGCGACTTTACATGCGAGGGGTCCCCTTACCTCCACTCAGCCCCACAATGTTCGTCAGTCAGAGGAGGCTTCCCCTCATAGTGACGCCCTCTTTCCAGTGAGTGTCTGGCCTTCAATATGGCCCGAAGGTGACTGTTCTGAAAGGGAACATCCTGCCTCCACTCAACGACTGTCCCATGAGGAAGCACCAGACATCCGGTCAGCGACTGAAACAGTGGAGCTGGAGAGATCAGGAGAATGGGGAGGTGGCTCAGAGCAGTCCTCCCGTGTGGCTAGAGGATTGGTTAACTAACAGAAAACAGAGACGGGATAAACGGGTCATTTTCCGGTTGGCAAACAGTGACTAGCGGGGTGCCTCAGGGATCAGTGCTGGGGCCTCAACTATTTACAATCTATATTAATGACTTGGATGAAGGGACCGAGTGTAATGTAGCCAAGTTTGCTGATGATACAAAGATGGATGGGAAAGCAAATTGTGAGGAGCACACAAAAAATCTGCAAAGTGATATAGTCAGCGCTAAGTGAGTGGGCAAAAATCTGGCAGATGAAGTATAATGTGGGAAAATGTGAGGTTATCCACTTTGGCAGTAAAAATAGACAAGCAAATTATAATTTAAATGGAGAAAAATTACAAAGTGCTGCAATACAAAGGAACCTGGGGGTCCTTGTGCATGAAACACAAAACATTAGTACGCAGGTACAGCAAGTAATCAGGATGGCAAATGGAATGTTGGCCTTTATTGCAAGGGGGATGGAGTATAAAAGCAGAGAAGTCCTGCTACAACTGTACAGGGTATTGGTGAGGCCACACCTGGAGTACTGGATCAACTGGGCTTGTATTCACTGGAGTTCAGAAGAATGAGAGGGGACCTCATAGAAACGTTTAAAATTCTGATGGGTTCAGACAGGTTAGATACAGAAAGAATGTTCCCAATGTTGGGGAAGTCCAGAACCAGGGGTCACAGTCTAAGGATGAGGGGTAAGCCATTTAGGACCGAGATGAGGAGAAACTTCTTCACCCAGAGAGTGGTGAACCTGTGGAATTCTCTACCACAGAAAGTTGTTGAGGCCAATTCACTGAATATATTCAAAAAGGAGTTAGATGAGGTCCTTACTACTAGGGGGATCAAGGGGTATGGCGAGAAAGCAGGAATGGGGTACTGAAGTTGCATGTTCAGCCATGAACTCATTGAATGGCGGTGCAGGCTAGAAGGGCTGAATGGCCTACTCCTGCACCTATTTTCTATGTTTCTATGTTTCTATGTACAGTTTGGTCTTCGTATTTAAGGAAGAATATACTTGCATTGGAGACTGTTCAGAGAAGGTTCACTAGTTGATTCCGGAGATGAGGGTTGATTTATGAAGCTAGGTTGAGTAGGTTGGGCCTCTACTCATTGGAGTTCAGAAGAATGAGAGGTGATCTTATCGAAACATATACGATGCTGAGGGGGCTCGACAAGGTGGATGCAGAGAGAATATTTCCACTCATAGGGGAAACTAAAACTAGGGGGCATAAATAAGGGGTCAGAATAAGGAGTCGTCCATTTAGAGCGGAGATGAGGAGGAATTTCTTCTCTCAGAGGGTTGTAAATCTGTGGAATTCTCTGCCCCAGAGAGCTGTGGAGGCTGGGTCATTGAATATATTTAAGGCGGAGATAGACAGATTTTTGAGCGATACGGGAGTGAATGGTTATGGGGAGTGGGCAGGGAAGTGGAGCTGAGTCCATGATCAGATCGGCCATGATTGTATTAAATGGCGGAGCAGGCTCGAGGGGCCAAATGGCCGACTCCTGCTCCTATTTCTTATGTTCTTATGGATCAGCCTACACACATACATGCTGACCCGCCGTGTCCTTCCTGTTCCTGGCAATTGGGCTTTTGTACCTTTCAATCAACCAGTTTTAATCAGCAGATTTATTCCAACAGCGTGGAGTTGTACTGCCCCATTGACACTGAAAGACTTGGGCGACGAAATCCAGGGGATAGTGATGTGACGGACCCAGGCAAGCACTCAGCAGGAAGAGTCACAATCAGACTGGGAATATAAGAAGAAATTCCTCCTCATCTCAGTTCTAAATGGACGGCCCCTTATTCTGAAACTATGCCCCCTCGTTCTAGATTCTATCACGAGGGGAAGCATCCTCTCTGCAGCTACCTTGTCGAGCCCCCTCATTAACTTATACATTTCAATTACATCACCTCTCAGAAAGGCACAGTGAGGCAAGAGCCAGCCATTGGATAGGGAGTGTATAGAATGTTACAGCACAGAATCAGGTCATTCGGCCGAACAGGTCCATGCAGACATTTATATTCCACACAAGGTACCTCCCACAAGGTTCATCTAACCGCATCAGCATAACTTTCTATTCCTTTCTCCCTCATGTACTTATTTAGCTTTCTTTAAATGCATCTCTGTTATTCACCTCAACCACTCCCTGTGGCAGCGAGTTCCACATTCTCACCACTCTCTGGGTGAAGAGGTTTCTCCAGAATTCCCTATTGGATTTATTACTGATTGTCCTATATTTATGGCCCCTAGTTTTGGTCTCCTCCACAAGTAGAGACACCTTCTCTGTACCCACCCTATTGAGCCCTCTTCATAATGTTAAAGGCCTCTCTCGGGTCACCCTATGGCCTTCTCTGTCTGAGAGAGTAGTGGCCCAGCCTGTTCAGGTTTTCCTGAGAGTGGGAGGCAGACACATGCCTGACTGGGCTGAGTTTGAGTATATTGTGGCAGACCTGTGTTAGCAAAGAGTTTTCTGAAATAAAAATTCCTGACATAGGTGGGGACAGGGTATAATTTCACAGCACCGACACACCTTCTCTCATTAGTGCTCTTCGAGTAATCATTCATACAGCCAGGTACACACATTATCCGCTATACCTGTCAAAGAACAAGAAGGCACCATCAAATACCGGGGACTGTGCCATTGGGCACTACCCGAATGATCTACAATGGTAAGCATCGAAGCACTGACCACACTCGACCAGCTCCGCTGGGCGGGCCACATTGTCCGCATGCCCGACACGAGACTCCCAAAGCAAGCGCTCTACTCGGAACTCCTACATGGCAAGTGAGCCTCAGGTGGGCAGAGGAAACGTTTCAAAGACACCCTCAAAGCCCCCTTGATAAAGTGCTATATCCTATCCTCACCGACGCCTGGGGGTCCCTGGCCAAAGACCGCCCTAAGTGGAGGAAGTGCATCCGGGAGGGCACTGAGCACCTCCAGTCTTGTCGCCGAGAGCGTGCAGAAATCAAGCGCAGGCAGCGGAAGGAGCGTGCGGCAAACCAGACTCCCCACCCACCCTTTCCTCCAACCACTGTCTGTCCCACCTGCGACAGAGACTGTAATTCCTGTATAAGGGCAGAGGGAAAGAGCAAGGGAATGGAGCCAGAGCAGCAGCTCCACTGTGGAGCTAGTAAAGGCACAGTACGATGGGGCAAATGGCCTCCTCCTGCCGGGAGATTTTATGATTCCATGATTAACTACAAACGATGAGCCAAGCTGGAAAATAAGAGCAAGGAATATTGTAGGAGAGGGAGATGGGAGGAGAGGGAGCTGGCACCACTGTCACAGAGCTTAGTGTCAGAACATTTTACTTGGCTTGTACACAGTTGTCCTCATGTGCCCAAAGCTCCTTGATGGGCCCCTGACTGTGTCCGACAGGAATAGGAACCAAACTGATGCCATCTGAAACTAACCACACTGCGCCAAACATTAAAGAGGAAGTCGAAGTTCCCCTCTCCCAACCCTTACTACACACCAAAGTGTGGACAGGAACTTCCCCAACAAGCAGTCAAAATGCCCAGGAAGGAAGCCCTTCCAGAAACTGCCCTTAATGCAGCTTTATCGCCCCTTTAAGAAACGTCCTTTGGTTTAACAATTTTACGAAGAAAGAAAAAACCCCAGCTCATTAGAATTTGCCTTTCCATAATTGGAATGACTCTCCTCCATCTATGCTTAGTTTGAATTGCTGTCCGTGACCAGAGGCTCCTCTTCCTGCTTTACTTTGAACCCCATGAGACACGCTATTCTCTTAAAGACAAATAAACTTCCTCCCCATGGCGAGACCCACATTGGGTTCCATCAGACCAGCAGTTCAAGTCACAAGTTGCGCTTGGCTGTAGAAGACCCTTCAGCCCTTTCCACCTGCTATCCTTTAGCCCCCCTCCCCCCCCCCCCCATTTCATGTTACCTCCAGCCTTTCCCCTAACCACAGTAACCCTTAGCTGTTACCTCCTCTTCAGGGTCATTAAGATTCCTGACCAAGGGTCACCGACCTGAAACGCTAACTCTATTTCTCTCTCCACCAGACCAGCTGAGCATTTCCAGTATTTGCGGTTTTTATTTCAGATTTCCAGCATCCGCAGTATTTTGCTTTTTTAAACAGATTCCTTCCTGAATGTTGAAACCCTTTATCACTAAAACCTCTTGCTTGGTACGGAAGCCCGAGGCAGGGGTATTAAGGGCTACGGAACCAAGGCCGATGGATGGTTGTTAAGGGACAGGTCAGCTGTGATCTAACAGACTGGCGGGACAGGCTCGAGGAGTCGGATGAGCTTCTCCTGTTCCTATGTTCTCGGGGAAGCAGCCCACTCCCGGCCTCCAGTGACATTGCTGTCAGACCGATGATCGGAGGTGTGAACGAGCTCAGCCGCACCCCTCCCTTTCCCGTCACCGTCCACCCACTCCTCACTGGGAACAACTTGGTCTCTGATTTCCCTCAATCACCTGCCCGCTGCCTGTCTCATAGAAACATAGAAACTATGCAGGAGTAGGCCATTCGGCCCTTCGAGCCTGCACCGCCATTCAATAAGATCATGGCTGATCATTCACCTCAGTACCCCTTTCCTGCTTTCTCCCCATACCCCTTGATCCCTTTAGCCGTAAGGGCCTTATCCAACTCCCTCTTGAATATATCTAACGAACTGGCATCAACAACTCTCCTGGACGGAGAGACAAACGATCGCACTGCCATTGCATGTCTCCCAAGCGACATGCTCATGTCTTCAGTCCCGGTTTCGTTACCGGGGGGGGGGGGGTTCATAGAAAAAGGAGGGGGTGAGGCGATTGGCGCCAACAGATTGGTGTCTAAAGCAAAGAGTGGCACCTCTCTGGCAAGTAAAGCTATCCTCCAGTCCGGCCGACAGGTGCCCGCTGTAAAGCTGCGGATCCAGCAACTGCTGGGCGGACTCTGGGATATTCAGCAGGGTAAGGGTTAAACGTAAATGTGCACATTCAACACAATGAGTACGGCGAGGGGGGGGGAGTGGTAAATATAGATAAGAAAACATGACTGAGAGTAGCAACACAGAAAGATAACAGGATGTTTTTATGGCAGAATATGCAAAACTACTTCAAAACCACCTCCAGTATTCATTCCTGTTACTTGGTTAACCGTTTAAAAAAAAAACAAGGATCACAGGTTTAACTGACTTTTAGGAGAAAATTAAAGTCGTTTTTTTTCAGTGTCTCCATTCAAACTTCCCTCGGTCTGGGCTGAACGGTACAGAGTGCAGAGTGCTTGCCGCTTTTACTCACCACTTGCAGGCTCAGTAAAGCTCGACACCAAAGTCTGCCCCATCTTCCTCCGGCTTCACCAGGAGCCCTTCTTGTCCTCTTTCGCATGGAGTCAACAGATCGTCAGAACAGTGCCAGACACACTACAGCCACGACTACTCCACCAGTCAGGGCAGCACCAGCCCATTGCACTGTCTTCACCGCAGAGAGGGGTTCTGGAAGTTCATACATACACACACACACTCACTCACTCACTCACTCACTCAGCTACTGATTGAAAACTTTCCCGGCTCCAGTGTCTCTCCCTCTCTCTCTCTCTCTCTCTCTCTCGATCGCACACCAAGCCCTTTTTGCTTCAGTCTCCAGCCCCGACTGTTCCTGCTCAGCGAGAATGCTTGTCATTCCTTTATGCAGATTAAGTCGCAGGGGTCAGAGGGCACGGGGAGGGAGTCCCAAGCTGGCACAGGGTTATTGGAAAGCAAATTCCCTCTGCGGATTTGTAGCCCTCTTGTGCTCCGTGGGGGAAATAAACTTGAAGGAAAATGGGGGAGTGGGGGGTGGGGGTGTGTGTGTGGGGCGGGGGTGGTGGGGGGGAGAGCGTGAGGGGGAGAACGGAGGTAGTAGAAACAGATGATTTTAAAGCAGAGTTTCTGCACCCTACATGTAAAAATAAATTTTAAAAAGTAGATTAGCAGTGTTTAAAATCCCGGGGTGCAGCATGGGGAGGAGGGGAGAGGGGTTAGATTCAGCACAGAATAACTGGACATTATCAGGCAGGATGAGGGCCGAGGGGAATAGTCAGGCTCATTTGGTAGAAACGTGCCCCCTTGTTTTTTGAGGGCACCCAAAACTAGAAATTAACAATTGGACATAAAAGGGAACCTTTGTCAAATCCCATCAAATTAAAATTCTGTTCCCGGTTGAAATGATGCACTCCAGTCTCTCCGGCGCCCACCTCTCGCGGAAGGCCGCGAGCGTACCGGTGGACACCGCGTGCTCCATCTCCAAGGACACCCTGGACCGGATGTAAGAGCGGAAGAGAGGCAGGCAGTCAGGTTGAACGACCCCCTCGACCGCCCGCTGTCTGGACCGGCTGATGGCCCCCTTGGCCGTGCCCATGAGCAGTCCTACGAGGAGGCCCTCGGACCTACCCGCTCCCCTCCGCACAGGGTGCCCAAAGATCGGGAGCGTGGGGCTGAAGTGCAGCCAGAATTTGAGGAGCAGCCCCTTCAAATAATGGAACAGGGGCTGCAACCTCGCGCACTCGATAGAAATTGCAGGCGGCCGGGGAGCCCGTGAACCGGCTTAAAAACCTATTGCACGGGACTGCTCCGTGCACCACCCTCCAGGCCAAGTCCCCGATAAATAGTGGGAGGACTCCCGCGGAGAGAGCCCTCCATCGGGGACCCCCGCCTCCTCCGGACGGCAAGATGGTACGCCATGGCGTGTCCGGACGGCAGGCGAGGAGGGCAAGGTGGAGAGTGTGCAGGAGCAGCCCGTACAGCCTTTGAAAAAAATAATGTCTACTCCCCTTCTTATCAAAGCATTTAAAAAAGTTGTTTTTTTAATGACTTGGATGAAGGGACCGAGTGTAACTTTGCCAGGTTTGCGGACGATACAAAGATGGGTGGGAAAAACCAGTTGTGAGGGAAATGCAAAGAGGACAAAATTGCAGTGCATAATTCGAATTGCTGCTTCGTTGCTCGCTGGTCCGGGAAAGGCCGCAGCCGACACGGATTTGCCCTCTTTTGTGAGGGCGGCAAGCGCGTGTTATTGAGGCGCTTCCGGGGTGCTCGCTCGGTGTTCACGGCACACAACGCTCAGCGCCAGTGATGATATCGGCCGCGTGGCCACGTCCCCTCCCCTTCTCTCTCACTGGGCCACCAGGGAGGGTGTTGGCCGGGTCACCAGCTCGATACCAAAGAGTGCGGGGGGGGGGGGGGGAGGGGAGCGAGGCCTGCCTGTTGGCGGACCGACTGAAAAGTCGGGCCCGGCACGGAAAAGATGGGCGTGGCCGCCCGATCACCTCCCCGTTAAGGGTGGGCCTGGGGGTCCGCAGTCACCGCAGCTGCTTGCACCAAGAAGCTTGTCGGTGGCATCGCCCCCTGCGCGGACCTCACTCCCACGGGGCAATTCCACACCCGCCGCCCCCCCCCCCCGCAGGGCACAGAGGGATCGGCACGCACAGCGATGACGTCATCGACGGGGCGCAGGGTAATCGCCTTTTCACCCGCTGACCCCGCCCCCCCCCTCCCCCAGAGTGAAATTTCGGGGGGGTGTGGGGGGGGGGGTGGGGGGGTTAGCGCTCTGGGAGCGCCTGGCCGGAAACCCTTTAGCACACCCTTATCGCCGGCCACTGACGCTAACCGGCCCCTGGGCAAAGGGACAATTTCAGCCCCAGAGAGTCTGCAAAGGGATAGAGTCAGGCTAAGTCACTGGGCAGCAAATTGGCAGTTGGAGTACAATGTGGGAAAAAAGTGTGAGGTTGTGCACTCTGGTCGCAAGAATAGAAAAAGAAATTATTATTTAAATCGAGCAAGACTACAGAATGCTGCAGTACAGAGGGACCTGGGGGTCTTTGTGCATGAAACACAAAAAGTTTGTATGCAGGTACAGCAAGTGATCAGGGAGGCCAATGGAATGTTGGCCTTTATTGCAAGGGGGATAGAGTATAAAAGCAGAGAAGTCCTGCTACAACTGTACAGGGTATTGGTGAGGCCACACCTGGAGTACTGCGTACAGTTTTGGTCTCCGTATTTAAGGAGGGATATACTTGCATGGAAGGATATACCTGCAGTTCAGAGAAGGTTCACTCGGTTGATTCCGGAGATGAGGGGGTTGTCATCTGAAGAAAGGCTGAGTAGGTTGGGCCTATACTCATTGGAGTTTAGAAGAATGAGAGGTGATCTTATTGAAACAGATAAGATACTGAGGGGGCTCGACACGGTCGATGCAGAGAGGATGTTTCCCCTCGTAGGGGAATCGAGAACCAGGGGACATAGTTTCAGAATAAGGGGTTTCCCATTTAAAACTGAGACGAGGAGGAATTTCTGCTCTCAGAGGCTCGTGAATCTGTGGAATTCTCTGCCCCAGAGAGGGGGCTCCGAGGCGGCGAAGAGGGGACACACCATTGTGCAGACCCCCCCCCCCCCCCCCTCTATTGCCGAGACTTCCCGTTTCCCGACTCTCTGCGGGTGATGTCAGCGAGCCGGAAGCTTCTCTAACCGCAGCCGGTGACGCCACGGAATGGGGGAGGGGCGGGATATTTAAAGCGCTGATATCCCGGGCTGCTGAAGGGCTCGACAGGTGGAATCCCAAATTCCTATCCCGGACCTTCCCGTTTGTTCTTTCTTCCCCTCCCCCTCTCAGTGTTTGTTAAGAATCCGTTCTTTCCGAACACGCTCCAGTTCTGACGAAGGGGTCCGTCGACCCGAAACGTTAACTCTGCTTCCTCTCCACAGATGGTGCCTGACCCGCTGAGATTTCCAGCAGTTTCTGTTTTTATATCCGGGAAACTCCTGGTCATTCCGAGAGTGTTGGGAACCCTGAAATCGAGGGTCCCCTCTCTTCTCATTCCCGTTCCCCCCACCTTTATTCATTAAACGCATCAGTTTACACGTGGGTGGATCTATTAGGTGTAGATGTTAGGCGGTCCTTTTCCCAGAGATTAGCTGACTATTGGAGCTAGTCGCTGGCTCGTATGTAAGAACATAAGAATCTGGAGCAGGAGTCGGCCATTCGGCCCCTCGAACCTGCTCCACCATTCAATAAGACCCTGGCTGATCTTTGCCCTCGACTCCACTTTCCCGCCCGATCCCCATATCCCTTGATTCCCCATAGTGTCCAAAAATCTATCGACCTCAGCCTTCAATATACTCAACGACTGAGCCTCCACAGCCCTCTGGGGTAGAGAATTCCAAAGATTCACCACCCTCTTGAGTGAAAAAAATCTCTCATCTCAGTCCTAAATGGCCGACCCCTTATTCTGAGACTGTGACCCCCCTGGTTCTAGACTCCCCAGCCCGGGGAAACATCCTCCCTGCATCTACCCTGTCAAAGCCCTGTAAGAATTGTGTACGTTTCAATGAGATCGCCTCTCATTCCTCGGTGATCTGCTGCACACCTTCGAATGAGAGTTAGACCGGTTCCTGGCTGCGGCAGAGATCACGACACAGAAGAGTTGGATGCCAAGTGAAGTGACTCATGGTTGATGTGATCTCCAAATCGCCTTGACATCCTTCCTAAAGTGCGCTGGCCAGATTGGGACTCAATACCCCAGCTGGGGTCTAACCAATGTTCTATATAGGTTTAGCAGAACTTTTGTACATCTTGGGGCCGAAATTGCCCCTTACCACAGTCCGGAGGCGGTAACCTTCTGGGCCTGGGTCAGTTACTGCCGGGGCAGGAAGACTCACCCCCAGCGTGAAATTGCCCTTTGCCCCCTTCAAACCAGGCGGAGCGCTGTCTCAGGCTCTCCACCTCATTGGACGGGCGTTCCCAGGGCATCAGCTGAGTTCAGTTAAAGGGGAGGGCCGCTGCGGGCTCTGCACGGCCCTTTGGTGGCCACCTCTGGGCCACCAGGGATAATCTCGACCGGGCCAGCAGCCAGCTACCCGAAGAAGAGCACCGGGCTGTGCGATGGCGGTCGGCTCAAGACGAGGGCCGCCATTGCCGGGCCGACAGAAGAGTTAGCCGACAAAAAAAAAAAATGGCAGCCCCGGGGCGCACACGGCCTCTCCTTTCAGGGGCGCCCCGGACGGACGCTCCGCGCCAGCCTCCCGTTCCACGGGGCAATTTCCCCCCAGGGGCGCAAAGGGGTCGGCGCGCACAAAGATGATGTCATCGGCGTGTATGCCAACCCGGGGCGCAAATCACGGGGCGTGGCGCTAACTTAAAACTGCGTCCAAAAACACGGGCGCACTTTCGCCCCAGGCACACCCGCCCCCTTCGGGTGAAAAGGCAATTGTGCCCCGATAGCACCTCTCGGCAGGGCTAACAGGGCGCAAAAATGGACCAATTTCGGCCTCTATGCCTCTATTTATTAAGCCAAATTCCTGTATGCTTTTTTAAAATCAACTTTCACTTCTTGCAGGGAGATATTTCAGGGCCATGGGGAAAGAGCAGGGGAGAGGGACTAATTGGATAGTTCTACCAAAGAGCCAGCACAATGGGCCGAATGGCCTCCTTCTAAACCTCTGTGGATTTCGCTGCCTCAGAGAGCTGTGGAAGTTGGTACATTGAATATATTTAAGACAGAGAGAGACAGTTTCTTCATCGATATGGGGATAAGGGGTTATGGGGAGCGGGCGGGGTAGTGGAGCTGAGTCCATGATCGGATCAGCCATGATCATATTGAATGGCAGAGCAGGCTCGAGGGGCCGTATGGCCTACTCCTGCTCCTATTTCTTATATTCTTATGTATCATTCTATGACTTGTCCTCACCATCACAGATTTACGTATGTACACCCTCTAGGTCTCTCTGTTCCTACACCCCATTTAAAATTGTACCATTTGGTTTATATTGCCTGCGCTCATTCTCCCTTCCAAAATACATCAGTTCACACTCCCCTGCGCGACATTTATCTGCCACGTACAAGCTCATCACAACGCCAATTCTCAGGAAAACAGCACAAAGAATTTCCAGTCCAAAAGAACGGCTGACAGCTGACGACAGGCAGAGGGGCAGGAAGTCACAGACACTGAGCTGAACATGAAAGAAAATCACTACAGCCAGTAAACATACTTAACTGATCCAGATTAAAATGGTACTGGCAAACATTTCGCACAATGGGCCACACATCGCTGGCAGTCCAACTGTAATCCCACAAAGCAGCTGTTCGGTGTGATGTGCCCGGAACTAATCCCAACTACAGAAAAGGAAGAGCTCAGAAATGGGTTGAAGGAATCTCATTCCCGCCCATCCTGAGATAAAGGGTGTGAAGATTGACACTGTTGTCTTAAGCCAATGAGCTGGAGAGACAGGGGACTTCCAACAGGATTCACAGCTTGCAGAGTCTATTTACTCAGAGTCTATTTACCCAGAATCTATTTAAATAGAGTCGCTTTTTAATTTGTTCATGGGGTGTGTGCGTTGCAAGCAAGCCCAGCATTTATTGCCCATCCCTAATTGCCCCTGAGGAGGTGGTGGTGAGCCACCTTCTTGAACCGCTGCAGTCCGTGTGATGAAGGTACTCCCACAGTGCTGTTAGGGAGGGAGTTCCAGGATTTTGACCCAGCGACCATGAAGGAAGTCAAGATGGTGTGTGACTTGGAGGGGAACGTGGAGGTGGTGGTGTTCCCATGGGACTGCTGCCCTTGTCGCGGGTTTGGGAGGTGCTGCCGGAGAAGCCTTGGCGAGTTGCTGCAGTGCACCATGCTGATGGCACACACTGCAGCCTTTGCTGTATCCAGTGCGCTCAGCCGTTTCTTGATATCACGTGGAGTGAATCGAATTGGCTGAAGACTGGCTTCTGTGGTGGTGGGAACCTCAAGAGGAGGCCGAGATGGATCATCCACTCGGCACTTCTGGCTGAAGATGGCTGTAAACGCTTCAACCTTATCTTGTGCTGCGCTCCACCATCATTGAGGATGGGGATGTTCATGGAGCCTCCTCCTCCCGTCAGTTGTTTCATGGTCCATCACCATTCACGACTGGATATGGCAGGACTGCAGAGCTTTGATCCGAGCCGTTGGTTGTGGGATCGCTTTGCCCTGTCTATAGCATGCTGTTTCCGCTCTTCACAATGTATGTAGTTCCGTGGTGTAGCTTCCCCAGATTGGCATTTCATTTTTAGGTATGCGTGGTCCTGCTCCTGACATGCTCTTCTACACTCCTCATTGAACCAGGGTTGGTGCCCTGGCTTGATGGTAATT
Organism: Pristiophorus japonicus; assembly: GCF_044704955.1. Classification (NCBI taxonomy): domain Eukaryota; kingdom Metazoa; phylum Chordata; class Chondrichthyes; family Pristiophoridae; genus Pristiophorus; species Pristiophorus japonicus. Next base: position 8,833,604 of record NC_091985.1, on the reverse strand, counting down.
GTTGTGTATGCAAGCACTCTTTTAATGACTCCACGAGACAGGGGTATGGCACTTGAACTGTACAGACCATAATCCTTTATTGCAGCTCCTAGATTGAGGACATCAAGAGGTGAGCTCCCTTTATACTTGGCTACCTGCAGTGTACAGGTGACCCTTAGGTCTCCAGCAGCAGTACCCTCTGGTGTACAGATATGGTATATACAGGGTGAAGGTACATTCAGGTCGAGTGTTACAGTACAACATTAACATGCATACATAACAACATTCCCCCCTAAGCCTTTCCCAAGTCATGGGGAGGTGATCAGTAGTGGACTGTGGGAGGTTATGGGGAGTTCGTGAGGTGACCGATAAAAGGCCCGAGATCAAGGAGGCAGCAGGACTTCGAGCGGTGAGTTCGTGAGGCAGCCTATAAAAGGCCCGAGATCAAGGAGGCAGCAGGACTTCGAGCGGTGAGTTCGTGAGGCAGCCTATAAAAGGCCCGACATCAAGGAGGCAGCGGGACTTTGAGCGGTGAGTTCGAGAGGCAGCCTATAAAAGGCCCGAGATTGAGGAGGCAGCGGGACTTTGAGCGGTGAGTTCGTGAGGCAGCCTATAAAAGGCCCGAGATCAAAGAGGCAGCGGGACTTTGAGCGGTGAGAACATGAGGCAGCCTATAAAAGGCCCGACATCGAGGAGGCAGCGGGACTTCGAGCGGTGAGTTCGTGAGGCAGCCTATAAAAGGCCCGAGATCAAGGAGGCAGCGGGACTTTGAGCGGTGAGAACATGAGGCAGCCTATAAAAGGCCCGAGATCAAGGAGGCAGTGGGACTTCGAGCGGTGAGAACATGAGGCAGCCTATAAAAGGCCCGAGATCAAGGAGGCAGTGGGACTTCGAGCGGTGAGAACATGAGGCAGCCTATAAAAGGCCCGAGATCAAGGAGGCAGCGGGACTTTGAGCGGTGAGAACATGAGGCAGCCTATAAAAGGCCCGAGATCAAGGAGGCAGTGGGACTTCGAGCGGTGAGAACATGAGGCAGCCTATAAAAGGCCCGAGATCAAGGAGGCAGTGGGACTTCGAGCGGTGAGAACATGAGGCAGCCTATAAAAGGCCCGAGATCAAGGAAGCAGCAGGACTTCGAGCGGTGAGTTCGTGAGGCAGCCTATAAAAGGCCCGACATCAAGGAGGCAGCGGGACTTTGAGCGGTGAGTTCGAGAGGCAGCCTATAAAAGGCCCGAGATCGAGGAGGCAGCGGGACTTTGAGCGGTGAGTTCGTGAGGCAGCCTATAAAAGGCCCGAGATCAAGGAGGCAGTGGGACTTTGAGCGGTGAGTTCGAGAGGCAGCCTATAAAAGGCCCGAGATCGAGGAGGCAGCGGGACTTTGAGCGGTGAGTTCGAGAGGCAGCCTATAAAAGGCCCGAGATCGAGGAGGCAGCGGGACTTTGAGCGGTGCGTTCGAGAGGCAGCCTATAAAAGGCCCGAGATCGAGGAGGCAGCGGGACTTTGAGCGGTGAGTTCGTGAGGCAGCCTATAAAAGGCCCGAGATCGAGGAGGCAGCGGGACTTTGAGCGGTGAGAATATGAGGCAGCCTATAAAAGGCCCAAGATCGAGGAGGCAGCGGGACTTTGAGCGGTGAGAACATGAGGCAGCCTATAAAAGGCCCGAGATCGAGGAGGCAGCGGGACTTTGAGCGGTGAGAACATGAGGCAGCCTATAAAAGGCCCGAGATCAAGGAGGCAGTGGGACTTCGAGCGGTGAGAACATGAGGCCAGCTAGTGCAGCTGCAGGGGCAGAAGGTAAACAAAGAAGTTGAAAGGTGATGTCAGAGCCAAGGGGGTAAGTGATTGGCTGGTGATTGGTGAGTAATTTTTCTTTTTCTTTTCCTTTATCAGTAGGTATCCGTTGTCATTGTTGCTGCCATTGTTAACTTAGATTAAGTTTATCTAAGGTTTAAGTCATGGCAGGAGAGCTCGGACACATGTCATGCTCCTCCTGTACTATGTGGGAAGTCAGGGAACTTCCAGTGTCCCTGATGACTACATGTGCGGGAAGTGTATCCAGCTGCAGCTCCTGACAGACCGTGTTGCGGCACTGGAGCTGCGGGTGGATTCACTCTGGAGCAACCATGATGCTGAGGATGCCGTGAATAGCATGTTTAGTGAGTGGGCCACACCGCAGGTAAAGGTTACACAGGCAGATAGCAAATGGGTGACCAACAGGAAGAGCAGTGGAAGGAAGGTAGCGCAGAGGTCCCCTATGGTCATCCCCCTGCAAAACAGATACACTGCTTTGGGTACTGTTGAGGGAGATGACTCATCAGGGGAAAGCAGCAGCAGCCAAGTTCATGGCACCATGGGTGGCTCTGCTGCACAGGAGGGAAGGAAAAAGAGTGAGAGAATGGTAGGGGATTCTACTGTAAGGGGAATAGATAGGCGTTTCTGCGGCCACAACCGAGGCTCCAGGATGGTATGTTGCCTCCCTGGTGCAAGGATCAGAGCGGCTGCAGGACATTTTGAAGGAGGAGGGTGAACAACCAGTTGTCGTGGAGTATATAGGTACCAATGATATAGGTAAAAAATTGGATGAGGTCCTACAAGCAGAATTTAGGGAGCTAGAAGTTAAATGAAAAAGTAGGACCTCAAAGGTAGTAATCTCAGGATTGCTACCAGTGCCAGGTGCTAGTTAGAGTAGGAATCGCAGGATAGCTCAGATGAATACGTGGCTTGAGGTGTGGTGCAGAAGGGAGGGATTTAAATTCCTGGGACATTGGAATTGAATCTGGGGGAGGTGGGACCAATACAAACCGGATGGTCTGCACCTGGGCAGGATTGGAACCAATGTCCGAGTGCTGTTGGGGAGGGGTTAAACTAATATGGCAGGGGGATGGGAACCTATGCAGGGAGACAGAGGGAAGAAGAATGGGGGCAGAAGCAAAAGATAGAAAGGAGAATAGTAAAAGTGGAGGGCAGAGAAACCCAAGGCAAAAATCAAAAAGATCCACATTACAGCAAAACTCTAAAAGGGAAACGTGTGTTAAAAAGTCAAGCCTGAAGGCTCTATGCCTCAATGAAAGGAGTATTCATAATAAGGTGGAAGAATTAACTGCACAGGCAGCAATTAATGAATATGATATAATTGGCATCACGGAGACATGGCTCCAGGGAGACCAAAGCTGGGAACTCAACATCCAGGGGTATTCAACATTTAGGAAGGATAGACAAGAACGAAAAGGAGGTGGGGTAGTGTTGCTGGTTAAAGAGGAAATTAACGCAATAGTAAGGAAGGACATTAGCTTGGATGATGTGGAATCTGTATGGGTGGAGCTGCGGAATACCAAGAGATGCGTGTAATAAAAGTACAGCAGTCATCATGGGTGACTTTAATCTACATATTGATTGGGCTAACCAAACTGGTAGCAATACAGTGGAGGAGGATTTCCTGGAATGTAATAGGGATGGTTTTCTCGGCCAATATGTTGAGGAACCAACGAGAGGGCTGGCCATCCTAGACTGGGTGACGTGTAATGAGAAAGGACTAATGAGCAATCTTGTTGTGCGAGGCCCCTTGGGGAAGTTTGACCATAATATGGTAGAATTCTTTATTAAGATGGAGAGTGACACAGTTAATTCAGAGACTAGGGTCCTGAACTTAAGGAAAGGTAACTCCGATGGTATGAGACATGAATTGGCTAGAATAGACTGGCAAATGATACTTAAAGGGTTGACGGTGGATAGACAATGGCAAACATTTAAGGATCACATGGATGAACTTCAACAATTGTACATCCCTGTCTGGAGTCAAAATAAAATGGGGAAGGTGGCTCAACCGTGGCTAACAGGGAAATTAAGGATAGTGTTAAATCCAAGGAAGAGGCATATAAATTGGCCAGAAAAAGCAGCAAACCTGAGGACGAGGAGAAATTTAGAATTCAGCAGAGGAGGACAAAGGATTTCATTTGGAGGGGGAAAATAGAGTATGAGAGGAAGCTTGCCGGGAACATGAAAACTGACTGCAAAAGCGAAAAAGATTAGTGAAGACAAATGTAGGTCCCTTGCAGTCAGATTCAGGTGCATTTATAATGGGGAACAAAGAAGTGGCAGACCAGTTGAACAAATACTTTGGTTCTGTCTTCACAAAGGAAGATGCAAATAACCTTCCGGAAGTACTAGGGGACCGAGGACCTAGTGAGAAGGAGGAACTGAAGGATATCCTTATTAGGCGGGAAATTGTGTTAGGGCGATTGAAGGTTGATAAATCCCCAGGGCCTGATAGTCTGCATCCCAGAGTACTTAAGGAAGTAACCCTAGAAATAGTGGATGCATTGGTGATCATTTTCCAACAGTCTATTGATGCTGGATCAGTTCCTATGGACTGGAGGGTAGCTAATGTAACACCACTTTTTAAAAAAGGAGGGAGCGAGAAAACAGGTAATTATAGACCGGTTAGCCTGACATCAGTAGTAGGGAAAATGTTGGAATCAATTATTAAAGATGAAATAGCAGCGCATTTGGAAAGCAGTGACAGGATCGGTCCAAGTCAGCATGATTTATGAAAGGGAAATCATGCTTGACAAATCTTCTGGAATTTTTTGAGGATGTAACTAGTAGAGTGGACAAGGGAGAACCAGTGTATGTGGTGTATTTAGACTTTGAAAAGGCTTTTGATAAGGTCCCACACATGAGATTGGTCTGCGAAATTAAAGCACGTGGTATTGCTAATGTATTGACGTGGATAGAGAACTGGTTGGCAGACAGGAAGCAGAGAGTCTGGATAAATGGGTCCTTTTCAGAATGGCAGGCAGTGACTAGTGGGGTGCAGCAAGGCTCAGTGCTGGGACCCCAGCTATTTACAATATACATTAATGATTTGGATGAAGGAATTGAGTGTAATATCTCCAAGTTTGCAGATGACACTAAACTGGGTGGCGGTGTGAGCTGTGAGGAGGACGCTAAGAGGCTGCAGGGTGACTTGGACAGGTTGGGTGAGTGGGCAAATGCATGGCAGATGCAGTATAATGTGGATAAATGTGAGGTTATCCACTTTGGGGGCAAAAACACGAAGGCAAAATATTATCTGAATGGTGGCAGATTAGGAAAAGGGGAGATGCAATAAGACCTGGGTGTCAAGGTACATCAGTCATTGAAAGTTGGCATGCAAGTACAACAGGCGGTGAAGAAGGCAAATGGCATGTTGGTCTTCATAGCTAGGAGATTTGAGTATAGGAGAAGGGAGGTCTTACTGCAGTTGTACAGGCCCTTGGTGAGGCCTCACCTGGAATATTGTGTTAAGTTTTGGTCTCCTACTTTGAGGAAGGACATTCTTGCTATTGAGGGAGTGCAGCGAAGGTTCACAAGACTGATTCCCGGGATGGCTGGACTGACATATGAGGAGAGACTGGATCAACTGGGCCTTTATTCACTGGAGTTTAGAAGGATGAGAGGGAATCTCATAGAAACGTATAAAATTCTGACGGGACTGGACAGGTTAGATGCAGGAAGAATGTTCCCGATGTTGGGGAAGTCCAGAACCTGGGGACACAGTGTAAGGATAAGGGGTAGGCCATTTAGGACTGAGATGAGGAGAAACTTCATCACTCAGAGAATTGGTAACCTGTGGAATTCCCTACCGCAGAGAGTTGTTGATGCCAGTTCATTGGATATATTCAAGAGGGAGTTAGATGTGGCCCTTACGGCTAAAGGGATCAAGGGGTATGGAGAGAAAACAGGAAAGGGGTACTGAGGTGAAGGATCAGCCATGATCTTATTGAATGGTGGTGCAGGCTCGAAGGGCCGAATGGCCTACTCCTGCAACTATTTTCTATGTTTCTATGTGGTGAGGGTTGTGTGGGTGCCAGATGTGATCCCTGTGCTCATGGCTGCACTCATCCATTTCCCCCCCTCATACAAAGACCATGTTGGTATCACTGTTGGACAATTCCGCAGTGGTGGAGCAAGTGCTATGGATAAGGTAGATACATTGTAGAATGGGTAGGTGGTGGCGTTTGGTAGTGGGCAGGGCCACAGGGTGATGTGGGCTCCTTGTCCTCCATTGGTGGGGGAAGTCTGGTCATCCCAGGTTCCGCCGGGAAAGCTGGAGGTTACTGGCCTCTTGCTCCCGGTGCTGGCCCTGGTGACCAGTGCGGGTAGGGCCAATCTGGGGGAGGTTACCAGTGGTGGTGGCTGTGTTGTCTATTGACCGCTGTCCCTGCAGTGGGTCTGCTCCCACTGGGATTGTGTGAGCCCTTCTTGGGGCATCACATTGGTCCCGAAAGGGCAGGCTACATGACCAGATAGCCCGCTGGACCTGGGCGTCTCCCACGGGGAGTTTTCTCTGGCATTGTCAGTATACCTGTAGAACCCGGTATCATGTATCATTCTGTCTTTGGTATACATGATACATTGGCTCCGATCACAACGAGTCGACTCGACATTGTTATTTCTCTTTACACTTTCACATTTTGCACTTACAACACTTTCTTGTGTATCGGTATCTCTATACAAGGTTACATTTATTACATTAGCATTTCTGGCATCACTATTCAACAGTACAAACTTGTTACTTGCATCACTTTTTGAAGCATTCGTTACATTTCTCCCATTAGCCTTGCCGGCATCACCATTTAACAGTACATTTGTATCCCTGCATTCAGTTACTGCACTTTTATCTTTAATATCACTGGCATCGCTGTGCCTCGAGTGGAACTGTCCCTTTAATTGCTTTGGGTTGCCGGTCTCCTTTAAGAGAGCCTTGCAATCTTTATCCCAATCCGGTTCGCCGCTCGGTAACACGTGTTGCTCCCTCAACGCTGCCCCTCGTGGTCTGGCCGCGGCCATCTTGATTCCAGGTGCTTCGCCTCGTGGTGCGGGCGCCATCTTCTCTGGTAGGCTGCGGTGATCCTTCTCTCCCCAGGTTCTGCCACGGATGCCGGGAATCTGCCCTCTGCGCCGATCTTCTTCCCTCGGCGTCCTGCCACTGGGGCCCGAAAGGTGAGGTCTGGTCGTTCAGGTCGGATCATCCCGTTGAGTTGTGCGGCCTGTGTTGTCGCCACGCAGTCGAGCTGGACGGTGCGATGTCCAGGTGATGCGATGGATCCACGTGGGACGTCGATCGCCGGGGCCCGGAGGCCTTCGTCGCTCCGACAGATTTGGACTTGATTCATCCATCTTCGTCCCAGCAGCGTTGGACCATCAGGGGAAGCTTGTGCATCGCGCCGCCATGGGACACCTGGACCTCCACGCTGCCAACGGCTGGGATGATGCCTTTTGTGTAGCTTTGCCCGGATTGGGGACATTTTTAGTTGCTCAGCAGGATTGTCCCAGAGTTTCTCAAAGGTCCGTCTGATTCATCAACGACTGGCTCGCCCCTGAGTCGCTCTCCATCGAGGCTGGAACCCCGTTGATTGCCACTTCCATTTTCCACGGGGAACTCTCGGTGGAGCAGGTATATATTCTGTACTCTTCTTCCAGGGGCTGAGCAGCTTCGCCTTCATCAGTGTCGGAGCCCCGGAGATCAGCCAACCCTTCAGCGACTCGGTCAGCAAAACTTCTACCCATTCGCTGAAGGTGACCTTTAGGGTTGCAGCCTTTTCAGGTTATAGTCTTTGTATCGGCACTGGTGGGCCCTGTGATCTCCTCCACGGCGCCAGCACGGGGCTAGCCGGTTGGCCCCACGTGGCGGACTCAGGGTTGCGGGACTCGGGGCAGCATTCTTGCCTCTGAAAGTCGCCATTCTGTTCACTGTGCTCGTCGGGTTAGAGTCCTGGGTGTGGGTCATTGTCCGTTTGCAGTCGCAGACCGAAATCATGAAAGCCTGGCTCACTTTGATTGCCTTCCGCAGGGTGACCGTGGTGTCTGCAGAGAGCAGTTTATGGAGGAGGCCCTCGTGGCCGATTCCAATAACGAAGATGCCCCTTAGCGCTTCGGTGAGGTGGTCGCCAAAATCACACGGTGCAGCCAATCTTCTCAGATCTGCAGCATATTTAGCAATTTCTTGGCCTTCGGGCCGCCGGTGAGTGCAAAAACCGGTGCCTGGCTGTGAGGATGCTCTCTTTGGGTTTAAGTTGTTCTTATATTAAATTTACGAGCTTCGCATAGTTCTTGGTTGTTGTCTTCGCTGGGGCTAGCAGGTCCCTGACGAGGCCGTGGATAGTGGGCCCACAACTGCTGAGCAGGATGGCCCTGCGCTTGTTCGCCAGCTAGGTCGATGAGTCCCCAGCCAGGTCGTTCGTGATGAAAAAGTGTTCTAGCCTTTCCACAAAGGCCTCCCAATCTTCCCCATCAGCGAATCGTTGGAAGTTGCTTAGGTTAGACATGTTGTGAGTGGAAAGTCGTAACCTCATCGCCAGTTGTTGTATATGCAAGCACTCTCTTAATGACTCCACAAGGCAGGGGTATGGCACTTGAACTGTACAGACTGTAGTCCTTTATTGCAGCTCCAAGAGTGAGGACACCAAGAGCTGAGCTCCCTTTTATATCTGCAGTGTACAGGTGACCCTTAGGTCTCCAGCAGCACCACCCTCTGGTGTACAGTTATGGTATATACAGGATGAAGGTACATTCAGGTCTAGTGTTACAGTACAACATTAACATGCATACATAACAGTAATGGTAGAGTGAGGGATAAGCCGGGCCATGAGGTTACATCATCATCATCATAGGCAGTCCCTCGGAATCGAGGAAGACTTGCTTCCACTCCCAAAGTGAGTTCTTTGGTGGCTGAACAGTCCAATACGAGAGCCACCGACCCTGTTACAGGTGGGACAGACATTCGTCGAGGGAAGGGGTGGGTGGGGCTAGTTTGTCGTGCGCTCCTTCCGCTGTCTGCGCTTGGCCTCTTCACGCTCTTTGCGTCGAGACTCGAAGAGCTCCCGGATGTACTTTCTGAACCCAGGGCAGTCTTCGGCCAAGGACTCCCAGGTGTCAGTGGTGATGTCGCACTTCACCAGGGAGGCTTTGAGGGTGTCCTTGTAACGCTTCCGCTGCCCACCTTTGGCTCGTTTACCATGAAGGAGCTCCGCATAAAGCATTTGCTTCGGGAGTCTCGTATCTGGCATGCGAACTATGTGGCCTGCCCAGCGAAGCTGATCGAGTGTGGTCAGTGCGTCAATACTGGGGATGTTAGCCTGGTCGAGGACACTGATGTTGGTGCACCTGTCCTCCCAGGGGATTTGCAGGATGTTGCAGAGACATCGTTGGTGATATATCTCCAGTGACTTGAGGTGCCTTCTATACATGGTCCATGCCTCAGATCCATACAGGAAGGCGGGTATTACTACAGCCCTGTAGACCATGAGTTTGGTGGTAGATTTGAGGGCCTGATCTTCAAACACTCTGTTCCTCAGACGGCCGAAGGCTGCATTGGTGCACTGGAGGCGATGCTGAATCTCCGCATCAATGTCTGCCTTTGTTGATAAGAGGCTCCCGAGATATGGGGAATGGTCCACGTTGTCCAGGGCCGCGGCGTGAATCTTGATGATTGGAGGACAGTACTGTGCGGCGGTGACAGGCTGGTGGAGGACCTTTGTCTTACGGACGTTAAGCGTAAGGCCCATGCTTTTGTATGCCTCAGTGAATACATTGACTATATCCTGGAGTTCAGCCTCTGAATGTGCGCAGACACAGACATCGTCTACATACTGCAGCTCAACGACAGAGGTTGGGGTGATCTTAGACCTGGCCTGGAGGCGGCGTAGGTTAAACAGCTTCCCACTGGTTCTGTAGTTTAGTTCCACTCCAGCGGGGAGCTTGTTGATTGTGAGGTGGAGCATGGCGGTGAGGAAGATTGAGAAGAGGGTTGGGGTGATGACGCAACCCTATTTGACCCCGGTCCGGACGTGGATTGGGTCTGTAATGGGTCCGTTGGGAAGGATCACAGCCTGCATGTCATTGTGGAGCAGGTGAAGGATGTTGACAAACTTTTGGGGACATCCAAAACGGAGGAGGACGCTCCATAGACCCTCACGGTTGACAGTGTCAAAGGCCTTTGTAAAATCGAAAATGACCATGTATAAGGGCTGGCGCTGCTCCCTGCATTTTTCCTGCAACTGTCGTGCTGCAAAAATCACTTCCGTTGTGCCCCGTAGGGGACGAAATCCGCATTGTAACTCCGGGAGGAGCTCCTCGGCCACAGGGAGAAGACGGTTGAGGAGAACTCTAGCGGCAACCTTCCCAGTGGCTGATATCAGGGAGATTCCTCTGGTCTCCAGGAGGTTGCAGATCGTGGTGGAATACAATTCTGCTGCTGCTGATGGCCCACAGCGCCTCTTGATGCCCAGTTTTGAGCTGCTAGATCTGTTCTGAATCTATCCCATTTCATCATCATCATAGGCAGTCCCTCGGAATCGAGGAAGACTTGCTTCCACTCCTGAAGTGAGTTCTTTGGTGGCTGAACAGTCCGATATGAGAGCCACAGACTCCGTCACAGGTGGGACAGATCGTCGTTGAGGGAAGGGGTGGGGACTGGTTTGCCGCTCGTTCTTTCCGCTGCCCGCGCTTGATTTCTGCACGCTCTCGGCGTTGAGACCTGAGGTGCTCAGCGCCCTCCCGGATGCACTTTCTCCACTTAGGGCGGTCTTGGGCCAGGGACTCCCAGGTGTCAGTGGGGATGTCGCACTTTATCAGGGAGGCTTTGAGGGTGTCCTTGTAACGTTTCCTTGGCTCATTTGCCGTGAAGGAGCTCCGCGTAGAGCATTTGCAAACTATGTGGCCTGCCCAGCGGAGCTGATCACATTTGGTCAGTGCTTCAATGCTAGGGATGTTGGCCTGGATGAGAACACTGATGTTGATGCGACTGTCCTCCCAGGGGATTTGTAGGATCTTGCGGAGACATCGTTGGTGATATTTCTCCAGCGACTTGAGGTGTCTACAGTACACGGTCCATGTCTCTGAGCCATATAGGATGACGGGTATTACTACAGCCCTGTAGACCATGAGCTTGGTGGCAGATTTGAGGGCCTGGTCTTCGAACATTCTTTTCCTCAGGATTAACATCAGTACAGATATAGTCAGTAACACAGTGCACTGGGGGAGGAGTTACTGAGTGACAGTGTGAGGGAGTTAGATGAACATCAGTACAGATACAGTCTGTAACACGGTGCTGGGGGAGAGGGGTAACTGAGTGACAGTGTGAGGGAGTTGGATTAACATGAGTGGAGATACAGTCAGTAACACAGGGCGCTGGGGGAAAGGGGTTACTGAGTGACAGTGTGAGGGAGCTGGATTAACATCAGTACAGATACAGTCAGTAACATGGGGCGCTGGGGGAGAGGGGTTACTGAGTGACAGTGTGAGGGAGCTGGATTAACATCAGTACAGATACAGTCAGTAACATGGGGCGCTGGGGGAGAGGGGTTACTGAGTGACAGTGTGAGGGAGCTGGATTAACATCAGTACAGATACAGTCAGTAACATGGGGCGCTGGGGGAGAGGGGTTACTGAGTGACAGTGTGAGGGAGCTGGATTAACATCAGTAGAGATACAGTCAGTGACACAGGGCGCTGGGAGAGAGGGGTTACTGAGTGACAGTGTGAGGGAGCTGGATTAACATCAGTACAGATACAGTCAGTAACACAGGGCGCTGGGGGAGAGGGGTTACTGAGTGACAGTGTGAGGGAGCTGGATTAACATCAGTACAGGGTGTATTTGGTCAGGAAATGTTTGCTGTTTTTGTTAGAAGAACTAAGAAAACAGAAGTTGCATTCAGATACAATCAGCTCCTGCCTGAGTCCGTTGCCTGTGAGACTGCCATGGATTAGCAAACGGAAATTAGCAATATATTTTTCGGGGAAAGGGGCGGGAAATGCAAAGATCTACAAAAATATATTTAGAAAAAGAAAACACGGGAGTGTTATGACAGGTGAGGATCGGCATGTTTTGCAAACACCCTCCTTGATGGTGTTTAAACAGGACTGACACAGAGTTAGTGTACAGTAACAATATAGAAATATGTTACATGCAACCTTGCATCTGCTTTCTATTTCCTGATCAAGGCTGCTACATTTTCTCGAGGAATTCCTGTTCACAGGACGGGCTAGTTCCCAGTGATTCTGTACGTCTCTCTCTCTCTCTCTCTTGTTCTTTGTCTGTCTTAACCTCCCCCCCACCCCCAGCTGTGTCAGTCTCAGTATTTTTGATCACAGCTCGCAGTTGCACATATTTTGGAGGGCGTAGGAAATTCCGGAGTGACTAAGTTACTCAAAAACAGAAGTTATGAAAATAAACAGGCTCACAGAAATCTCGACAGGGAACAGGAAGCTAAATTCTGCAGGTCAAAATGAGATTTATAGATGCCTGAGAATACTGAAGGCCCTGAGCTCTGGAATTCCCTCTCTAAACCTCTCTGCCTCTCCTCCTTTAACCTGCTCCTTAAAACCTACCTCTTTGATGAAGCTTTTGGTCACCTGGCCTAATATCCCTTTATGTGGCTCGGTGTAAAAATGCGCCTTGGGACGTTTTACTACGTTAAAGGCATTATATAAATTCAAGTTGTTGTTGCTGGGAGTGAGTTACAGGCTGGAATCTAATCGAGGGGTTCGGGTGGTTTATATATAGAATAATGGATACCTGGGAGTGAGTTACAGGCTGGAATCTAATCGAGGGGTTTGGGTGGTTTATATATAGAATAATGGATACCCGGGAGTGAGTAACAGGCTGGAATCTGATCGAGGTATTCAGGTGGTTTATATATAGAATAATGGAAACCTGGGAGTGAGTTACAGGCTGGAATCTAATCGAGGGGTTCGGGTGGTTTATATATAGAATAATGGATACCCGGGAGTGAGTAACAGGCTGGAATCTGATCGAGGTATTCAGGTGGTTTATATATAGAATAATGGAAACCTGGGAGTGAGTTACAGGCTGGAATCTAATCGAGGGGTACAGATGGTTTATATATCGAATAATGGATACCTGGGAGTGAGTTACAGGCTGGAATCTGATCGAGGGGTTCGGGTGGTTTATATATGGAATAATGGATACCTGGGAGTGAGCTACAGGCTGGAATCTGATTGAGGTATTCAGGTGGTTTATATATAGAATAATGGATACCTGGGAGTGAGTTACAGGCTGGAATCTGATCGAGGTAATCAGGTGGTTTATATCATCATCATCATAGGCAGTCCCTCGGAATCGAGGAAGACTTGCTTCCACTCTTAGCATGAGTTCTTAGATGGCTGTACAGTCCAATACATGAACCACAGTCTCTGTCACAGGTCGGACAGATAGGCGTTGAGGGAAAGAGTGGGCAGGGAGCCTGGTTTGCCGCACGCTCCTTCCGTTGAATTCTGCATGCTCTCGGCGATAAGACCCAAGGTGTTCAGCGCTGTCCCGAATGCACTTCCTCCATTTCGGGTGGTCTTTGGCCAGGGACTCCCAGGTGTCAGTGACGATGTTGCACTTTATAAGGGAGGCTTTGAGAGTGTCCTTGTAACGTTTCCTCTGCCCACCTTTGGCTCGTTTACCGTGGACGAGTTCCGAGTAGAGTGCTTGCTTTGGAAGTCTCGTGTCTGACATGCGAACTATGTGGCCTGCCCAGCGGAGCTAATCAAGTGTGGTCAGCGCTTCAATGCTGGGGATGTCGGCCTGGACGAGGACGCTAATGTTTGTGTGTCTGTCCTCCCAGGGGATTTGCAGGATCTTGCGGAGATATCGCTGGTCGTATTTCTCCAGCGACTTGAGGTGTCTACTGTACATGGTCCATGTCTCTGAGCCATACAGGAGGGCGGGTATTACTACAGCCCTGAGACCATGAGCTTGGTGACAGTTTTGAGGGACTGGTCTTCAAACACTTTTTTCCTCAGGTGGCCGAAGGCTGCACTGGCGTACTGGAGGCGGTGTTGGATCTCATCATCAATGCCTGCTCTTGTTGATATGAGGCTCCCGAGATAGGATAAGTGGTCCACGTTGTCCAGGGCCATGCCGTGGATCTTGATGTTTGGGGGTCAGTAATGTATGACAAGAACAGGCTCGTGAGGGACCTTTGTCTTACTAATGTTTAGCGTAAGGCCCATGGATTATATGTAGAATAATGGATACCTGGGAGTGAGTAACAGTCTGAAATCTAATCCAGGGTTCAGTCAGTTAATGGATACCTGGGAGTGAGTTACAGGCTGGAATCTAATCGAGGGGTTTGTGTAGTTTATATATATAGAATAATGGATACTCTGGCGTGAGCTAAAGGCAGGAATCTAATTGAGGGGTTCAGTCAGTTAATATATAGAATAATGGATACCTGGGAGTGAGTTACTTATCATTCCAAGCCTGAATGTTGTGCAGGTCTTGCTACATGCGGGCATAGACTATTTCATTATCTGAGTAGTGAATCATTCAACAACCCCCTACTTCTGACCCTATCTCCAACAAGCGAGAGTCTAACCACCTCCCCTTGACATTCAATGGGATTACCATCGCCGAGTCCCGCACTATCAACATCCTGGGGGTCACCATTGACCAGAAACTTAACTGGACCGGCCACATAAATACTGTGGCTACAAGAGCAGGTCAGAGGCTGGGTATTCTGCGGTGAGTGTCTCACCTCCTGACTCCCCAAAGCCTTTCCACCATCTACAAGGCATAAGTCAGGAGTGTGGTGGAATACTCTCCACTTGCCTGGATGAGTGCAGCTCCAACAACACTCAAGAAGCTCGACACCATCCAGGACAAAGCAGCCCACTTGATTGGCACCCCATCCACCACCTTAAACATTCACTCCCTCCACCACCGGCGCACCGTGGCTGCAGTGTGTACCATCTACAAGGTGCACTGCAGCAACTCGCCAAGGCTTCTTCGGCAGCACCTCCCAAACCCGCGACCTCTACCACCTAGAAGGACAAGGGCAGCAGGCGCATGAGAACACCATCACCTATAGGTACTCTTTCAAATCACACACCATCCTGACTTGGAAATATATCGCCGTTCCTTCATCGTCGCTGGGTCAAAATTCTGGAACTCCCTCCCTGCCGCTGGTTCAAGAAGGCAGCTCACCACCACCTTCTCGAGGGCAATTAGGGATGGGTAATAAATGCTGGCCTTGCCAGCGATGTCCACAACCCGTGAATGAATTTTTAAACAATTGAAAAGATTATATATGGGCTAGAATTTCCCCCAGCCTAACAAACATTTTAAATCGATTTTTTTTCCCGTTATAAGTGCGTTTTTTTGTTCTTAAAGTGAAGTGCACAAAATTCCCCAAAGTTTAAGAATGCCGTTTTCAAAATATCGCCGAAAAGCGGATCGCCAATGTGCAACACGGGAAAAAAACTGCACGAGAGAAGCAGGCATTGCAGCCTCAGAAACATCGGTGAGTAGGAAGAGCTGCAAAAAAGGTAAGTTAGTTTTTATTTTTTAATTCTTTCGCAGCGACTACTTAGTTGGGTCTTGTAAATGTTTAGTGATTTTTGATTTTTTTTGTTGTTTCGCCATTTATTTTTGGGTTTCCTCCCCTCCCCCAGGGCCTGTATTTTTGGTGTTGAGAGGCCTTGGGCTAAAGTTGGTGGGATCGCGGTTTTTTTAACAGCAATCGTCATGCAATGATGGTTTTTAACGACAAGGCGCATCTTGTGGCCAAACTTACTCCCTTAAAAAAAAATGCTGACATTTTTATTCTTATTTATTCACTAAAGTGTCGTTATTTATCAAATAACAAAGAGTTCGGGGAATTTCTAGCCCTAAATGATTACTAACCTGTTTTCTGCACACACTCCAGCCACCAGCAGAGGTAGGGAATGAGCCATTAATCGCGTGTCCTTACTCCGCGGGGAGGGGGGTCTGTGACACGGCCAAGGGTAGAGGGACGAGGGGGGCCACAGAGTGTTCATATCGTGGAAACAGAAATCATTTGAGTCTGCAGGACCACTGGGATGCACTGGGATAAATATGTGCAGTGCTTTTTAAATGTCAATAACGACAATTAAGTAATTAGCATAGAAACCACATGGGACAGAGCATGCTTTCACAGAGGTCAATATCTGGCCCACCACAGAGCTCGGATTTCCCATTATGAAAGAGAATGAAACTCCTGGCACTCAAATCCTGACTCATTGCTTGCTCATCACATCAATGCAGCCCTGAACTCAGACTGCAAAGTCTTTTCAATAGCATTATTGTCCGAACAATTGATCACATCACCACTATAATCACCCGCATCCTAACATAATCAAAGCACAGTACGCACTTACACTCGCACAGCACACTCAAAGGCTGCGACTGCAATCGAACTGAAGGAACATTTTCCACATTTGGACATCCGGTGTCAGCGTCGAAGCACTCAAGATCAAGTTAAATCACGGGTTAGATACAGAGTAAAGCTCCCTCTACAGTGTCCCATCAAACACTCCCAGGGCAGGTACAGCACGGGTTAGATACAGAGTGAAGCTCCCTCTACAGTGTCCCATCAAACACTCCCAGGGCAGGTACAGGGGGTTAGATACAGAGTAAAGCTCCCTCTACACTGTCCCATCAAACACTCCCAGGGCAGGTACAGGGGGTTAGATACAGAGTAAAGCTCCCTCTACACTGTCCCATCAAACACTCCCAGGGCAGGTACAGGGGGTTAGATACAGAGTAAAGCTCCCTCTACAGTGTCCCATCAAACACTCCCAGGGCAGGTACAGCACGGGTTAGATACAGAGTGAAGCTCCCTCTACAGTGTCCCATCAAACACTCCCAGGGCAGGTACAGGGGGTTAGATACAGAGTAAAGCTCCCTCTACACTGTCCCATCAAACACTCCCAGGGCAGGTACAGGGGGTTAGATACAGAGTAAAGCTCCCTCTACACTGTCCCATCAAACACTCCCAGGGCAGGTACAGGGGGTTAGATACAGAGTAAAGCTCCCTCTACACTGTCCCATCAAACACTCCCAGGGCAGGTACAGGGGGTTAGATACAGAGTAAAGCTCCCTCTACAGTGTCCCATCAAACACTCCCAGGGCAGGTACAGCACGGGTTAGATACAGAGTGAAGCTCCCTCTACAGTGTCCCATCAAACACTCCCAGGGCAGGTACAGGGGGTTAGATACAGAGTAAAGCTCCCTCTACACTGTCCCATCAAACACTCCCAGGGCAGGTACAGCACGGGTTAGATACAGAGTAAAGCTCCCTCGACACTGTCCCATCAAACTATCCCAGGGCAGGTACAGCACGGGTTATATACAGAGTAAAGTTCCCTCTACACTGTCCCATCAAACACTCCCAGGGCAGGTACAGCACGGGGTTAGATACAGAATGAAGCTCCCTCTACACTGTCCCATCAAACACTCCCAGGACAGGTACAGCACGGGTTAGATACAGAGTAAAGCTCCCTCTACACTGTCCCATCAAACACTCCCAGGGCAGGTACAGCACGGGGTTAGATACAGAGTAAAGCTCCCTCTACACTGTCCCATCAAACACTCCCAGGGCAGGTACAGCACGGGTTAGATACAGAGTAAAGCTCCCGCTACACTGTCCCATCAAACTCTCCCAGGGCAGGTACAGCACGGGTTAGATACAGAGTAAAGCTCCCTCTACACTGTCCCATCAAACACTCCCAGGGCAGGTACAGCACGGGGTTGGATACAGAATGAAGCTCCCTCTACACTGTCCCATCAAACACTCCCAGGACAGGTACAGCACGGGTTAGATACAGAGTAAAGCTCCCTCTACACTGTCCCATCAAACACTCCCAGGGCAGGTACAGCACGGGGTTAGATACAGAATGAAGCTCCCTCTACACTGTCCCATCAAACACTCCCAGGACAGGTACAGCACGGGTTAGATACAGAGTAAAGCTCCCTCTACACTGTCCCATCAAACACACCCACGGCAGGTACAGCACGGGTTAGATACAGAGTAAAGCTCCCTCTACACTGTCCCATCAAACACTCCCAGGGCAGGTACAGCACGGGGTTAGATACAGAATGAAGCTCCCTCTACACTGTCCCATCAAACACTCCCAGGACAGGTACAGCACGGGTTAGATACAGAGTAAAGCTCCCTCTACACTGTCCCATCAAACACACCCACGGCAGGTACAGCACGGGTTAGATACAGAGTAAAGCTCCCTCTACACTGTCCCATCAAACACTCCCAGGACAGGTACAGCACGGGTTAGATACAGAGTGAAGCTCCCTCTACACTGTCCCAACAAACACTCCCAGGGCAGGTACAGCACGGGTTATATACAGAGTAAAGCTCCCTCTACACTGTCCCATCAAACTCTCCCAGGGCAGGTACAGCACGGGTTAGATACAGAGTAAAGCTCCCTCTACACTGTCCCATCAAACACACCCACGGCAGGTACAGCACGGGTTAGATACAGAGTGAAGCTCCCTCTACACTGTCCCATCAAACACTCCCAGGGCAGGTACAGCACGGGTTAGATACAGAGTAAAGCTCCCTCTACACTGTCCCATCAAACTCTCCCAGGGCAGGTACAGCACAGGTTAGATACAGAGTAAAGCTCCCTCTGCACTGTCCCATCAAACACACCCACGGCAGGTACAGCACGGGTTAGATACAGAGTAAAGCTCCCTCTACACTGTCCCATCAAACACTCCCAGGGCAGGTACAGCATGAGGTTAGATACAGAATGAAGCTCCCTCTACACTGTCCCATCAAACACTCCCAGGACAGGTACAGCACGGGTTAGATACAGAGTGAAGCTCCCTCTACACTGTCCCATCAAACACTCCCAGGGCAGGTACAGCACGGGGTTAGATACAGAATGAAGCTCCCTCTACACTGTCCCATCAAACACTTCCAGGGCAGGTACAGCACGGGTTAGATACAGAGTAAAGCTCCCTCTACACTGTCCCATCAAACTCTCCCAGGGCAGGTACAGCACGGGTTAGATACAGAGTGAAGCTCCCTCTACACTGTCCCATCAAACACTCCCAGGGCAGGTACAGCACGGGGTTAGATACAGAGTAAAGCTCCCTCTACACTGTCCCATCAAACACTCCCAGGGCAGGTACAGCACGGGGTTAGATACAGAATGAAGCTCCCTCTACACTGTCCCATCAAAAACTCCCAGGACAGGTACAGCACGGGTTAGATACAGAGTGAAGCTCACTCTACACTGTCCCATCAAACACTCCCAGGGCAGGTACAGCAAGGGTTAGATACAGAGTGAAGCTCCCTCTACACTGTCCCATCAAACACTCCCAGGGCAGGTACAGCACGGGTTAGATACAGAGTAAAGCTCCCTCTACACTGTCCCATCAAACACTCCCAGGGCAGGTACAGCACGGGGTTAGATACAGAGTAAAGCTCCCTCTACACTGTCCCATCAAACACTCCCAGGGCAGGTACAGCACAGGTTAGATACAGAGTAAAGCTCCCTCTACACTGTCCCATCAAACACTCCCAGGGCAGGTACAGCACACGGTTAGATACAGAGTAAAGCTCCCTCTACACTGTCCCATCAAACACTCCCAGGGCAGGTACAGCACGGGTTAGATATAGAGTAAAGCTCCCTCTACACTGTCCCATCAAACACTCCCAGGGCAGGTACAGCACGGGGTTAGATACAGAGTAAAGCTCCCTCTACACTGTCCCATCAAACACTCCCAGGGCAGGTACAGCACGGGTTAGATACAGAGTGAAGCTTCCTCCATCTCGGCCTCCTCCTGACGTCCCCATCACAGAAGCCAGACTTCAGCCAACTCGATTCACTCCACATGATATCAAGAAAGGGCTGAGCGCACTGGGTACATCAAAAGCTATGGACCCCGATAACATCCCGGCTGTCGTGCTGAAGACTTGTGCTCCAGAACTAGCTGCACCTCTAACCAAGCTGTACCAGTCCAGCTACAATACGGGCATCTAACCAACAATGTGGAAAACTGCCCAGGCATGTCCTGTCCACAAATCCAGGACAAATCCAATCCGGCCCCATCAGTCTACTCTCAATCATCAGTAAAGTGATGGATGGTGTCATCGACAGTGCTATCGAGCGGCACTTACTCACCAATAACCCGCTCACCGATGCCCAGTTTGGGTTGCGCCAGGATCACTCGGCTCCAGACCTCATTACAGCCTTGGTCCAAACATGGACAAAAGAGCTGAATTCCAGAGGTGAGGTGAGAGTGACTGCTCTTGACATCAAGGCAGCATTTGACCGAGTGTGGCATCAAGGAGCCCTAGTAAAACTGAAGTCAATGGGAATCAGGGGGAAAACTCTCCCCTGGCTGGAGTCATACCCAGCACAAAGGAAGATGGTTGTGGTTGATGGAGATGAAAAATCTCAGCCCCAGGACACTGCTGCAGGAGTTCCTGAGGCCAGTGTCCTGGGCCCAAACATCTTCAGCTGCTTCATGACCTTCCCTCCATCACAAGGTCAGAAGTGGGGATGTTCGCTGATGACTGCACAGTGTTCAGTTCCATTCACAACTCCTCAGATAATGGAGCAGTCCATGCCCGCAAGCAGCAAGACCTGGATAACATTCAGGCTTGGGCTGATAAGTGGCAAATAACATTCGCACCACACAAGTGCCAGGCAATGATCATTTCCAACAAGCGAGAGTCTAACCTCGGCCTCTTATCATTCAATTGCATTACCATCGCCGAATCCCCCACCATCAACATCCTGGGGGGTCACCATTAAGCCAGAAACTTAACTGGACCAGCTACATAAATACTGTGGCCACAAGAGCAAGTCAGAAGCTGGGTATTCTGCAGTGAGTGTCTCACCTCCTGACTCACCAAAGCCTTTCCACCATCTATAACAATAACAATAACAACCTGTATTTATATAGCACCTTTAACATAGCGAACTATCCCAAGGCATTTTACGGAAGTGTTGTGAGCTATAAAAATATTGACACCGAGCCGCATAATGATAAATTACCGCAGGTGACCAAAAGCTTGGTCAAAGAGGTAGGTTTTAAGGAGCGTCTTGAAGGAGGAAAGAGAGATAGAGAGACGGAGAAGTTTAGGGAGGGAGTTCCAGAGTTTGGGGCCGAGGCAACAGAAGGCACGGCCACCAATGGTGGAGCGATTATAATCAGGGATGCTCAAGAGGGCAGAATTAGAGGAGCGCAGACATCTCGCGGGGTTGTGGGGCTGGAGGAGATTACAGAGATAGGAGGGCAAGGCCATTGGGCAATCCCCCTCACAATCACCTCCCCCCCCACAATCACCCCCCCACAATCACCCCCCCACTACCCCAATCCCCCCCCACACAATCACCCCCCCCACACACAATCACCACCCCCTCCACAATCACCCCCCCACAACCCCAATCCCCCCCACACAATCATCCCCCCACCACACCCCCAAATCCCACCCCTATTCCCCCCACAATACCCCCCAATCCCACCCCCATTCCCCCACAATACCACCCCAATAGCCCCCCCCACAATACCCCCCAATACCACCCCCATTCCCCCACAATCCCACCCCAATAGCCCCCCCCACAATACCCCCCAATCCCACCCCCATTCCCCCCATAATACCCCCCAATCCCACCCCCATTCCACCCACAATACCCCCCAATCCCACCCCTATTCCCCCCACAATACCCCCCAATCCCATCCCCATTCCCCCACAATACCACCCCAATACCCCACCCCACAATACCCCCCAATCCCCCCCCCCCACCCACAATAACCTCTCCCACAATACACCACCACAATCCCCCCCACTATTCCCCCCTCCCACTGACCAGAGCTGCCCGATCCTGCTCGGTTGGATGGAGGTGCCTCTGTAGCACCCTGCAGCCCGATCTGAAAGTGGTCGTAGCTCAAAATCACCGCTGGATCGGTCCCTTAAACTCAAAATCAATCCTGCACCAATGGGACGCATTTAGTTTGGGGAGTTTCTCAAGAGTTGGAAGAATTATCTCAACTCATTGGCAAGAGAATCTTCCAGCACATGGTTTAAATGGCCATTAGTGTCGGCCGTTCATTTATAATTCAGGGCGTTATTACATTAGCCTGCCAGCAAAGGTGGCGTCCTTCAGATTAACCGTTACACGGAGGCCCTGTCTGTCTGTCTGCTCCGTGCTTCAGCTGGATGTTAAACTCGAGCACCAGAGCAAGAACGGACCATCTCTCTGACTGTGTCTGTCCACCAATCTGTGCCTTCAATCAGTCTTCAACTTACTCCCCAATCACTCCCCAATCACCCCCCCCCCTCCAGCTAATTTTCGATCAATCACTCCTCAGTCTCTCTCCCATCTCCCTTCAGCCGATTTTCTGATCACACATCAGAATGTGATGAGACTACATCCAGCGAGATACAGACGGCTAGCCAGTGAATATTATTACACTTGTGCAGAAAAGGAGGTTACCAGAATTCAAAGGATGCAACTTTGGTGAAAGATTGAGCAGGCTGGGGCACTTTCCATTGGAAAAGAGAAGACTAAGAGGAGATCTGATAGGGTTCTTTAACATTGCATTGTCAGCTGTGGCTCAGTGGGTAGCACCCTTGCCTCTGAGTCAGAAGGTTGTGGGTTCAAGCTGCACTCCAGAGATTTGAGCACAAAATAGTCTCGGCTGACACTCCAGTGCAGTGTTGAGGGAGCGCTGCACTGTTGGAGATGCTGTCTTTTGGATGAGATGTTAAACCAACGTCTGCTCTCTCAGGTGGATGTAAAAGATCCCATGGCACAATTTTGAATAAGAGCAGGGGAGTTATCCCCGGTGTCCTGGCCAATATTTATCCTTCAATCAACATAACAAAAAAAAGAACAGATTAGCTGATCATTATCACATTGTTGTTTGTGAAACTTGTTTGTGCGTAAATTCTCACACATTACAACAGTGACTACACTCCAAAAGTACTTCATTGGCTGTAAAGCACTTTGAGACGTCCGTCGGTCGTGAAAGGCACTACATAAATCCAAGTATCTCTTTTTTTTCCCATTTTTATGAATATTATGGGTGGACATGGAGAAACCTGAGCGTGAATCCAGAAGAAGGAGGTATAAATATAAGATAGTCACGAACAGATCACATAGAGAATTTGGGAGGAATTTCTTTACACAGAGTGGTGAGAATGTGAACTCGCTGTCACAAGGGGTGACTGAAGTGCAGAGCATTGATGACTTATGAGGAAAGTTTGAGCAGGTTGGGTCTATACTCATTGGAGTTTAGAAGAATGAGAGGTGATCTTATTGAAACATATTAGATTATGAGGGGGCTTGACAGGGTAGATGCAGAGAGGATGTTTCCCCCTTGTGGGAGAATCTAGAACTAGAAGGATAGTCTCAGAATAAGGGGTTGCCCATTTAAATCTGAGATGAGGAGGAATTTCTTCTCTCAGAGGGTTGTAAATCGTGGAATTCTCTGCCCCAGAGAGTTGTGTAGGTGTGGTCATTGAATATATTTAAGGTGGAGATAGACAGATTTTTGAGCGATACGGAAATAAAGGGTTATGGGGAGCGGGCAGGGAAGTGGAGCTGAGTCCATGATCGGATCAGCCATGATCTTATTAAATGGCGGAGCAGGCTCAAGGGGCCAAATGGCCTACTCCTGCTCCTATTTCCTATGTTCTTATTTAAGGAGAAGCATGATGCATATAGGAGCGAGAAGGGAATAGAGAGTAATGGGAAGAGGTTATTAGACTGGGAGGAATGCTAGTGTGAAGTATAAACATCGGGATAGACCAGTTACATAAGAATCTAAGAAATAGGAGCAAGAGTAGGCCATACGACTCTTCGAGTGTGCTCCGCCATTCAATAAGATCATGGCTGATCTTTGACCTCAACTCCACTTTCCCGCCTGATCTCTATATCCTTTGATTCCCCTAGAGTTCAAAATCTATCGATTTCTGCCTTGAATATACTTAACAACTGAGCATTCATCCCTTGGGCCGAGAATTCCAAAGATTCACCACCCTCTGAGTGAAGAAATTCCTCCTCATCTCAGTCCTAAATGGCTGCCCCTTTATCCTGAGACTGTGACCCCTGGTTCTAGATTCTTAAGCCAGGAGAAACAGCCTCTCAGCATCTACCCTGTCAAACCCTTTAAGAATGTTATACGTTTCAATGAGATCATCTCTCATTCTTCTAAACTTCAGAGAGTATAGACTCAATCTACTCAGTCTCTCCCCATAGGACAACCTCCCCATCCCAGGAATCAGTCCAGTGAATCTCTGTTGCACTAAGGCAAATATATCCTTCCTCAGGTAAGGAGACCAAAAATGTACATGGTAGGCCAGGTATAGCCTAATCATATTTAGATTGTCCAAGTGCCCTGTTACCACTTATCGAAGAATAAATTCTAGCAGTTTACCGACTACTGATGTCCGGCTAACTGGTCTGTAGCTCCCCATTTTCTCTCTCCTTTCTTGAATAACGGTGTTACATTTGCTACCTTCTAATCCAAGAGCACCGTTCTAGAATCTAGGGTATTTTGGAGGATGACAATCAATGCATCCATTATCTCTGCAGCCACCTCTTTTAAAGGGAGGGATTCAAATTCCTGGGGCATTGGAACCGGTTCTGGGGGAGGTGGGACCAGTACAAACCGGACGGTCTGCACCTGGGCAGGACCGGAACCAATGTCCTAGGGGGAGTATTTGCTAGTGCTGTTGGGGAGGAGTTAAACTAATATGGCAGGGGGATGGGAACCAATGCAGGGAGACAGAGGGAAACAAAAAGGAGGCAAAAGCAAAAGACAGAAAGGAGATGAGGAAAAGTGGAGGGCAGAGAAACCGAAGAAAAAGAACAAAAAGGGCCACTGTACAGCAAAATTCTAAAAGGACAAAGGGTGTTAAAAAAACAAGCCTGTAGGCTTTGTGTCTTAATGCAAGGAGTATCCGTAATAAGGTGGATGAATTAACTGTGCAAATAGATGTTAACAAATATGATGTGATTGGGATTACGGAGACGTGGCTCCAGGATGATCAGGGCTGGGAACTCAACATCCAGGGGTATTCAACATTCAGGAAGGATAGAATAAAAGGAAAAGGAGGTGGGGTAGCATTGCTGGTTAAAGAGGAGATTAATGCAATAGTTCGGAAGGACATTAGCTTGGATGATGTGGAATCTATATGGGTAGAGCTGCAGAACACCAAAGGGCAAAAAACGTTAGTGGGAGTTGTGTACAGACCTCCAAACAGTAGTAGTGATGTTGGGGAGGGCATCAAACAGGAAATTAGGGGTGCATGCAATAAAGGTGCAGCAGTTATAATGGGTGACTTTAATATGCACATAGATTGGGCTAGCCAAACTGGAAGCAATATGGTGGAGGAGGATTTCCTAGAGTGCATAAGGGATGGTTTTCTAGACCAATATGTCGAGGAACCAACTAGGGGGGAGGCCATCTTAGACTGGGTGTTGTGTAATGAGAGAGGATTAATTAGCAATCTCATTGTGCAAGGCCCCTTGGGGAAGAGTGACCATAATATGGTGGAAATCTGCATTAGGATGGAGAATGAAACAGTTAATTCAGAGACCATGGTCCAGAACTTAAAGAAGGGTAACTTTGAAGGTATGAGGCGTGAATTGGCTAGGATAGATTGGCGAATGATACTTAAGGGGTTGATTGTGGATGGGCAATGGCAGACATTTAGAGACCGCATGGATGAACTACAACAATTGTACATTCCTGTCTGGCGTAAAAATAAAAAAGGGAAGATGGCTCAACCGTGGCTGTCAAGGGGAATCAGGGATAGTATTAAAGCCAAGGAAGTGGCATACAAATTGGCCAGAAATAGCAGCGAACCCGGGGACTGGGAGAAATTTAGAACTCAGCAGAGGAGGACAAAGGGTTTGATTAGGGCAGGGAAAATGGAGTACGAGAAGAAGCTTGCAGGGAACATTAAGACGGATTGCAAAAGTTTCTAAAGAGAAAAAGGTTAGTAAAGACAAACGTAGGTCCCCTGCAGTCAGAATCAGGGGAAGTCATAACGGGGAGCAAAGAAATGGCAGACCAATTGAACAAGTACTTTGGTTCGGTATTCACTAAGGAGGACACAAACAACCTTCCGGATATAAAAGGAGTCAGAGGGTCTAGTAAGGAGGAGGAGCTGAGGGAAATCTTTATTAGTCGGGAAATTGTGTTGGGGAAATTGATGGGATTGAAGGCCGATAAATCCCCAGGGCCTGATGGACTGCATCCCAGAGTACTTAAGGAGGTGGCATTGGAAATAGCGGATGCATTGACAGTCATTTTCCAACATTCCATTGACTCTGGATCAGTTTCTATCGAGTGGAGGGTAGACTATGTAACCCCACTTTTTAAAAAAGGAGGGAGAGAGAAAACAGGGAATTATAGACCGGTCAGCCTGACCTCAGTAGTGGGTAAAATGATGGAATCAATTATAAAGGATGTCATAGCAGCGCATTTGGAAAGAGGTGACATGATAGGTCCAAGTCAGCATGGATTTGTGAAAGGGAAATCATGCTTGACAAATCTTCTGGAATTTTTTGAGGATGTTTCCAGTAGAGTGGACAAGTATTTGGACTTTCAGAAGGCTTTCGACAAGGTCCCACACAAGAGATTAATGTGCAAAGTTAAAGCACATGGGATTGGGGGTAGTGTGCTGACGTGGATTGAGAACTGGTTGGCAGACAGGAAGCAAAGAGTAGGAGTAAATGGGTACTTTTCAGAATGGCAGGCAGTGACTAGTGGGGTACCGCAAGGTTCTGTGCTGGGGCCCCAGCTGTTTACACTGTACATTAATGATTTAGACGAGGGGATTAAATGTAGTATCTCCAAATTTGCGGATGACACTAAGTTGGATGGCAGTGTGAGCTGCAAGGAAGATGCTATGTGGCTGCAGAGTGATTTGGATAGGTTAGGTGAGTGGGCAAATGCATGGCAGATGAAGTATAATGTGGATAAATGTGAGGTTATCCACTTTGGTGGTAAAAACAGAGAGACAGACTATTATCTGAATGGTGACAGATTAGGAAAAGGGGAGGTGCAACGTGACCTGGGTGTCATGGTACATCAGTCATTGAAGGTTGGCATGCAGGTACAGCAGGCGGTTAAGAAAGCAAATGGCATGTTGGCCTTCATAGCGAGGGGATTTGAGTACAGGGGCAGGGAGGTGTTGCTACAGTTGTACAGGGCCTTGGTGAGGCCACACCTGGAGTATTGTGTACAGTTTTGGTCTCCTAACTTGAGGAAGGACATTCTTGCTATTGAGGGAGTGCAGCGAAGGTTCATCAGACTGATTCCCGGGATGGTGGAACTGACCTATCAAGAAAGACTCGATCAACTGGGCTTGTATTCACTGGAGTTCAGAAGAATGAGAGGGGACCTCATAGAAACGTTTAAAATTCTGACGGGATTGGACAGGTTAGATGCAGGAAGAATGTTCTTGATGTTGGGAAAGTCCAGAACCAGGGGTCACAGTCTGAGGATAAGGGGTAAGCCATTTAGGACCGAGATGAGGAGAAACTTCTTCACCCAGAGAGTGGTGAACCTGTGGAATTCTCTACCACAGAAAGTTGTTGAGGCCAATTCACTAAATATATTCAAAAAGGAGTTGGATGAAGTCCTTACTACTATGGAGATCAAGGGGTATGGCGAGAAAGCAGGAAGGGGGTACTGAAGTTGCATGTTCAGCCATGAACTCATTGAATGGCGGTGCAGGCTCGAAGGGCCAAATGGCCTACACCTGCACCTATTTTCTATGTTTCTATGTTTCTATAAAACCCTAGGATGTAAGCCATCATGTGCAGGGGATTTGTCAGCTTTTAGTACCATTAATTCCTCCAGTGCTTTTTCTTTAATAATATCATTACTTTTAAGTTCCTCACTCTCAATAGACCTTGGCTCCCCACTATTTCTGTAAGGTTTTTTGTGTCTTCTACTGTGAATACAGATACAAAATAGTTGCTTAACATCTCTGCCATTTCTTTATTCCCCATTATAATTTCTCCAGTGTCTGCCTCTAAGGGACCCTCGTTAATAGAAATCATAGTAAATTTCTATGATTCTATGAATTACTTTTGATAATCTCTTCCTTCTTACATACATGTAGAACACTTGGGGATAGAAATTGCCCCCCAACCCGAAAGGGGGCGCATACTTTCCGTTTCTATGGTTTTTACCGCAGCGGTGGTTGAGGTCGCCTCTTGAGCGAAATTCCGCTCTTTGTTGGTTTTTTACTTGGATCCGGAAGTCGCTCTCAAAGGGGACAGTAACTACACGAGAGGGGCAGATACGGGGCAGTGTGTACACAAGAGGAGTGGATACGGGGCAGTGTGTACACAAGAGGGGTGGATACGGGGCAGTGAGTACACAAGAGGGGCGGATACGGGGCAGTGAGTACACAAGAGGGGTGGATACGGAGCAGTGAGTACTCGAGATGGGTGGATACGGGGCAGTGAGTACACAAGAGGGGCGGATACGGAGCAGTGAGTACTCGAGAAGGGTGGATACGGGGCACTGAGTACACAAGAGGGGCGGATACGGGGCAGTGTGTACACAAGAGGGGTGGATACGGGGCAGTGAGTACACAAGAGGGGCGGATACAGGGCAGTGAGTACACAAGAGGGGCGGATACGGGGCAGTGAGTACACAAGAGGGGCGGAATACGGGGCAGAGTGTACACAAGAGGGGCAGATACGGGGCAGTGAGTACACGAGAGGGTCGGATACGGGGCAGTGAATACACAAGAGGGGCGGATACAGGATGGTGTGTACACGAGAAGGGCGGCTATGCGGCGGTGGCAACAGCTGAGGGGCGGAAGTTGGGAGCGGTGCGATGACATCACCACGGCTTTCCCATTCGCTTAAAGGGGAGAGCGTCCACGCTTTTAAAACTTAGGCCCACTGGGCCACCAGGGAGGGTTTTGGCCGGGCCAGCGGCCTGGCACCCAAGAGGGGGGGGGTGCTCGGCTGCCTGTTGGCGACCTGGCCGAACCCGGGGGGGGGGTACACAATTGTCAGGCCGACATGGCAGTCGGCCGACAAAAGGAAAACATGGCGGCAGTGGCAGAGGGCCCTCCTCTTTACGGGAAGAAGGCCAAAGTCTCACTGGACCACCGAGAAAAAAAACAGGTCTTGGCACTGCCAGGCGGGCCGAAGATTTTCCGAGGGGAATGTTGCCGTCGGGGGTTAGATCGGCGGTGCGCACAGTGATGACGTGCTTACCGCGGATCACCAAAAGTTGACGGCCACTCCATTCCGCAGCGAGGCCGCCGATTTGCGGTGGTAACAGGCCTCGAGGAGAGGGGCGAGTTTCGGCCCCTTACAATCTGTTTCTATATATTCTTGCGGGTTTGCTCTCGTATTTTATTTTCTCCCTCATTATCAATCTCTTGGTCATCCTTTGTGATTTCTAAACGCTCCACAATCCTCAGGCTTACTACTTTTAATCGAATATTAAACTTCTCTAGTTCGCTGTGGTTGGACCACTTTTCCCCTGGAGTTTTTAAAATCCTCACGGAAACGCATGTTGGTTGAGAATTATGAATTATTTCTTTAAATGTTCGCCATTGCTTATCTACCAACAACAACAATTTGGGCCCAAGTTTCGGGCCGCGCCGCCACAAAGTGCGCCTAAAAAAGACTTCCAGATTCTCCGGCTCCCTGCTGGTCCTCTTGAGCCGGGCGCAGTTGGGGGTGGAGCCAGGTCCCTGCGCTGAAAACAGTGCCGGGACCTCTGCACATGCGCGCTACAGTGGGCGCGCATGTGCAGTAGCTCCAGGCGCCCAAAACTATGTGGGAGAGGCCCGAAACACGCAGCCCCTAGCCCTGGCCGAATGGCCTCTCTGGGGCTGCGTGAATAAGGCTGCCTCCCATGCCCAGCTCCTGCTTCCTCCTGACCCGACTCGACTCCCACTCCCACCGCCCCCCCCACCGGACCGCACCCCCTCCCTCCGACCCGACCTTCCCCCCCCAATCCCCGACCGACCTCTGCTCCCGCTCGATCTCCGCCGCCCCCGCCGACCAACCGACCCCCCCCCTCCCCTCCGCCCCAACCCGCGCTCCCCCCGATCCGCGCTCCCGACCCCCCGCCCGGACCCGACGCCACCTACCTGTCAATCCGATAAGTCTAAGCTCGAAGTCTTGGGCCCGGCCAGGCCCGGCCCGTTCAGCCTCCCTCTCCTTGCTTTCTCTCTCTCTCTCTCCCCTCTCTCTCTCTCTCTTCCCCCTTCTCTTCCCCCCTCTCCTCCCTCCCTCCCTTCTCTCACCCCCCCTCCCCTCCCTCCCTTCTCTCACCCCCCCTCCTCCCTCTCTTCTCTCACCCCCCTTCCCTTCTCTCCCCCTCTTCTCTCCTCCTACCTCTCCTCCCCCCCTCCCCTCCCCTCCCTCCTTTCTCACCCCTGCTCCCCTCCCTCCCTTCTCGCCCCCCCCTCCCTTCTCACCCCCTCCCCTCCCTCCCTTCTCACCCCCCCTCCCTTCTCACACCCTCCCCTCCCTCCCTTCTCACCCCCCCTCCCCTCCCTCCCTTGTCAGCCCCTCCCCCCCACCCCCTCTCCCTCACTACATCCCCTCTCCACCACCCCTCCACCCCCCTCCCCATCCTCCCCCTCCCCTCCACCCCTCGCTGTCAGAAACACAGACACTGACAGACAGAGAGTGAGAGAGACACACACACTGGCAGACAGAGAGATAGAGACACTGACAGAGACACGGGGAGGGGGGGCTGTCCCAGCATGCTGTTGGAGGACTCCCGGTGCTGCAGTTAGTAAGTAGAAAATGTTTTATTTTTTGATTTTTTTAAACATTTATTTTTTATTAATTTTTTTGATTGATTTATTGGTTGAATAATTGATGTATTTATCATTTATTATTGATCATGACTCTTTTTGTAAAACTGAAGTGTTTAATGTTTGTAAACTTCCCTTTAAACCTCCCCCCCCCATTCCCTACGCCTGATTTGTAACCTATGCCTGATTTTCTAAAGTGCAGACAAGGTTTTTTCGAGCGTACAAAAATCTTCATTTACTCCATTCTAAGTTAGTTTGGAGTAAGTTTTCACTGCCGAAACTTTGAAAACAGCCGTAAGTGGCCGGACATGTCCCCTTTTGAAAAAAAAATTCTGTTTCAAAGTGAAACTGTTCTAACTGACTAGAATTGGAGCAAACTAAATGCCGAGAATTTGAATTTCTAAGATACTCCGTTCTGCACCAGTTGCTCCAAAAAATCAGGAGCAACTGAATCCGAAACTTGGGCCCCAAGTATTTATACAGCGCCTTTAACGTAGTGAAACGTCCCAAGGGGCTTCACAGGAGTATTATGAGACAAAAAATTTGACACCGAGCCGCATAAGCAGAAATTACCGCAGGTGATCAAAAGCTTGGTGAAAGAGGTAGGTAGTAAGGAGCGTCTTAAAGGAGGAAAGAGAGGCAGAGAGGCAGAGAATTAGACAGGGAATTCCAGAGCTTGGGGTCTAGACAACAGAAGGCACGGCCACCAATGGTGGAGCGATTATAATCAGAGATGCTCAAGAGGGCAGAATTAGAGGAGCGCAGGCATCTCGGGGGATTGTGGGGCTGAAGGAGATTACAGAGATAGGGAGGGGAGAGGCCATGGAGGGATTTGAAAACAAGGATGAAAATTTTGAAATCGAGGCATTGCTTAACCGGGAGCCAATGTAGGTCAGCGAGCACAGGGGTGATGGGTGAGCGGACTTGGTGCGAGTTAGGACACGGGCAGCCGAGTTTTGGATGACCTCAAGTTTACGTAGGGTAGAATGTGGGAGGCCAGCCAAGAGTGCGTTGGAATAGTCAAGTCTAGAGGTAGCAAAGGCATGGATGAGGGCTTCAGCAGCGGATGAGCTGAGGCAAGAGCTGAGAGGGGCGATGTTACAGAGGTGGAAATTGGCGGTCTTAGTTATGCTGCGGATTTGTGGTCGAAAGCTCATTTCAGGGTCAAATATGACACCTACATTGTGAACAGTCTGGTTCAGCCTCAGACAGGAGTCGGGGAGAGGGATGGAGTCAGTGGCTAGGGAACGGAGTTTGTGGCGGGGACCGAAAACAAAGGCTTCGGTCTTCCCAATATTCAATTGGAGAAAATTTCTGCTTATCCAGAACTGGATGTCGGACAAGCAGTCTGACAATTTAGAGACCGAGGAGGGGTCGAGAGAAGTGGTGGTGAGGTAGAGCTGGGTGTCATCAGTGTACGTGTGGAAACTGACGCTGTGTTTCTGGATGATGTCGCCAAGGGGCAAGTCATATCTCTTAATCTAATTTCCCAACCTTAGCCAACTCATCCCTCATACCTACAAGTACAGCTCTGTTTAAACCTAAAGCCGAGTGGCCTGTTTTGTGCTGTAGCTTTGATGTAATTCTGTATAGATCTCTGTCAACGCAATTAGAATCAGCACAGACAGCAGATCCTAAAATTAGCACCTTCAGTCCATCATCACAGCACCAACTAACACATATTGATTAAATAAAATGGTTATTGGAAGTGGAAATTACAGTTGAGCAATAGATTTTTCATGCATACCAAATTCGAATTAAAAAATGAGTTGGGATTTCCTGTTAAGGGTTGAGGAATATTCATCCTTTGGTAGCGTGTTACATTTTTAACAATTCTTATAAATCACAGGCACATAGACACAAACACACACACAGCATTCAGAGTTGTCAAAACTGATCTGTGTCAAAGACCCCCTAAGACTATTAATCAACTCCCAGAGATCTCCCTCCAGTTAATATTGCCCCCCCCCCTCCAACCCCCCTCGACCCCCCCCGCTAATATCAGCACACTCCTGGGGATCCCCCATTAGTATCGATCCTCCCCCCACCCCCCCCGCTAATATCAGCACACTCCTGGGGATCCCCCATTAGTATCGATCCTCCCCCCACCCCCCCCGCTAATATCAGCACACTCCTGGGGATCCCCCATTAGTATCGATCCTCCCCCCACCCCCCCCGCTAATATCAGCACACTCCTGGGGATCCCCCATTAGTATCGATCCTCCCCCCACCCCCCCCCCCCGCTAATATCAGCACACTCCTGGGGATCCCCCATTAGTATCGACTCTCCCCCCACCCCCCCCCCGCTAATATCAGCACACTCCTGGGGATCCCCCGTTAATATCGACTCTCCCCCCCCCCCCCGCTAATATCAGCACACTCCTGGGGATCCCCCATTAGTATCGACTCTCCCCCCCCCCCGCTAATATCAGCACACTCCTGGGGATCCCCCATTAGTATCGACCCTCCCCCCCCCCCCGCTAATATCAGCACACTCCTGGGGATCCCCCATTAGTATCGACTCTCCCCCCCCCCCGCTAATATCAGCACACTCCTGGGGATCCCCCGTTAGTATCGACTCTCCCCCCCCCCCCGCTAATATCAGCACACTCCTGGGGATCCCCCATTAGTATCGACCCTCCCCCCCTCCCCCCGCTAATATCAGCACACTCCTGGGGATCCCCCGTTAGTATCGACTCTCCCCCCCCCGCTAATATCAGCACACTCCTGGGGATCCCCCGTTAGTATCGACTCTCCCCCCCCCCCCCCCCCCCGCTAATATCAGCACACTCCTGGGGATCCCCCGTTAGTATCGATCCTCCCCCCACCCCCCCCCCCGCTAATATCAGCACACTCCTGGGAATCCCCCGTTAGTATCGATCCTCCCCCCACCCCCCCCCCCGCTAATATCAGCACACTCCTGGGGATCCCCCATTAGTATCGACTCTCCCCCCCCCCCGCTAATATCAGCACACTCCTGGGGATCCCCCGTTAGTATCGACCCTCCCCCCCCCCCGCTAATATCAGCACACTCCTGGGGATCCCCCGTTAGTATCGACTCTCCCCCCACCCCACCCCCGCTAATATCAGCACACTCCTGGGAATCCCCCATTAGTATCGACCCCCCCTCCCCCCGCTAATATCAGCACACTCCTGGGGATCCCCCATTAGTATCGACCCCCCCTCCCCCCGCTAATATCAGCACACTCCTGGGGATCCCCCATTAGTATCGACCCCCCCTCCCCCCGCTAATATCAGCACACTCCTGGGAATCCCCCATTAGTATCGACCCTCCCCCCCCCCCCCGCTAATATCAGCACACTCCTGGGGATCCCCCGTTAATATCGACCCTCCCCCCCTCCCCCCGAGATAGCAGTGCAGGCGATACGTTGCAGCTGTTGCATGTGGGAGCTGGTGGGCACCACTGAGGTTCATCGTGACGTGGATTGGGTCTGTGATGGATCCGTTGGTAAGGATCACGGCCTGCATGTCATCGTGGAGCAGGTGGAGGATGGTGATGTACTTTTGGGGGCATCCGAAACGGAGGAGGACGCTCCATAGACCCTCGCGGTTGACAGTGTCAAAGGCCTTTGTGAGGTCGAAGAAGGCCATGTATAAGGGCTGGTGCTGTTCCCTGCATTTTTCCTGCAGCTGTCGCGCTGCAAAAATCATGTCCGTTGTGCCCCGGAGGGGACAGAATCCGCACTGTGACTCCGGGAGGAGCTCCTCGGCCACGGGGAGAAGACGGTTGAGGAGGATTCTAGCGACGCCTTTTCCTCAACAACCATCTGTCACACCTGTGACAAAGACTGTGGTTCCCGCACTGGACTGTTCAGCCACCTCAGAACTCATGTTAAGATTGGAAGCAATTCTTCCTCGATTCCAAGGGACTGCCTGTGATGATGGCGACCACATCTGCAGCAAGTGTCTGCAGCTCGAGGAACTTTGGCTCAGAGTTGATGAGCTGGAGTCCGAGCTTCAGACATTGCGATACATCAGGGAGGGGGAGAGTTACGTAGACATGGTGTTCCAGGAGGCAGCCACACCCCTTAGGTTGAATAATTCAAATTCGATTCATGGTCAGGGGTACAGGTGGGTGTGACTACGAGTGAGGAAGGTGTGGGGACCCAGGAGATAGTGATGGAGGAGCCTCAGCCCTTGCTCTTGTCCAACAGGTTCGAGACTCATACTCCCTGTGTGGACGAGACCAGGGACTGCAGGGAGGATGAGCAAACTGACCACAGCACCATGGTACAGGGGGAGCCATTCAAGTGGGGGGAGTAAAAAGAAACATTGTAGTGGTAGAGGACAGTATCATTAGGGGGATAGATACTGTTCTCTGCAGCCGAGAGCGTGAGTCCCGAAGGCTGTGTTGCCTGCCCGGTGCCAGGGTTAAGGGCATCTCCTCTGGGCTGGGGAGGAACGTGGAGTGGGAGGGGGGAAGATCCAGTTGTCGTGATCCACGTGGGTACCAACGACATAGGTAGGACAAAGAAAGAGGTTCGTTGAGGGATTATGAGCAGCTAGGGGCCAAATTAAAAAGCAAAACCACAAAGGTGATAATCTCTGGATTGAGCCACGAGCAATTTTTCACAGGATAAATAAGACCAGGCAGATGAACACGTGGCTAAAGATTAGTGTGGGAGAAATGGATTTCGATTCATAGAATCATAGAAATTTACAGCACGGAAGGAGGCCATTTCGGCCCATTCTGTCCGCACCGGCCGACAAAGAGCCACCCAGCCTAATCCCACTTTCCAGCTTTAGGTCTGTAGCCCTGCAGGTTATGGCACTTCAAAGGCACATCCAAGCATGTTTTAAATGTGGTGAGGGTTTCTGCCTCTACCACCCTTTCAGGCAGTGAGTTCCAGACCCCCATAACCCTCTGCGTGAAGAAATTTCCCCTCAAATCCCCTCTAAACCTCCCCCCCCCCAATTACTTTAAATTTATGCCCCCTGGTTGTTGACCCCTCTGCTAAGGGAAATAGGCCCTTTCTATCCACTATATCCAGGCCCCTCATAATTTTATACACCTCAATGAGGTCTCCCTTCAGCCTCCTCTGTTCCAAGGAAAACAAATCCAGCCTATCCAATCTGTCCTCATAGCTAAGATTCTCCACTCCCGGCAACATCCTCATAAATCTCCTCTCCAGTGCAATCGTGTCCTTCCTGTAATGCGGTGACCAGAACTGCACACAGTACTAATCTGTGGCCTAATCAGTGTTTTATAAGTTCAAGCATAACCCCCCTGTTCTTATATTCCATGCCTCGGCTAATAAAGGCAAGTATTCCATGTGCCTTCTTAACCACCTTACCTACCTGGCCTGCTACCTTCAGGGATCTGTGGGTATGCACTCCCAGGTCCCTTTGTTCCTCTACACTTCTCAATGTCCTACCATTTAATGTGTATTTACTTTCCTTGTTGGCCCTCCCCAAATGCATTACCTCACACTTCTCCGGGTTAAATTCCATTTGTCACTGTTCTACCCACCTGACCAGTTGATTGATATCTTCCTGCAGTCCGCAGCTTTCTTCTTCATTATCAACCACACAGCCAATTTTTGTATCATCTGCAAGCTTCTTAATCATACCCTGTACATTCAAGTCTAGATCTTTGATGTATACCACAAAAAGCAAGGGACCCAGCACTGAGCCCTGCAGAACCCCACTGGAGACATCCTTCCAGTCACAAAAACACCCATCAACCATTACCCTTTGCTTCCTGCCTCTGAGCCAATTTTGGATCCAACTTGCCGCTTTGCCCTGGATCCCATGGGCTTTTACTTTTGTGACCAGTCTGCCATGCGGGACCTTATGATAATCTTTTCTAAAATCCACATACACTACATCATACGCACTGCCCTCATCGACCCTCCTGGTTACCTCCTTGAAAAATTCAAACAAGTTAGTCAGATACGACCTTCCCTTAACAAATCTGTGCAGACTGTCCCTGATTCATGGAACACTAGCACCAGTACTGGGGTAAGAGGGAGCTGTTCCATTGGGTCGAGCTTCACGTGAACCATGCTGGGACCAATGTCCTGGCGAATCGAATAACTAGGGCTGTGGAGAGGGCTTTAAACTAAATAGTGGCGCAGAGGATTCAGGTGAGCGGAAATGATAAAAGTCAAAGAGCAAGGAGAAGGCAATAGAGCAGGGTAATGGTAGGGAAAATGAAAACCAGTGTGTGACAGGAAGGGACAGAATGTATAACAATAAGAGTGTATCAGAAAGTGGGGTCAAAGCAGGGAAAAATGGTAAAAAGAAAAACTTGAAAGCTCTTTATCTGAATGCACGCAGCATTCATAACAAGATAGATGAGTTGACGGCACAAATAGATACAAATGGGTATGATCTGATAGTCATTACAGAGACATGGTTGCAAGGTTACCAAGGCTGGGAACTGAATATTCAGGGGTATTTGACAATTCGGAAGGATAGACAGAAAGGAAAAGCTCTGGCGGAGTAGCTCTGTTAATAAAGGATGAGATTAGTGCAGTAGTGAGAAATGATATTGGCTCAGAAGGTCAAGATGTTGAATCAGTTTGGGTGGAGATAAGGAATAATAAGGGGGAAAAGTCACTGGTGGGCGTAGTCTATCGGCCCCCTAACAGTAGCTACACTGTTGGATGGAGTATAAATCGAACAATAATGGAGGCTTGTAAGAAAGGTACGGCAATAATCATGGGTGATTTTAATCTTCATATTGATTGGACAAATCAATTTGGCCAGGGTAGCCTTGAGGAAGAGTTCACAGAGTGTATCCGGGATAATTTCCTTGAACAGTACATTGCGGACCCAACCAGGGAGCAGGCTCTCTTAGATCTGGTACTGTGTAATGAGACAGGGTGAATAAATGATCTCATGGTAAAGGATCCTCTAGGAAAGAGTGACCATAGCATGGTAGAATTTCAAATTCAGTTGGAGGGTGAGAAAGTTGGGTCTCTAACCAGTGTCCTAAGCTTAAATAAAGGAGACTACAAAGGTATGAGGGCAGAGGTGACTAAAGTGGACTGGGAAAATATTTTTTATAGTGTAAAATGGTTGATAAGCAGTGGCAGACATTTAAGGAGATATTTCATAACTCTTAACAAAAATATATTCCAGTGAGAAAGGAAGACTGTAAGAGAAGGGATAACCATCCAGGGCTAACTAAGGAGGTAAAGGATGATATCAAATTGAAAGAATGGCATACAATGTGGCAATGTGGGAGTGTGTCGCAAATATCGACACACTCCCGGTACTGTTTACCCCCCGCCCCCCTCGCAAATATCGACACACTCCCGGTACAGCCCGCCCCCGCCCCCCCACCGCAAATATCGACACACTTCCGGTACCATTCCCCCCGCCCCCCCTCGAAAATATTGATACACGCCCGGGACTGCACGCCCTTCACCTATTAATATCCCCCGCCCCCCTCCAATTAATATCGATACACTCTACCCCCTCACAAATATCGACACCGTCCCGGTACAGCCTGCCCCCGCCCCCCCCCTCCCCCCCCCTCACCGTCCCACCACAAGTATCGACACACTCCTGGAACTGCCCCTCCCACCACCGCAAAATAGCAACACAATCCCGCGGACACCCCACTCCCAACCCCACCGCAAATAATGACACAATCCCAGGGACACTCCCCCCGTCGTTAATATTAACACACTCCGGGGACCCCCCGCAATAGTCGACACAGTCCCAGAGACACCACGTTACTTTCGACACTCTCCCGGGGACCACCCATTAATATCGGCAGTGTGCCGTTGCACACTAGTCCCCTGCACAAATATCGACCCACTCCCGGGGACCGCATGTTAATATTGACACCGTTCCGGGGACCCCTCCCACAAAAATCGACAAACTCTCTCCCCACCACCTTTCAAATATAGACACATTCGCTCCCCACCCCAACCTCACAAATATCGACACACTTAAGAGAATCCCCCATTAATATCAACACACCCCCACCCCTCCCTCCGTAAATATCGACACACTCCTCCCCACCCCATTAATATCGACACACTCCCCCACCCGTTAGTATCGAAACCCCCCCCCGTTAATATTGACACACTCCC
Organism: Pristiophorus japonicus; assembly: GCF_044704955.1. Classification (NCBI taxonomy): domain Eukaryota; kingdom Metazoa; phylum Chordata; class Chondrichthyes; family Pristiophoridae; genus Pristiophorus; species Pristiophorus japonicus. Next base: position 8,794,971 of record NC_091985.1, on the reverse strand, counting down.
CCACCCATTAGTATCGAAACCCCCCCCTGTTAATATTGACACACTCCCCCACCCGTTAGTATCGAAACCCCCCCCCCGTTAATATTGACACACTCCCCCACCCGTTAGTATCGAAACCCCCCCCCCCGTTAATATTGACACACTCCCCCACCCATTAGTATCGAAACCCCCCCCTGTTAATATTGACACACTCCCCCACCCATTAGTATCGAAACCCCCCCCCCGTTAATATTGACACACTCCCCCACCCATTAGTATCGAAACCCCCCCCTGTTAATATTGACACACTCCCCCACCCATTAGTATCGAAACCCCCCCCCCGTTAATATTGACACACTCCCCCACCCGTTAGTATCGACACCCCCCCTGTTAATATCGACACACTCCCCCCCGTTATTATCGACACACTTCCTCCCATTAATATCGACACCCCCCCCATTAATATCGACACACTCCCCCCCGTTAATATCGACACCCCCCCGTTAATATCAACACCCCACCGTTAATATCGACACACTCCACCCCCGTTAATATCGACACCCCCCCCGTTAAAATCGACACACTCCCCCCGTTAAAATTGACACACTCCCCCCCCGTTAATATCGCCACAGTCCCCCCCCCCGTTAATATTGACACACTCCCCCCCTTCGCCGTTAAAATCGACACACTCCCCCCCACATTAATATCGACACACTTCCCCCCCCCGTTAATATTGACACACTTGCCCCCCCCGTTAATATCGACACCCCCCCTCGTTAATATCGACACACTCCCCCCCACATTAATATCGACACCCCCCCCCGTTAATATCGACACACTTGTCCCCCCCGTTAATATCGACACCCCCCCTCGTTAATATCGACACACTTCACCCCATTAATATCGGCACACTCTCCCCTCCATTAATATCGACACCCCCCCGTTAATATCGCCACACTCTCCCCCCCATTAATATCGACACCCCCCCCCGTTAATATTGACACACTTTCCCCCCATTAATATCGGCACACTCTCCCCTCCATTAATATCGACACCCCCCCGTTAATATCGCCACACTCTCCCCCCCGTTAATATCGACACCCCCTCCCGTTAATATCGACACACTCCCCCCTGTTAATATTGACACACTCCCCCCCCCGTTAATATTGACACACTCCCCCCCATTAATATTGACACACTCCCCCCCTCCTGTTAATATCGACACCCTCCCCCCGTTAATATCGACACACTCCCTCCCCCATTAATATCGACACACTTCCCCCCCATTAATATCGACATACTTCCACCCCCCCATTAATATCGACACACTCCCCCCCCATTAATATCGCCACACATCCCCCCCATTAATATCGACATACTTCCACCCCCCCGTTAATATTGACACACTCCCCCCCCCGTTAATATCGACACCCTCCCCCCGTTAATATCGACACACTCCCCCCTGTTAATATTGACACACTCCCCCCCCCGTTAATATTGACACACTCCCCCCCATTAATATTGACACACTCCACCCCTCCTGTTAATATCGACACCCTCCCCCCGTTAATATTGACACACTTCCCCCCCATTAATATCGACACACTTCCCCCCCATTAATATCGACATACTTCCACCCCCCCATTAATATCGACACACTCCCCCCCCATTAATATCGCCACACATCCCCCCCATTAATATCGACATACTCCCACCCCCCCATTAATATCGACACACTTCCCCCCCCCCATTAATATCGACACACTTCCCCCCCCCCATTAATATCGACACACTCCCTCCCCCATTAATATCGCCACACATCCCCCCTATTAATATCGACATACTCCCACCCCCCCATTAATATCGCCACACATCCCCCCTATTAATATCGACATACTCCCACCCCCCCATTAATATCGCCACACATCCCCCCTATTAATATCGACATACTCCCACCCCCCCATTAATATCGCCACACATCCCCCCTATTAATATCGACATACTCCCACCCCCCCATTAATATCGCCACACATCCCCCCTATTAATATCGACATACTCCCACCCCCCCATTAATATCGCCACACATCCCCCCTATTAATATCGACATACTCCCACCCCCCCATTAATATCGCCACACATCCCCCCTATTAATATCGACATACTCCCACCCCCCTATTAATATCGACACACTCCCCCCCCCATTAATATCGACACACTTCCCCCTATTAATATCGACATACTCCCACCCCCCCATTAATATCGACACACTCCCCCCCCCATTAATATCGACACACTTCCCCCTATTAATATCGACATACTCCCACCCCCCCATTAATATCGACACACTCCCCCCCCCCATTAATATCGACACACTTCCCCCTATTAATATCGACATACTCCCACCCCCCCATTAATATCGACACACTCCCCCCCCCCCCATTAATATCGACACACTTCCCCCCCATTAATATCGACATACTCCCACCCCCCCATTAATATCGACACACTTCCCCCCCATTAATATCGACACACTTCCCCCCCATTAATATCGACACACTCTCCCCCCCATTAATATCGACATACTCCCCCCCCCATTAATATCGACACACTCCCCCCCCCCATTAATATCGACACACTTCCCCCCCATTAATATTGACACACTTCCCCCCCATTAATATCGACACACTTCCCCCCCATTAATATCGACACACTTCCCCCCCATTAATATCGACACACTCTCCCCCCCATTAATATCGACATACTCCCACCCCCCCATTAATATCGACACACTCCCCCCCCCCATTAATATCGACATACTCCCACCCCCCCATTAATATCGACACACTCTCCCCCCCATTAATATCGACACACTTCCCCCCCATTAATATCGACACACTCTCCCCCCCATTAATATCGCCACACATCCCCCCATTAATATCGACATACTCCCACCCCCCCATTAATATCGACATACTCCCACCCCCCCATTAATATCGACACACTTCCCCCCCATTAATATCGACACACTTCCCCCCCATTAATATCGACACACTCTCCCCCCCATTAATATCGACATACTCCCACCCCCCCATTAATATCGACACACTTCCCCCCCATTAATATTGACACACTCCCCCCCCCATTAATATCGACACACTTCCCCCCCATTAATATCGACATACTCCCACCCCCCCATTAATATCGACACACTTCCCCCCCATTAATATCGACACACTCCCCCCCCCCATTAATATCGCCACACTTCCCCCCTATTAATATCGACATACTCCCCCCCCCATTAATATCGACATACTCCCACCCCCCCATTAATATCGACACACTCCCCCCCCCCATTAATATCGACACACTCCCCCCCCATTAATATCGACACACTTCCCCCCTATTAATATCGACATAATCCCACCCCCCCATTAATATCGACACACTCCCCCCCCCCCCCCCGTTACCGTTAATATTGACACACTTCCAGGGATCACTTAACCTAACTTAAAAAACTGTGTCAGTTAGCAAAAGATAAACGGCGTTTGCACTGCAGAAAATGTTTTATTATTGGTCTACAGCTGCCATAAGCTTGTTGGTTTACAAGCACAAAATTCTGATGAATGCCAGACAGACAGACAGAAATCTGCTGGCTTTGCCAACCTCCTGCGACCCTCCACAGACCCCCCACGGCCCTCGGACCCCAGGCTGAAGACACAAACTGGCACGACTTTGCTTATTCCTATCAGGCTACAGTAAGTTCCAAAAACAGTTAACAGGTCAGGAACGATTTTAATTTTGCATTTAAAATAGGAAATCCACCTTCATTGACCGGAGGGAGAGATTCTCATGAGGAAAATTCAGATTTGTCCCCGCAAATATCACAGAGCTTGCAAATCTGAAGAGGCGGGAGGGTGTGTTTAATTATATACTGTGAAAACACACTCACAAAACAGCGATAAAACCCACATGCACTAATTTGAGATGTTTGTTTACACACTTCCATCTTCTCCATCACACTCAGGGAAGGAGTTCACTCACATTCAACTCACCATCAGAGCTATTCATGTCTTGAGAAGTCAAGAAACTGCTTGAGTTCCGCATAGAACAATACATCTCAGCTTCTCGTTCTAATGAGTGTTCCCGTCACTCTGCTGACTACCCAACCCTTGCCAGCGCAGACTGCAACACAAACTATCAGCGTACACCATGTCTCCACGGAGGCTAAACAGTCATTAGCTCCATTATAGGCTAAGTGAAGCCAGGATCAGCCCATCAACAGGGCATGAGAAACCACAGACTATTTTATCTCTCGCTCCACTTCTCTCTCTCTCTCCCTCTCTCCTCTTCTCCCTCTTTCTCTCCACTTCTCTCTTTCTCTCTCACAGCTTATTGCTTTCTCTCACTTTCTCCTCGCTTTCACTCTCTCTCCCCTTCTCTCTTTCTCTCTCTCCTCACTTTTTCTGTCTCTCTCTCTTTCCCCTACCTCTCTTTTTCTCTCTCCCCTCCTTTCTTTCTCTCCTTGTCTCTCTCTCTCTCCTTCTCTTTGTCTCTCTCTTTCCCTTCTATCTTTTGCTCTCTCCCCTCCTCTGTTGCTGTCTCCCCTTCTCTCTCTCGAACTCTCCCCTTATCTCTTTCTCCTTCCCTCCTCTCTTTCTCTCTCTCTCTCTCCCCCTCGCTCTCTCTTTCTCCCCTTCTTTCCCCTCCACGCTTTCCCTCTCTCTCTCTCCCCTTCTGTCTCTTTCTCGTTCTCTCTCTCTCCCCTTCTCGCTCTCTCTCTCTTTCTCCTCTCCTCTCTCTTTCTCCCTTTCGCTCTCCTTCCCCACGACCACCTCGCTGCAGATGTAACGTATGCTGAGACTAAAAATGACAAGGAAAATAAAAGTGGCAGAAATCCATTCTCTCCCACCTTATGTTGACTGGATATTGTTTTTAATAAGCAAACGGCTGCAGAGGCTGGGTATCTGAAATAGGAACAGGATCTGCTGGACAACACTCAGCGGGTCAGGCAGCATCTGCCGAGAGGAGGAGAGAGAAAAACAGAGTTAACGTTTCGGGTTGATGGCCTTTTATCAAACCTCATCAGGAGGATATTGAAGTCAGTCAGTCTCAGGGCAGTTTAGAAGCACATGGTGCATTTAAAAGGCAGTAATGCTTTATTTAGAGTTAGATTGATTTCGGTAAGCGTGCAACAAAATTTAGAGAACGCAGTAAAATATTAATGATGTTTTCGAAGGAGAGAGAGAATGAGTAATTTCGACCTCAGCCCTTATTAAAAGCGCCACAGCGAAACAGCCCGACTGTCCCCGGCAATACTCCGGTGCTTTGGAGAAGGACAACCTGTACTAAAGAGATTGGTTTTAACTCTTCCCCCTCACACGTTGTCAGCTCCTTGGGGGGGAGCAATCCATATTCGCACACACAGTTCCTGACATGCTGATATTGGTCACCCACAGCGTGGTCTGAAGATTCGGGCACCCCATTCTCGGGCACGAGCCCTAGGGCGTTGGCGCAGGGTGATTGCCCGACTGATTATGGTGGAGACAGCAAGGGGCACTGGCGCAAAGGTCCACAAGATTGTGGCGCTGTGAGCAGTGTGGAGGTCCTGAGGTCGGGGGTCGTGGATTGAGGAGGGTCGGGGGGGGTCATGGGTTGAGGCGGGTCAGGGGGTTCGGGGGTCGTGGATTTCGGGGAGTCGGTGGGGGTCATGGATTGGGGGGGTTCAGGGGGTTGTTAATTGTCGGGGGTCGGGGTTTGAGGCAGGTTGGGGGGGTCGGGAGTCGTTGATTGAGGCGGGACGGGGGATTGTAGATTGAGGTGGGTCAGGGGGGGGGTTGGGGGGTCGTGGATTGAGGGGGGCCGGGGGGTCTGAGATTGAGGCGGGTCAGGGGGTCGGTCGGGGTGTCGGGGGGTCCTGGATTGTGGTGGGTCGGGGGAGGGAGGGAATGCAGAGGGGGCTGGGGATCGGGGGCAGTAGTGAGCAGTGTGTGGGGTTTGGCTGGAGCACTGTGAGCAGTGTGAGCAAAGCTGCCTTGTGGGGCACAGGCGATTCCAAGGGTCAGATCCCCCAGAGTGCAGCCCGTGCAGAGTGTCAGCTCCCCCAGGGCAAACCAACCTCAAGGTGAGGTCCCCAAACAGGTTTTAGGCCCCTTATTTACCTGTGCAAAAATTGCGTGATTACAAAAAAGAACAAGGCCCAAGTTAGTTCTCCTTGTATCACCCCAATAGTTGCACAGTACAATGATAATGGCGCCTTTTAAAATTTGTTCCTGGGATGTGGGCGTCGCTGGCAAGGCCGGCATTTATTGCCCGTCCCTAATTGCCCTTGAGAAGGTGGTGTTGAGCCGTCTTCATGAACCGCTACAGTCCGTGTGGTGAAGGTGCTCCCACAATGCTGTTAGGGAGAAAATGCTGGAGTCCATTATTAAGGAAGCAGTAGTAGGACAGTTAGAAAACCATAATACAGTCATGCAGAGTCAGCATGGTGTCATGAAAGGGAAATCATGTTTGACAAATTTGATGGAGTCCTTTGAGGATGTAGCGAGCAGGGTGGATAAGGGGGAACCAGTCGATGTGGTGTATTTGGACTTCCAGAAAGTATTTGACAAGGTGCCACATAAAAGGTTACTGCACAAGATGAAAGCTCACGGGGTTGGGGGTAATATATTAGCATGGATAGAGGATTGGCTCACTAACAGGAAACAGAGAGTCGGGATAAATGGTTGGCAATCAGTAACTAGTGGGCTGCCACAGGGCTCAATGCTGGGGCCCCAACTATTTACAATCTATATTGATGACTTGGATGAAGGGACCGAGTGTAATGTAGCCAAGTTTGCTGATGATACAAAGATGGGTGGGAAAGCAAATTGTGAGGAGGATCTGCAAAGGGATATGGACAGGCTAAGTGAGTGGGCAAAAATTTGGCAGATGGAGTATAATGTGGGAACGTGTGAGGTTATCCACTTAGGTAGGAAAAATAAAAAAATACAAATTATTATTGAAATGGAGAGTGATTACAAAATGCTGCAGTACAGAGGGACCTGTGCATGAAACACAAAAAGTTAGTATGCAGGTACAGCAAGTGATCAGGAAGGCAAATGGAATGTTGGCCTTTATTGCAAGGGGGATAGAGTATAAAAGCAGAGAAGTCCTGCTACAACTGTACAGGGTATTGGTGAGGCCACACCTGGAGTACTGCAAACAGTTTTGGTCTTATTTGAGGAGGGATATACTTGCTTTCGAGGCAGTTCAGAGAAGGTTCACTCGGTTGATTCCTGAAATGAAGAGGTTGTCTAATGAAGAAAGGTTGAGCAGTTGGGCCTATACTTATTGGAGTTGAGAAGAAGGACAGGTGATCTTATTGAAATGTATGATACTGAGGGGGCTTGACAGGGTAGATGCAGAGAGGATGTTTCCCCTCATGGGGGAAACTAGAACTAGGGGCATAGTTTCAGAATAAGGGGTCGCACATTTAAAACGGAAATGAGGAATTTCTTCTCTTTGAGTGTCGTGAATTTGTGGAATTGTCTGCCCCAGAGAGCTGTGAGGCTGGGTCATTGAATATATTTTAAGTGGAGATAGACAGATTTTTGAACGATAAGGAAGTCAAGAGGAGTGGGCAGTGAAGTGGAGTTGAGACCAAGATCACATCAGCCATGATCGCAGTGAATGGCTGCAGGCTCGAGAGACCAAATGGCCCGCTCCTGCTCTTTTTTTCTTATGTCCTTATGTTCTTACGTTCCAGGATTTTGACCCAGAGATGTTGAAGGAACGGGCCATATATTTCCAAGTCAGGATGGTGTGTGACTTGGAGGGGAAGGTAGGGTTGATGGTGTTCCCATGCGCCTGCTGCCCTTGTCCTTCGAAGCGGTTGAGGTCGGGGGTTTGGGAGGTGCTGTCGAAGAAGCCTTGGTGAGTTGCTGCAGTGCATCTTGTAGATGGTACACACTGCAGCCACGGTGCGCCGGTGGTGGAGGGAGTGAGTGTTGAAGGTGGTGGATAGGGTGCCTGTTGTGTATGCAACACTATGTAACCAGCATTCAACCGCCACCAGAGGGCGTATCTGTTGGAGTCCCAAGGGATCCCAGCATCCCATGGGAGCACTGTATATAAGCAGGCCTCCCATGCTGTACCAGTACTCTGGAGTTGGAATAAAGAGACTAAGGTCACACTTACTCACGTCTACAGTACTCAGTCACATTGCTTTATTAGAGATATAACAACTGGCGACGAGATAACGAACCATTGCGCGAAAATGCAGAAGACTGTTGGTATCCTGGAGAAATTCTCAGAAGGGGAAGATTGGGAGGCCTTCGTGGAGCTACTCGACCAATACTTTGTGGCCAACGAGCTGGAAGGGTGTCTGAACACTGCCAAACGAAGGGCGATCCTCCTCACCGTCTGCGGGGCAACAACCTATGGCCTCATGAAGAATCTTCTTGCTCCGGTGAAACCAACAACCAAATTATATGAAGAACTGTGTACGCTGGTCCGGGAGCACCTAAATCCGAAGGAGAGCGTTCTGATGGCAAGGTATCGATTTTACATAAGTCAACAGTCTGAAGGCCAGGAAGTGGTGAGCTATGTCGCCGAACTAAGGCCTCTTGCAGGACATTGCGAATTCGATGGATTCCTGGAGCAAATGCTAAGAGACTTTTTTGTGCTTGGCATTGGCCATGAGGTTATCCTTCGCAAACTATTGACTGTTGAAACACCGAACCTGAGCAAAACCATAACGATAGCCCAGGCATTTATGTCCACCAGCGATAACACCAAACAAATTTTGCAGCATAAAGTTGCTTCGGCAAGTACTGTACACAAAGTAACGTCGTTTTCAGGCAGGAATGCATATGGCAGAACGTACACGCCTGCAGCTGCACGACCTCAGCTCACTCAGAGTCTGCCACCAAACGTGAATGTGAGGCAATTGACACCTTGTTGGCACTGCGGAGGTGATCATCGAACCTGTTACACTCATAATAAATGGTCAGACCGAATACTGTGTGTAATGAACAGGTGTGACCTTAGCTCTTTATTGTAGTTCCAGAGTGCAGGTACCTCGTGGGTGGCCTGCTTATATGCTGTACTCCCAAGGTATGCTGGGATCCCTTGGGACTCCAACAGGTAGGCCCTCTAGTGGACAGGTATGATGCAGCTTACAATGAGAGAGGATTAATTAGCAATCTCATTGTGCGAGGCCCCTTGGGGAAGAGTGACCATAATATGGTGGAATTCTGCATTAGGATGGAGAATGAAACAGTTAATTCAGAGACCATGGTCCAGAACTTAAAGAAGGGTAACTTTGAAGGTATGAGGCATGAATTGGCTAAGATAGATTGGCTAATGATACTTAAGGGGTTGACTGTGGATGGGCAATGGCAGACATTTAGAGAACGCATGGATGAATTACAACAATTGTACATTCCTGTCTGGCGTAAAAATAAAAAAGGGAAGGTGGCTCAACCGTGGCTATCTAGGGAAATCAGGGATAGTATTAAAGCCAAGGAAGTGGCCTACAAATTGGCCAGAAATAGCAGCGAACCTGAGGACTGGGAGAAATTTAGAACTCAGCAGAGGAGGACAAAGGGTTTGATTAGGGTAGGGAAAATGGAGTACGAGAGGAAGCTTGCAGGGAACATTAAGGCGGATTGCAAAAGTTTCTATAGGTATGTAAAGAGAAAGAGGTTAGTAAAGACAAACGTAGGTCCCCTGCAGTCAGAATCAGGGGAAGTCATAACGGGGAACAAAGAAATGGCAGACCAATTGAACAAGTACTTTGGTTCAGTATTCACTAAGGAGGACACAAACAACCTTCCGGATATAAAAGTGGTCAGAGGGTCTATTAAGGAGGAGGAACTGAGGGAAATCTTTATTAGTCGGGAAATTGTGTTGGGGAAATTGATGGGATTGAAGGCCGATAAATCCCCAGGGCCTGATGGACTGCATCCCAGAGTACTTAAGGAGGTGGCCTTGGAAATAGCGGATGCATTGACAGTCATTTTCCAACATTCCATTGACTCTGGATCAGTTCCTATCGAGTGGAGGGTAGCCAATGTAACCCCACTTTTTAAAAAAGGAGGGAGAGAGAAAGCAGGGAATTATAGACCGGTCAGCCTGACCTCAGTAGTGGGTAAAATGATGGAATCAATTATTAAGGATGTCATAGCAGCGCATTTGGAAAATGGTGACATGATAGGTCCAAGTCAGCATGGATTTGTAAAAGGGAGATCATGCTTGACAAATCTTCTGGAATTTTTTGAGGATGTTTCCAATAAAGTGGACAAAGGAATACCAGTTGATGTGGTATATTTGGACTTTCAGAAGGCTTTCGACAAGGTCCCACACAGGAGATTAATGTACAAAGTTAAAGCACATGGGATTGGGGGTAGTGTGCTGACGTGGATTGAGAACTGGTTGTCAGACAGGAAGCAAAGAGTAGGAGTAAATGGGTACTTTTCGGAATGGCAGGCAGTGACTAGTGGGGTACCGCAGGGTTCTGTGCTGGGGCCCCAGCTGTTTACATTGTACATTAATGATTTAGACGAGGGGATTAAATGTAGTATCTCCAAATTTGCGGATGACACTAAGTTGGGTGGCAGTGTGAGCTGCGAGGAGGATGCTATTAGGCTGCAGAGTGACTTGGATAGGTTAGGTGAGTGGGCAAATGCGTGGCAGATGAAGTATAATGTGGATAAATGTGAGGTTATCCACTTTGGTGGTAAAAACAGAGAGACAGACTATTATCTGAATGGTGACAGATTAGGAAAAGGGAAGGTGCAACGAGACCTGGGTGTCATGGTACATCAGTCATTGAAGGTTGGCATGCAGGTACAGCAGGCGGTTAAGAAAGCAAATGGCATGTTGGCCTTCATAGCGAGGGGATTTGAGTACAGGGGCAGGGAGGTGTTGCTACAGTTGTACAGGGCCTTGGTGAGGCCACACCTGGAGTATTGTGTACAGTTTTGGTCTCCTAACTTGAGGAAGGACATACTTGCTGTTGAGGGAGTGCAGCGAAGATTCACCAGACTGATTCCCGGGATGGTGGGACTGACCTATCAAGAAAGACTGAATCAACTGGGCTTGTATTCACTGGAGTTCAGAAGAGTGAGAGGGGACCTCATAGAAACGTTTAAAATTCTGACGGGTTTGGACAGGTTGGATGCAGGAAGAATGTTCCCAATGTTGGGGAAGTCCAGAACCAGGGGTCACAGTCTAAGGATAAGGGGTAAGCCATTTAGGACCGAGATAAGGAGAAACTTCTTCACCCAGAGAGTGGTGAACCTATGGAATTCTCTACCACAGGAAGTAGTTGAGGCCAATTCACTAAATATATTCAAAAGGGAGTTAGATGAAGTCCTTACTACTCGGGGGATCAAGGGGTATGGCGTGAAAGCAGGAAGTGGGTACTGAAGTTTCATGTTCAGCCATGAACTCGTTGAATGGCGGTGCAGGCTAGAAGGGCTGAATGGCCTGCTCCTGCACCTATTTTCTATGTTTCTATTACAAGGTTACAAGGGGTTAAATACATAACATCACTCCCCCGTAAAGTCAACAATACACTTATTTACAAGGTGAGACGATCTGGGGCTCTGTGCTCCCTTGTCGATTGTCTCGGTACAAGTGTTGGTGTGGTTGGGTTGGTCAGTTCTTCATTAGGCTGTTGGGCAGCCGGCCTTGCCGGGCTGTGATGTCAGTTGCCATTTGTGTGTGTGTGTTGGAAGGTCAAAGTTGGTGATGTCCTCTTCAGGTTGTGCGTAGCTGTTGGCGAACCACAGTTTAATTTGGTCCAAGAGTTTTCTGTGCGTTTGTCCATTGGTCAGTTTGACCTGTTTGGCTGTGACCGTGCCAGCGAGCCATTTGGGACCATGTCCATAATTGAGCACAAATACAGGATCATTGATCTCAATATCGCGTGGCAAGTTTGCGCAGTCATGGTACACATTCTTTTGATGCCGCTTGTCCTCCACGTGATCATGTAGATCAGGGTGGACCAGAGAGAGCCTTGTTTTAAGTGTCCCTTTTGTGAGCAGCTTGGCTGGGGGAATCCCTGTGAGTGAGTGGGGTCTGGTGTGGTAGCTGAGCAGGACTCGGGACAACCGGGTCTGCAGGGAGCTTTCCGACACACGTTTCAAGCTTTGCTTGATGGTCTGGACTGCCTGTTCTGCCTGGCCGTTGGATGCGAGCTTGAACGGCGCAGATGTGACATGTTTGATCCCGTTGCGGGTCATGAACTCTTTGAATTCGGCACTTGTGAAGCACGGCCCATTGTCGCTGACTAGGACATCAGGCAGGCCGTGCGTGACAAACATAGTTCTTAGACTTTCAGTGGTGGCCGTGGACGTGCTTACAGACATTATTGCACATTCAATCCACTTTGAGTAAGCATTCACGACAACCAAAAACATTTTGCCTAGGTATGGGCCCGCATAGTCTACATGGATCCTCGACCACGGTTTAGATGGCCAGGAGCATAAACTTAGCGGTGTCTCTCTGGGTGCATTGCTCAACTGAGAGCAAGCGTTGCACTGGCGTACACAAGTCTCTAAATCTGAGTCGATGCCTGGCCACCACACGTGGGATCTGGCTATGGCTTTCATCATCACAATGCCTGGGTGGGTGCTGTGTAGTTCCCCGATAAATGTGTCTCTGCCTTTCTTGGGCAATACCACATGATTGCCCCACAAGAGACAGTCCGCCTGCAGGGACAGCTCAACTTTGCTTCTGTAGAATGGCTTAATCGCTTCCTGCACCTCCATTGGGACACTGGACCAGCTCGCATGGTGGACACAGCTTTTTACCAAGGACAGTAAAGGATCCTGGCTGGTCCAGGTCCTGATCTGGCGGGCTATAACGGGGGATTTCTCGTTCTCGAATGCCTCCATGACCATGAGCAAGTCCGCTGGCTGTGCCATTTCCATCCCGGTGGTGGGCAATGGTAGCCGACTGAGAGCATCTGCGCAGTTCTCTGTGCCCGGTCTGTGGCGAATTACATTGTTGTATGCCGACAGCATGAGCGCCCATCTTTGGATACTGGCAGAGGCATTGATATTAATCCCTTTGCTCGCCGAGAATAGCGATATGAGCGGCTTGTGGTCTGTTTCAAGCTCGAACTTGAGACCAAACAAGAACTAGTGCATTTTTTTTACCCTGTAAACACAATCCAGTGCCTCTGTTTCAACCATGCTGTAGGCCCTTTCGGCCTTGGACAAACTCCTGGATGCATACGCAACCGGTTGCAATATTCATTAGCCTGTTGCAACACACACCCGACCCCGTATGACGATGCATCGCAAGCTAACGCTAGTCATTTACATGGGTTATACAGGACAAGCAGTTTGCTAGAACACAGTAAATTTCTGGCTTTCTTAAAGGCAGCCTCTTGTGAATTCCCCCATACCCAGTCGTCTCCCTTGCACAGTAGCACATGCAGGGGTTCTAGCAGGGTGCTTAACCCAGGTAGGAAATGACCAAAGTAGTTTAGGAGTCCCAGAAACGACCGCAGCTCTCATGTTCCGTGGTCGCAGCGCGTTCTTGATGGCTTCTGTCTTGGCATCGGTGGGTCTGATGCTGTCTGCTGCGATTCTCCCTCTTAATTCAACGTCCTATGCCAGTAAAACGCATTGCGAGCATTTCAACCTGAGCTCCATGCGATCCAAGCGACTAAGAACCTCCTCCAGGTTCTTCAAGTGCTCCATGGTGTCCCAACCTGTAACCAATATGTTGTCCCAGAAGACCACTGTACAAGGAACCGACTTTAGCAGGCTTTCCATGTTTCCCTGGAAGATCGCTGCAGCCGACCGAATCCCTAACGGGCACCGGTTGTAAATAAATAGACTTTAGTGCGTGTTGATGCAGGTGAGGCCTTTTGAAGACTCCTCCAGCTCCTGCATCATGTAGGCCGAGGTCAGGTCCGGCTTGGTGAACGTCTTCCCTCCAGCCAGGGTCGCGAATAGGTCGTCTGCCTTGGGTAGCGGGTACTGGTCCTGCAGCGAAAAACGGTTAATTGTTACTTTATAGTCACCGCAAATTCTAACTGTACCTTCCTCCTTGAGTACCGGAACAATCGGGCTGGCCGAGTCGTTGAATTCCACCGGCGCGATGATGTCTTCGCATTGCAGCCTGTCCAGCTCGATTCCCACTTTTTCACCATCATGTACGGTACCACCCGAGCCTTGTGGTGGATGGGTCGTGTACCGGGAACCAAATGGATCTGCAATTTCACCCCCGAGAAACTTCCAATGCCTGGCTCGAATACCGATGGGAACTTGCTTAGAACCTGGGTGCATGCGGTGTTGTTGACTGACAAGAGCGCTCGGATGTCGTCCCAGTTCCAGCGGATTTTCCCCAGCCAGCTTCTACCAAGTAATGTGGAGTCAAGCCCTGGCACAACCCACAGCAGGAGTTCGTGTACTGCTCCATCATAGGAGACTTTGACTTCAGCACTGCCAATTACCGGGATTAGTTCCTTTTTATAAGTCCTTAGCTTCGTGTGAATGGGGTTGAGCTTGGGCCTAGAAACATAGAAACATAGAAACTAGGTGCAGGATTAGGCCATTCGGCCCTTCAAGCCTGCACCGCCATTTAATGAGTTCATGGCTGAACATGCAACTTCAGTACCCCATTCCTGCTTTCTCGCCATACCCCTTGATCCCCCTAGTAGTAAGGACTACATCTAACTCCTTTTTGAAAATATTTAGTGAATTGGCCTCAACAACTTTCTGTGGTAGAGAATTCCACAGGTTCACCACTCTCTGGGTGAAGAAGTCTCTCCTCATCTCGGTTCTAAATGGCTTACCCCTTATCCTTAGACCGGATATAAAAGGGGTCAGAGGGTCTAGTAAGGAAGAGGAACTGAGGGAAATCTTTATTAGTCGGGAAATTGTGTTGGGGAAATTGATGGGATTGAAGGCAGATAAATCCCCAGGGCCTGATGGCCTGCATCCTAGAGTACTTAAGGAGGTGGCCTTGGAAATAGCGGATGCATTGACAGTCATTTTCCAACATTCCATTGACTCTGGATCAGTTCCTATGGAGTGGAGGGTAGCCAATGTAACCCCACTTTTTAAAAAAGGAGGGAGAGAGAAAACAGGGAATTATAGACCGGTCAGCCTGACCTCAGTAGTGGGTAAAATGATGGAATCAATTATTAAGGATGTCATAGCAGTGCATCTGGAAAATGGTGACATGATAGGTCCAAGTCAGCATGGATTTGTGAAAGGGAAATCATGCTTGACAAATCTTCTGGAATTTTTTGAGGATGTTTCCAGTAAAGTGGACAAAGGAGAACCAGTTGATGTGGTATATTTGGACTTTCAGAAGGCTTTCGACAAGGTCCCACACAAGAGATTAATGTGCAAAGTTAAAGCACATGGGATTGGGGGTAGTGTGCTGACGTGGATTGAGAACTGGTTGTCAGACAGGAAGCAAAGAGTAGGAGTAAACGGGTACTTTTCAGAATGGCAGGCAGTGACTAGTGGAGTGCCGCAAGGTTCTGTGCTGGGGCCCCAGCTGTTTACATTGTACATTAATGATTTAGACGAGGGGATTAAATGCAGTATCTCCAAATTTGCGGATGATACTAAGTTGGGTGGCAGTGTGAGCTGCGAGGAGGATGCTATTAGGCTGCAGAGTGACTTGGATAGGTTAGGTGAGTGGGCAAATGCATGGCAGATGAAGTATAATGTGGATAAATGTGAGGTTATCCACTTTGGTGGTAAAAACAGAGAGACAGACTATTATCTGAATGGTGACAGATTAGGAAAAGGGAAGGTGCAACGAGACCTGGGTGTCATGGTACATCAGTCATTGAAGGTTGGCATGCAGGTACAGCAGGCGGTTAAGAAAGCAAATGGCATGTTGGCCTTCATAGCGAGGGGATTTGAATACAGGGGCAGGGAGGTGTTGCTACAGTTGTACAGGGCCTTGGTGAGGCCACACCTGGAGTATTGTGTACAGTTTTGGTCTCCTAACTTGAGGAAGGACATTCTTGCTATTGAGGGAGTGCAGCGAAGGTTCACCAGACTGATTCCCGGGATGGCGGGACTGACCTATCAAGAAAGATTGGATCAATTGGGCTTGTATTCACTGGAGTTCAGAAGAATGAGAGGGGACCTCATAGAAACGTTTAAAATTCTGACGGGTTTAGACAGGTTAGATGCAGAAAGAATGTTCCCAATGTTGGGGAAGTCCATAACCAGGGGTCACAGTCTGAGGATAAGGGGTAAGCCATTTAGGACCGAGATGAGGAGAAACTTCTTCACCCAGAGAGTGGTGAACCTGTGGAATTCTCTACCACAGAAAGTAGTTGAGGCCAATTCACTAAATATATTCAAAAGGGAGTTAGATGAAGTCCTTACTACTCGGGGGATCAAGGGTTATGGCGAGAAAGCAGGAAGGGGGTACTGAAGTTTCATGTTCAGCCATGAACTCATTGAATGGCGGTGCAGGCTAGAAGGGCTGAATGGCCTGCTCCTGCACCTATTTTCTATGTTTCTATGTCTATGTTTCTATGACCCCTGGTTTGGGACTTCCCCAACATTAATAAGAACATAAGAACATAAGAACATAAGAATTAGGAACAGGAGTAGGCCATCTAGCCCCTCGAGCCTGCTCCGCCATTCAACAAGATCATGGCTGATCTGGCCGTGGATTCAGCTCCACTTACCCGCCCGCTCCCCGTAACCCTTAATTCCCTTATTGGTTAAAAATCTATCTATCTGTGATTTGAATATATTCAATGAGCTAGCCTCAACTGCTTCCTTGGGCAGAGAATTCCACAGATTCATAACCCCCTGGGAGAAGAAATTCCTTCTCACTCGGTTTTAAATTGGCTCCCCCGTATTTTGAGGCTGTGCCCCCTAGTTCCAGTCTCCCCGACCAGTGGAAACAATCTCTCTGCCTCTATCCTGTCTATCTTTCATTATTTTAAATGTTTCTATGAGATCACCCCTCATCCTTCTGAACTCCAACGATTAAAGACCCAGTCTACTCAATCTATCATCATAAGGTAACCCTCTCATCTCCGGAATCAGCCTGGTGAATCTGTACCCCCTCCAAGACCAGTATATCCTTCCTTAAGTAAGGTGACCAAAACTACACGCAGTACTCCAGGTGCGGCCTCACCAATACCCTGTACAGTTGCAGCAGGACCTCCCTGCTTTTGCACTCCATCCCTCTCGCAATGAAGGCCAACATTCCATTCGCCTTCCTGATTACCTGCTGCACCTGCAAACTAACTTTTGGGGATTCATGCACAAGGACCCCCAGGTCCCTCTGCACCGCAGCATGTTGTAATTTCTCCCCATTCAAATAATATTCCCTTTTACTGTTTTTTTTTCCAAGGTGGATGACCTCACATTTTCCGACATTGTATTCCATCTGCCAAACCTTAGTCCATTCGCTTAACCTATCTAAATTTCTCTGCAGCCTCTCTGTGTCCTCTACACAACCCGCTTTCCCACTAATCTTTGTGTCATCTGCAAATTTTGTTACACTACACTCTGTCCCCTCTTCCAGGTCATCTATGTATATTGTAAACAGTTGTGGTCCCAGCACCGATCCCTGTGGCACACCACTAACCACCGATTTCCAACCCGAAAGGGACCCATTTATCCCGACTCTCTGCTTTCTGTTAGCCAGCCAATTCTCGATCCATGCTAATACATTTCCTCTGACTCCGCGGACCTTTATCTTCTGCAGAAACCTTTTGTGTGGCACCTTATCGAATGCCTTTTGGAAATCTAAATACACCACATCCATCGGTACACCTCTATCCACCATGCTCGTTATATCCTCAAAGAATTTCAGTAAATTAGTTAAACATGATTTCCCCTTCATGAATCCATGCTGCGTCTGCTTGATTGCACTATTCCTATCTAGATGTCCCGCTATTTCTTCCTTAATGATAGTTTCAAGCAGTTTCCCCACTACAGATGTTAAACTAGCCGGCCTGTGTGCCTTCTTCTCCCACAGCCTGTCAAAGGCCATTTTACTCATTATGGATTGGCTTGTCCCTGTGTCCAGCTCCATAGACACTGGAATACCATTCAGTCCAACTTCCAACATTATTGGTGGGCATTTCGTCGTGAATGTGTGTACCCCGTACACTTCTGCCTCTTCCGTGCGAGTTTCCAATTCCGTTTGATCCACTGTGGACCGATATTCCTCTGCAACGCGGTGGTTTGCAGGTTTGCAGCTCGCCTGCACATTCATTGGAGGCGTCCCATTGTTCTGCAGCCATTGCACGCATAGTGCTTAAAGCGACATTGATGGGCCGATGATCACCCCCGCAGCGCCAACTGTCTCGCATTAACAGATGATGGCGGACTCTGGGTCAATTGAGGTTGGACCACAGCAGCCGGCCTGTACGTTCTGCCCTGTACATTTCTGCTCAAAACCGACGTTACTTTACATACAGTACTGGAAGAAATTTCTTTGTTCTGTGAAATCTGCTTGGTGTTATCGCTGGTGGACATAAATGCCTGGGCTATCGCTATGGCTTTACTCAGAGTCGGAGTTTCTACAGTCAACAGTTTGCGAAGGATTGTCTCATGTCCGATGCCCAGTACAAAAAAGTCTCTGAGCATTTGTACTAGAAATCCCTCAAAGTCACAATGTCCTGCAAGGCGCCTTAGTTCAGCGACGTAACTTGCCACTTCCTGACCCTCCGATCGTTGACACGTGTAGAACTGATATCTCGCCATCAAAACACTTTCCTTAGGATTTAGGTGCTCCCGGACCAGCATACACAGTTCTTCGTAGGATTTCTCTGTAGGTTTAGCCGGGGCCAGGAGATTCTTCATGAGACCATAGGTAGTGGCCCCACAGAAAGTTAGGAGGATCACCCTTTGTTTGGTTGCGTTCTCGTCCCCTTCCAGCTCGTTGTCTATGAAGTATTGGTCGAGTTTCTCCACGAAGGCCTCCCAATCGTCCCCCTCCAAGAACTTCTCCAGGCTGCCGACTATTCTCTGCATTTTTGCGCAGTTCGTTACCTCGTCGCCAATTGTTACACTCATAATAAATGGTCAGACCGAGTACTGTGTAATGAGCAAGTGTGACCTTAGCTCCTTTTTATAGTCCAGAGTGCTATGGGTGGCCTGCTTATATACTGTACTCCCAAGGGATGCTGGGATCCCTTGGGACACCAACAGGTAGACCCTCTGGTGGACAGGTATGATGCAGCTTACAAGGTTACAAGGGGTTAAATACATAACAGAGCCCATCAATGCCGCTTCAAACACTATGCGTGCAAAGGCTGTGGAACAATGGGACACCTCCAGCGAATGTGCAGACGAGCTGCAAACACTGCAAACCACCACGTTGCAGAGGAAGACCGATCCATGGCAGATCAAGCTGAACAAGAGACTCAAACGAAGGAGGCAGAAGTGTACAGGGTACACACCTTCACCACGAAATGCCCACCGATCATGTTAAAAGTTGAACGGAACGGAATTCCAGTATCCATGGAATTGGACACGGGTGCGAGTCAGTCCATCACGAGCAAAAAGGCCTTCGACAGGCTGTGGGGCAACAAGGCACACAGGCCCAAGCTGAGCCCCATTCATACCAAGCTGAGAACTTACACTAAAGAGCTGATCCCTGTAATTGGCAGTGCAGCAGTAAAAGTCTCCTATGATGGAGTGGTGCACGAACTACCACTATGGATTATACCAGGAGATGGTCCCACACTTTTCGGCAGAAGCTGGCTGGGAAAAATCTGCTGGAACTGGGACGACATCCGAGCGCTTTCGTCCATCAACGACGCCTCATGTGCCCAGGTTCTGAGCAAGTTTCCATCATTGTTTGAGTCAGGCATCGGAAATTTCTCTGGGGCGAAGGTGCAGATCCACTTGATTCCCAATACATGACCCATCCACCACAAGGCATGGGCGGTGCCATATGAGGTGCCACGCTATGAGAGAAAGTGGAGATCGAGCTGGACAGGCTGCACCGAGAGGGCACCATCGTGCTGGTGGAGTTCAACGAGTGGGCCAGTCAGATTCTTCCGGTTCTCAAGGGCGATGGCACGGTGAGAATTTGTGGGGACTATAAAGTAACGATGAACCGTTTTTCGCTGCAGGACCAGTACCCACTACCCAAGGCAGACGACCTATTTGTGACCCTGGCTGGAGGGAAGACGTTCACCAAGTTGGACCTGACCTCGGCCTACATGACGCAGGAGCTGGCGGAATCCTCGAAAGGCCTCACCTGCATCAACACGCACAAAGGTCTGTTCATCTACAATAGATGCCCGTTTGGGATTCGATTGGCCGCGGCTATTTTTCAAAGGAGCATGAAGAGTCTGCTAAAGTCGGTTCCGTGCACCGTGGTTTTTCAGGACGACATATTGATCACAGGTCGGGACACCATCGAACACTTGCAGAACCCGGAAGAGGTTCTAAGTTGGCTAGAGCGTGTGGGACTCAGGTTGAAACGCTCGAAGTGTGTTTTCCTGGCGCCAGAGATCGAGTTCTTGGGGAGAAGAATCGCGGCAGACGGCATCAGACCCACCGACGCCAAGACGGAGAAAATCAAGAACACACCGAGATCACAGTACGTGATGGAGCTGCGGTCGTTCCTGGGACTCCTCAATTATTTTGGTCATTTCCTACCCGGGTTAAGCACCCTGCTAGAACCCCGACATGTGTTGCTACTCAAGGGGAGATGACTGGGTATGGGGAAAATCACAAGAGACTGCTTTTGAGAAAGCCAGAAATCTGTTATGTTCCAACAAACTGCTTGTTCTGTATGACCCATGTAAACATTTAGTGCTAGCTTGCGATGCGTCTTCGTACGGGATCGGGTGTGTGTTACAACAAGCAAACGAATCGGGAACATTGCAATCGTTGCATATGTGTCCAGGAGTTTGTCCAGGGCCGAAAGGGCCTGCAGCATGATTTAAAAGAAGCTCTGGCATGCGTTTACGAGGTAAAAAACATGCACCAGTATCTATTTGGGCTTAAGTTCGAGTTAGAAACGGACCATAAGCCGCTCATATCGCTATTCTCAGAGGGCAAAGGGATTAATACCAATGCCTCTGCTCACATCCAAAGATGGGTGCTCACGCTGTCTGCATATAACTCTGTAATCCGCCACAGACCAGGCACAGAGAACTGCGCTGATGCTCTCAGTCAGCTACCACTGCCCACCACCGGAGTGGAAATGGCACAGCCTGCAGACTTGCTCTTGGTGATGGATGCATTTGAAAACGAAAAGTCACCTGTTACGGCCCGCCAGACCAGGACCTGGACCAGCCAGGATCCCCTACTGTCCCTTGTAAAAAAACTGTGTCCTCCATGGGAGCTGGTCCAGCGTCCCAGCGGAGATGCAAGAAGAGATCAAGCTGTTCCAGCGGCGCAAAGAGAAAATGTTCATACAGACGGACTGTCTTTTATGAGGTAATCGCATGGTCTTGCCTAAGAAAGGCAGGGAAACGTTCATACACGACTTACACAGTACCCACCCAGGCATAGTAATGATGAAAGTTATAGCCAGATCCCATGTGTGGTGACCCGGTATCGACTCAGATTTGGAGTTTTGAGTGCGCCAATGCAACACTTGCTCTCAACTGAGCAATGTACCCAGGGAGGCTCCGCTAAGTTTGTGGTCATGGCCCTCCAAACCGTGGTCTAGGATCCACGTTGACTTCGCTGGCCCGTTTCTAGGCAAAATGTTCTTGGCTGTTGTGGATGCTTATTCAAAATGGATTGAATGTGTAATAATATCTGTAAGCACGTCCACTGCCACCATCGAAAACCTACGAGCCATGTTTGCCATGCACGGCCTGCCTGATGTCCTTGTCAGCGACAATGGGCCGTGCTTCACCAGCGCTGAATTCAAGGAATTCATGACCCACAATGGGATCAAGCACGTCACATCTGCCCTGTTCAAGCCCGCATCCAAAGGCCAGGCAGAACGGGCAGTCCAAACCATCAAGCAAAGCTTGAAATGCGTGTCGGAAGGCTCCCTGCAGATCCGCCTGTCCCGAGTCCTGCTTAGCTACTGCACCAGATCCCACTCGCCCACCGGGGTTCCCCCAGCTGAGCGCTCAAAACAAGGCTCTCCCTCGTCCACCCTGATCTCCATGATCACGTTGAGGGCAGGCGGCATCAACAAAGTATGTAGCATGATCGTGTAAATTTGTCACGCGATATTGAAGTCAATGACCCTGTATTTGTTCTCAACTATGGACATGGTCACAAATGACTTGCTGGCACTGTCGTAGCCAAAGAAGTAGCGTGTTTCAGGTCAAACTCGCAAATGGACTAACTTGCAGAAAGCATTTGGACCAAACCAAACTGCGGTTCACAGACAGCCACGAGCAACCCGAAGAGGACACCACCAACTTCGACCCTCCAACACACACACAAGTGGCAACCGATATCACGGTTGACCACGAAGCTGAACTCATCATCCCCAGCAGCCCAGCAAGGCCAGCCCAGCGAAGGCCCAACCAACTCACCCACGCCGTGGGTTTGTACCGAGACGATCGACTAGGGAGCGGAAAGCCCCAGATCACCCTGTAAATAAGTGTACTATTGACTTTGGGAGGGAGTGATGTTATGTATGCAACATTATGCAACCAGCATTCTACCGCCACCAGAGGGCGTTGGAGTCCCAAGGGATCCCACATCCCTTGGGAGCACTGTATATAAGCAGGCCTCCCATGCTGTGCCAGCTCTCTGGAGTTAGAATAAAGAGACTAAGGTCACACTTACTCACGTCTACAGTACTCAGTCATATTGCTTTATTTGAGTCATAACAGTGCCAATCAAGCGGGTTGCTTTGTCCTGGATGGTGTCGAGCTTCTTGAGTGTTGTTGGAGCTACACCCATCCAGGCCAATGGAGAGTATTCCATCACACTCCTGGTTTAGTCTCAGTGAGCATCTTATCTACTTTGTAGTTTTATATATAAAGCTGTCACCAAATGGAAGTCTTCACTTCTCCCTTCTGGCCTCGGTGGTCGATTCACGTTAATGGAACAGTTTCAAATCACTACCCGCCAATTCGGTGAAGCACTGTACTGGAAAATGCCATTTAGAACAAGGCGATGAGAGCGAGAGGAGTTGCTGTCAGCTGAATTAGAGCTGTAGGAGTGAGCTTCTTAAACATCAGCTCGGGCTGCCTGCCTTGTGAACACCTCTCACATCCCAAATCTCAAAATGTTAAATGACCATTAACTCGACGGGTTGTTAATTCGGCCAGCATGACTCGGGTCCCTGTAGTTACTGTCCGTCCTCTCGCCTCAAGACAGGCTCGAACCTCGCTTCTGCTGGTCCTGTATCCTCAGGGATGGTAGCTACGTTAGTGTCGTGTTGAATTGAATTTTTAACTATTTCTGGTAACTTTGTCCAGATTTCAGAGTCTTAATTCATTGCGTGTAGCTTTCAGATGAGGACAGAATCCTGGCTGTGCGCTGTTGACCTGCAAGTGGGATATGGGTGTTGCTGACAAGGCCGGCATTTATTGGCTGTCCCTCATTATTCTGAGATGGTGGTGGAATCGTAGGTTCATAGATTTTGTCACAACCAAGTGACTTGCGAGAACATAAGAACATAAGAAATAGGAGCAGGAGTAGGCCATACGGCCCCTCGAGCCTGCTCCACCATTCAATAAGATCATGGCTGATCTGATCATGGACTCAGCTCCACTTCCCTGCCCGCTCCCCATAACCCCTTATCTCCTTATCGTTTAAGAAACTGTCTATTTCTGTCTTAAATGTATTCAATGTTCCAGCTTCCACAGCTCTCTGAGGCAGCGAATTCCACAGATTTACAATCCTCTGAGAGAGGAAATTTCTCCTCATCTCTGTTTTAAATGGGTGGCACCTAATTCTAAGATCATACCCTCTAATTCTAGTCTCCCCGATCAGTGGAAACAGCCTCTCTGCATCCACCTTGTCAAGCCCCCCCCACCCCTCCCATAATCTTATATGTTTCGATAAGATCACCTCTCATTCTCCTGAATTCCAATGAGTAGAGGCCCAACCTACTCAACCTTTCCCCACAAGTCAATCCCCTCATCTCCGGAATCAACCTAGTGAACCTTCTCTGAACTGCCTCCAAAGCAAGTATATCCTTTCTTAAATATGGAAACCAAAACTGCACGCAGTATTCCAGGTGTGGCCTCACCAATACCTTGTAAAGCCATAGCAAGACTTCTCTGCATTTATACTCCATCCCCTTTGCAATAAAGGCCAAGATTCCATTGGCCTTCCTGATCACTTGCTGTACCTGCATACTATCCTTTTGTGATTCATGCACAAGTGGAGGCATGCCACTTCAGGGAGCAGTGCGAGCTGGTGCAGGAGTAACGTCACCAAGGTCCAGGTCGGTGATTGGAGTGTGGGCAGATACAGCAGGAGTGGCGATAGACTGTGGAGGAATGTGATCGGGGCCTAGGGAGGCGTGATTTCGGGGCCAGGGGCCTAGGGGCAGCACGGGCCAGCCCACACTGCGATATGTGTGTGCACTAGGTCCGTGCAGCAGAGCAGGTCTCCAGTCGTCTTGGATAACCCTTGCCACTGGACCAAGACCTAGCTCTGTCAAGCCCGTGTGGTGGCTGGTGTGCAACGGTCACCCCACGTTAAAAAAATCCACGCACATGCATCTTCCACCCTTCGGGATGTAGTTCGGAATCTGGAATATTAGGTCCTTCATTGAAACACCTGTGAACTTATCCTTTTTTGGCGTGGAAACAAGTCATCATCGTTTTGAGGGCTGCCTATGATGACGATGATGATATCCAGGTCCCGCTGTACTGCAGCACTTTGCAATTTTTTTCCATTTAAGTAATAACTTGCTCTTCGATTTTTTTCTGCCAAAGTGCATAACCTCACATTCAAAAGTCAATCACGTTAGCGTGGGTCTGGAGTCACATACAGGCCGGTCCAGGGTAAGTGTAAAGTCCTGTCCCCTCAGTACAGATTCACACGAGGCATGTAGTGAAGTCAAGGTCACTCTGGACCTGCACCTTTATTTCACAGCCCTGGAACGCTGCACTTGTCTGAGACCTGCCCTTTTATACCTGTCTCTTACAAGTGCACCCCTGGTGGTAAGGTATGCTGGTGGTTACAGGTCATATCTTATTACAGTCATGTATAGCATGTTAGGATACAGTTATATATAATAATGTAAGATACATGACAGTAAGGACAGCAGGTTTCTTTCCCTAACGGACGTTCGTGAACCGATTGGGATTTTACAACAATCCCACAGCTTCATGGTCACTGTTACTTATTTTATTTCCCGATTTTTAAAAAAAATCTGGATTCAACTTCTCAACCTGGCATGGCGGGATTTCAAACTGCCGTTATTAACCCATGCCCCTGGATCATCAGTCACAGAACCATCAGTCACACTGCCCATGCCCTGCGAGGTTTCAACAGGCTGCAGACACATCCTGTCGGCTCACAGGTGGAGGCTTGCACTTGGAGGAGGCCCAGGAACAGGAAGGTGGCATCAAAAGTGTAGCCTCGTGAGAGACACCACCTTCAGCAGAAAGGGAGAGAACGTCAGCTGGTTTTTTTCCATTGCTGAAACACACAGAGCATATTGGCCATGAAATTGCGGTCGGAGGCTTCCTGCGACCGGAGAATTTTTACGCATTTACCTGGTGGTCTCGGAGGCGCCCCGGATTCCGGTGGGGAGGCCTTCTCTTCCTGCGCTGCGAAGCGCGCTCCCGTCCTCCAGGTTCCCACGCAGAAGGTGCAGTCACATGTGACTGCTCACCCAATCAGGTACATTATTTTCAATTAATAGCAATGGGAACTCCGTATCTACGAGTGCTCATTGCTATTAATTGAGAAAAAAAAAACCCCAAACACAATAACACCAAACAAAAAAATAAAAAATACACCTCACATAATTAAAATTAATTGAAATTAAAGTTAATAAATATCTTACAGAAAAAATTTTTCTCCGAGTTTGTAAAAAGATTTTTTAATTATGGTTTCAAATAAATTTAACGTAGTGGGCAGAGTTTTTAAAAATAAAATGTGTATTTTTAATTTTATTTTTTATGTTTTAAGTGTGTTTTAAGACTCTTACGCCTGTAAAAGTAGGCTATTCGCCTGCTTTTATCAGGGGCAAGAGTTTCGGGGACATTTTCTGGGCAAGATATGGGTGAATCCCAAAATCTTGCCCTTGCAAGTGTCCTCACTTCCGAGATACGGAGAATCCGTCAAGCTGGAGCCTTCCCGGGTCCGAGCACACTCCGTACGGACCTGGGGAGGCCAGGATTTCTGGGCCATTTTATGTTGTAACTGACACTTGGTAAGGATGGCTTTAGCCTGAGGAAAAGAGTGTGTGAAGACCAGGCCCTCAAATCTACCACCAAGCTCATGGTCTACAGGGCTGTAGTAATACCCGCCCTCCTGTATGGATCTGAGGCATGGACCATGTATAGAAGGCACCTCAAGTCACTGGAGATATATCACCAACGATGTCTCCGCAAGATCCTGCAAATCCCCTGGGAGGACAGGCGCACCAACATCAGTGTCCTCGTCCAGGCCAACATCCCCAGTATTGAAGCACTGACCACACTCGGATCAGCTCCACTGGGCAGGCCACATGCCAGACACGAGGCTCCCGAAGCAATTGCTCTATGCGGAGCTCCTTCACGGCAAACGAGCCAAAGGTGGTCAGCGGAAACGTTACAAGGTCACCCTCAAAGCCTCGCTGGTAAAGTGCGACATCACCACTGACACCTGGGAGACCCTGGCCGAAGACCGCCCTGGGTGGAGAAAGTGCATCCGGGAGGGCGTTGAGCTCTTCGCATCGCAACGCCGCGAGCGTGAAGAGGTCAGGCGCAGGCAGCGGAAGGAGCGTGCGGCAAATCAGTCCCACCCTCCCCCCCACCCCCTTCCCCCGACGAATGTCTGTCCCACCTGTGACAGGATCTGTGGCTCTCGCATTGTTCAGCCAACAAAGGACTACTTTAGGAGTGGAAGCAAGTCTTCCTCGATTCCGAGGGACTGCCTATGATGA
The DNA here is from genome assembly GCF_044704955.1 of Pristiophorus japonicus. Taxonomy (NCBI): domain Eukaryota; kingdom Metazoa; phylum Chordata; class Chondrichthyes; family Pristiophoridae; genus Pristiophorus; species Pristiophorus japonicus. The sequence goes on along the minus strand of NC_091985.1, from coordinate 8,768,007 downwards.
TGATAATGATGACATACTCACAGCACAGGAAACAAGACTGCTACAAAAAAAACACACCTGGGACAAAGGTCAGCCCACCAATGGAGCCAGATACCCAGGGGGATTCAGATCCACTGGTTAAACAAGCAACTCACGCTTGATTAATGTGAAGAACATCACCAACCTCATGTGGTATCACCAAGGCATGCCTAAAAGGTGACCAACATGCTGGTGTAAGGGGTTTTCACAGGGTTGTTGTGCCTTGGGTGTCTCTCTCTGGGCTTCTGCCCCCACAGCTTATGCCTGGCCTGTGAGGTACCCTGAGTGCTGCAAGAGCACCCCTGGAGAGACTGTGTCCACAGCTTATGAAGGGTGTTTTGAGACTCGTGCGTCCCCACAGCTTATGCCTAGCCTGTGAGGCACCTGTGAGTGTCAAACACTCCTAACCCCTTCTTCCCTAGCCTGTGACACACAGTTGAGCGTTTTCGAGGCGCTCCTAGCTTCCCTTACACGGTTCTGACATAAGACTCACGATCAGGAGATGTAATACAATAGAACTGAGACAAGGTGATTCCAAGAGGAACTTTAGGCTTCCAATTTATTTGGCAAGGTGTAACTCAACAAACAGCAATACACCAACAAAACAATCCCCCTAAATCCCACTAAAACGGACCCAACGAAAATCTTTACACCAGTTTAGCAGTACAATGCCCAACCTCCCACCTTTCCTGGCCTAACTGAGTTGGGAGTTCTGGGGACCAGAGGTTATACTCACTACTGTGCCTTCCACAGTCTGGTGGGTTGTTTCTTCTATCTTCGGTGTCTTCGGACACTGGTTTTCCTTCAGTGTCGAGAGGCTTGCTGGTTGTGGATGACGAGGGCAGGGAAAATCATCACTTCTTTCACTACGTCAGAAACCCCTTTTTTATAGCCAGATTATCCAGTCCGCCTCTCCTGCTGAAGTCGATTCTTCTCATTGGTGGACCTTTTGATTTTGAAAATTGCAGCAGTTTTAGATTGATGTTAACCTACTCAAGGTTTGAGTGGGTGTTGATTGCATTGGCCTCCTGTAGCCATTGTGCTAGTCTGGCCTGAGCCAGATATTTCTATGCCTGATGAAAAAGGTGTTGGAATATGTATGTGGCATTGTTTAAATGCTAATGTTTTCAAGGGGCAAGTTTCGAGGGTATACAGTTCCCAGACAATTTGATTAGTTCCAATGTCCAAACTGGCCCTTTTGATACTGACCCCACCCCTTTTCTTGCAGACCCAACATACACCTTTTAAAAAATCCCAAATTCGATTAAAGTTTATAGTTTCTTCCATGTGCACTTTAGGATTTCAAACTTTCTGGTAGATAGTTCCAAATTAAATTCCCTTTCCTATGAGTCCAAACACTGGGGGGGAGGGGCGGTCTTCATGTATGCACCCCCTTTTATCCCTTGCAGGCCTTGTCTGCTCTTTTAAAATTCATTTGTGTCCCAAAGTTTTCCTTCCATCGGTTTCAATTCACAGCACAGACTGATCCCACAGCCCTTTTCCTTCTGGGTAAAATGAGGGGGTTTTCGTCCTCCTGTACACTGGTCTTTTAATGTATTATACCCTGCCTTTATTCAATGACCCTGGGACACTTCAGCGAAACTAAACCTGATGACACTGTCGTCAACAACAATCACTTGTATTTATATAGCACCTTTAAAGTAGTAAAACTTCCCAAGGCGCTTCGCAGGAGTATTATAAGACGAAAATTTGACACCGAGCCACATCAGAAGAAATTAGAACAGATGACCAAAAGCTCGGACAAAGAGGTAGGTTTGAAGGAGCGTCTTGAAGGAGGTAGGAGAGGTAGAGAGACAGAGAGGTTTAGGCAGGGAGTTCCAGAGCTTGGGGCCTAGACACCAGAAGGCATGGCCACCAATGGTTGAGCGATTATAATCAGGGATGCTCAAGTGGGCAGAATTTGAGGAGCGCAGATATCTCGGGGGGTTGTGGGGCTGGAGGAGATTACAGAGATAAGGAGGGGCGAGTGATTTGAAATTAAGGATGAGAATTTTGAAATCGAGACGTTGCTTAACTGGAAGCCAATGTAGGTCAGTGAGCACAGGGGGTGATGGGTGAGCGGGGCTGCTGTACAAAATCACGTGGACATCTCTCCAGATAGTGTGATGGTCTGTAAAGAACCTGCCTCCAACCCATCATGTACTAATAATCGCGCTGAAATTCATCTCTGGAATTTAGCCAGTGTGAACAGGAGTTCAGTGCAGTAGCACGGAAGCACAGAGAGCACACAGACTCACTGTTCAAAGCTGGAAATAGCTCCTCTCCCGCCCTCTCCCCTTTCTGGTTACTGTCAAGTTAACACTTTGCAGGGCTGTTAATCTCAGTACAGGCTGTGGTCAACACTGAATACAGCAGCTATGTGATCCTTCTCACCGGCTCGCGAGCTGATTCACTGAGTCACTGGCTCATGGAACACTTTCACCTTGTACTTCCCCCGCCCTAAGCACACACAGTCACAGACTAATCCCCAAAATGTAATATATTTGCTTCATGGGTTCTTTGCTTAAGAATTCATAGCAACACATTGCTATGAGAACCAATTGGTTTATTAGCAAAGGTTTAACAATCACACCGCACATTATCTGTTCATCCACCAGGCTCACAACCACCTGCCCCATCGTGGATCCCCCAAACCCAACTGGCTGGGGTTTTATTGAGTCTTGTGAACATCGCATGACTGGCTAAGCCATTCACAATGTAACAGCTCGATAACAATTTGAGCATAACGTTAAATCAAGTGCCTCCTTTTGGCAAGGCCACTAGAATCCACAAATTTCCAAATAAAACTTTAAAGGAAACTTAGTTCAAATTAGTTTGGTTGCCGGGGGTAATCCATTCCCACCGCGTACTCCATCTCCAGGGACACCCTGGCTCGGATGTAACCGCGGAAGAGAGGCAGGCAGTCGGGCTGAATGACCCCCTCGACCGCCCACTGCCTGGACCGGCTGATGGCACCCTTGGCCAGGCTCCAGGAGCAGTCCTACCAGGAGGCCCTCCGACCAGCCCGTTTTCAACAGCTCTACAACTTTTTTAGTAGAAACTTTAAATCCAGTGCCTCCTTTTGGCACTAGAACCCACAAATTAACAAGTTACCACTGTAACGAGAAACCTTTTACCAAATTAGAATTTTGGTTGCCGGGGGTGATGATGCATTCAAGTCCCTCTGGCGCCCAGCCCTCGCGGAAGGCCGCGAGTGTACCAATGGACACCACATGCTCCATCTCCAGGGACACCCTGGCTCAGATGTAACCGCGAAAGAGAGGCAGGCAGTCGGGCTGAACGGCCCCCTCTAACGCCCGCTGCCTGGACCGGTTGATGGCCACCTGGACCAGGCCCAGGAGCAGTCCTACGAGGAGGCCATCCGACCTGCATGCTCTCAAAAGTTCTACAGAGCTGTGAGCATACTCACAGGTGCATACATTACAGGTATATACTTCAAAAGGGAAAACCTGCAGGCCTATGGGGGAAAGAGCAGGGGGGAGTGGGACTAATTGGATGGCTCTTTTAAAGAACTGGCACAGGCATGATGGGCCGAATGGCCCCCTCCTCCTGTGCAGCAAGTTTCTATCTGTGCACATGCCTGAGTGCCGGGCCAGTGCCCACGGGCCGTGCACTGGCAGCAGTGATTTCTGGGCACGCAACAGTCACCCGACACACAGCCACTCGCACACGTGGGCAGCTTAGATTAGCAACTGACGTGCGCTGATATCGTCTGCACTGCACGGGGAGAGTGGCTCAGGTCAAACATTCTCCCATTGCCTGGTCGTGGGAGAATCTTGGCTCCGACCTGCATGAGGACACCAGCGGCAGGTCAGGGCCAGGAGCAGCGTGGAGGCGTACTACTCCAGGGAGAAGCGTGAGCTGGTGCAGGAGGGCGACGGCAGCGAAGAGTGACGTCATCAAGGTCCAGGTCGGTGATTGGAGCGTGGGCGGGTACAGCAGGCGCGGCGAGGTCGGGGCGAAGGAGCGGCGAGAGACTGTGGAGGGATGTGATCGGGGCCCAGGGGAGGCGTGAGTTCGGGGCCCAGAAGAGGCGAGGGCCCAGGGGGCAGCACGGGCCCAGCCCACACTGCGATATGTGTGCGCACTAGGTCCATGCAGCAGAGCTGGTCTCCAGTCGTCTTGGCACTGGACCACTGGACCAAGACCTAGCTCTGTCAAGCCCGTGTGGTGGCTGGTGTGCAACGGTCACCCCACGTTAAAAAAAATCCACGCACAGGCATCTTCCACCCTTCAACATGTAGTGCGGGACCTGGAATATTAGGTCCTTCATTGAAACACCTGTGAACTCATCCCTTTTTGGCGTGGAAGCAAGTCATCCTCGGAACTGTCTGTGATGATGATGGTCTTGGGGATAAATGAGGCAGTGGGGATGACCAGCGCTGACCCAGGTCACTCACCATCTCCGAGGGTGACAGGCTTAACGTTGCATTTTATCGAGGCATCAACGCTAAAGTCGCAATGTCTCTACAGCGAACGGTGCTACTCGACAGTTGGGTTACTGGGTCGGATTTCCCAAGAGGGAACATCCAGTTTAAGAACCGCCTCCCTGCTCACCAAGCTGCTGAGGTTGAGTTTACCATTGATGCCCTCTGCACACTGGGAGCCAGGGAAAGGTGAGCAGCCGCAAGCCAGCTAACATCGAGACAAAGATCTGCGTTTATGTAGCGCCATTCACAGCCTGAGGCCGTCCCAGAGCTCGTTACACTCCAGAAGTACTTTTGGAGTGGAGTCACTGTTATATTGTAGGAAATGCGGCAGCCAATTTGTGCACAGCAAGCTCCCACAAACAGCAATGTGATAATGATCAGATAATCTGTTGTAGTGATGTTTAATTGAGAAATAAATAATGACCCAGGACTCTGGGGAGAACTCCCTTGCTCTTCTTCGAAGTAGTGGGATCTTTTAGAAGGCAGACGGGGCCTCGGTTTAACATCAAATCCGAAAGGCAGGACCTCTGACAGTCCGGCACTCTCTCAGCACTGCACTGGGAGTGCCAGCCTGAACTATGTACTCAAATCCCTGGAGTGGGACTTGAACCCACGACCTTCAGACCAAGAGAAGCGAGAGTGCTGCCCACTGAGCCACAGCTGACTGCACTCCAGAATCAAGTCTGCTCTCCCCAAGAAAATCGGAATCCAGTGACCCTGGGCATTGCCAGGACCTTGTCTCTTTGCTCCTGGCCTGCATATTGCCTTCCCTCTTCATTCCTGGGAAGATGTGCTCTACCAGAGGGGCCAATGAAGTCAAAACCGAGCTCGCTTTGTTAACTTCCAGTCTCGCAGCATTTTTAAAAATATGTATTCGTTCACGGGATGCGGGCATCACTGCCAAGGCCGGCATTTATTGCCCATCCCCAGTTGCCCGCGAGAAGAGGGGTGGCGAGCTTCCTTCTTCAATACAACTGAGTGCCTCGTTGGGCCATTAACAATGAACCACATTGCTGTGGGTCTGGTGTCAGATATAAGCCAGACCATGTAAGGGCAGCAGATTTCCTTCCCGAAAGGACGTTAGTGAACCAGATGGGCTTTTCCAACAATCCGATAGTTTCAAGGTCACCATTACTGACACTAGCTCTTTATTCCAGATTTATTTAATTGACTGAATTTAAATTCCCCAGCTGCCCGTGGTGGGATTTGAACTCACGTCTCCGGATCATTAATCCAGGTCTCTGGTGTAAAGTCCTTACTCGACAGCATGAAGCCACATGAGGCACATTCTGGGGACAAGGTCACTCTGTGACCTCATCTCTTTATTCACAGGACTCCAAAGACGATGGCCCTGCGTGGGACCTCCCTTTTTATACCTGTGTGATCAGGTAACGAGTGTCTCTCACAAGTTCACCCCTTGTGGTCAAGGTGTGCATCTAGGTTGAGTGTATACAGTAATACATTGTGGTTACATACATGACATCACCTCCCCCCCAAAGTCTTATTGGGATCATAGGTTTAGTCTTTCAGGTGGTCTTCGCTCCCTCGTGGAGCTCCGCAGTTGGGGCTCTGGTTGTTGGACACTGACGTGAGTGTCTGTCACCTGTGGTGATTCCGGCCTGTCCGGGCTGACCGCAGGGACTGTGCATTCTTCTGATTGCTCTTGTTGCTCATTCACTGGCGGTGTTGTGAGCTCCATCTCATGGTCTTCTTCAGGTTCCTCCGTGTCCATGCTGAACCTTTTTTATACTTGGTCCAGATGCTTACGGCATATCTGACCATTGTTGAGTTTTACCACAATGACCCTATTCCCCTCTTTGTCAATTACAGTGCCCTCAAACCACTTGGGCTCCATGGCGTGATTGAGGACGAATATAGGATCATTTACTTCTATGCCTCTCCCCCTCGAATTGCGGTCATGGTACTCATTTTGCGACTTGCGTTTGCCCTTAACTATATCGGTCAGGACTGGGTGAATGAGGGACAACCGAGTTTTGAGTGTCCGTTTTATTAGTAGCTCAGCGGGCAGGACCCCCGTGAGCGAGTGCGGTCAGGATCTATAGGCCAGCAGGAGATGCGATAGGCGGCATTGTAGGGAGGGTCCTTGAATCCTGAGCATAACTTGCTTAATGATTTGGACCGCATGTTCCGCCTGGCCATTGGAGGCCGGCTTGAACTGCGCAGTCCTGACGTGGTTGATGCCATTGCCCGAGATAAACTCTCGGAATTCGTAGCTTGTGAAACATGGGCTATTATCACTAACCAGGATGTCCGGCAAGCCATGGGTTGCAAAGATCACACGTAGGCTTTCCACAGTGGTGGATGGCGTGCATGAATTCAGAATGATGCCTGGAGGGCCAGGGCCACGGGATGAGCGGGGCCTCCCTGGGGGCATTACCCAGCTGGGCACACGTCGTGCACCTGAGAACACAGTGTTTCAGGTCTGAATCAATTCCAGGCCACCAAACGTGTGACCAGGCAATGGCCTTCATCAGCCCCATAGTAGGCAGTCGGCTTGGATGGAGAGCTCATGCATCTGTCTGTGGAACGGTCTGACCTCCTCGGGGTATGCTCCGTGTGCGGGCGCCCAATCCCCAGTCAGGACACATTTCTTAATCAGGGATAGGACGGGATCTCTGTTTGTCCAGATTTTGATCTGGCGGGCTGTGATGGGGGGAGCCTGCGCTGTCAATGGCATCGACAGCCATGACCATCTCGGCGCTTTGCTCTGCTGCCCCCTCAGTGGTGGCCAGTGGAAGCCTGCTGAACGCGTCAGCGCAACTTTCAGTGCCGGGCCGGTGCCGGATGGAGTAGTCATAAGCAGCCAGCGTGAGAGCCCATCGCTGTATGTGAGCTGATGTGTTGGCATTGACAGCCTTGCTGTCTGACAACAGGGATGTTAATGGCTTGAGGTCCGTCTCTAACTCAAACTTCCTACCAAAGAGGTACTGATGTATTTTTTTTACACCATAGACGCATGCAAGCGCTTCCTTCTCGACCATCCCATATCCCCGTTCTGCTTGAGAGAGCGAGCTGGAGGCATAAGCCACAGGTTGTAGTTGACCCTCAGCATTGCCCTGCTGCAACACGCACCCAACCTCATAGGATGATGCATCACATGTCAGAACCAACTTTTTACAGGGGTCGTACAGGGTCAACAACTTGTTTGAACAAAGTAGATTTCGCGCCCGATCAAAAGCCCGTTCCTGACAGTCTGAAGACTCTGTGCCTCAATGCGAGGAGTATTCGGAATAAGGTGGATGAATTAACTGCGTATATGATGTGATTGGCATCACGGAGACATGGTTCCAGGGGGACCAAGGCTGGGAACTCAACATCCAAGGGTATTCAGCATTTAGGAAGGATAGACAGAAAGGAAAAGGAGGCAGGGTGGCGTTGCTGGTTAAAGATTAAATCAATGCAATTGTAAGGAAGGACATTAGCCTGGATGATGTGGAATCGGTATGGGTGGAGCTGCGGAATACCAAAGGGCTGAAAACGCTAGTGGGTGTATAGACCACCAAACAGTAGTCGTGAGGTTGGGGACAGCATCAAACAAGAAATAAGGGATGTGTGCAATAAAGCTACAGCAGTTATCATGGGCGACTTTAATCTACACATTGATTGGGCTAACCAAACTGGTAGCAATGCGGTGGAGAGGATTTCCTGGAGTGTATTAGGGATGGTTTTCTCGACCAATATGTCGAGGAACCAACCAGGGAGTTGGCCATCCAAGACTGGGTATTGTGAAATAAGAAGGGACTAATTAGCAATCTTGTTGTGCAAGGCCCCTTGGGGAAAAGTGACCATAATATGGTAGAATTTCTTATTAAGGTGGCAAGTGACAAAGTTAATTCGGAAACGAGGGTCCTGAACTTAAGGAAAGGTAACTTCGACGGTATGAGGCGTGAATTGGCTAGAATCGACTGGCAAAGGATACTAAAAAAAGTGTTGACGATGGATAAGCAATGGCAAACATTTAAAGATCACATGGATGAACTTCAACAATTGTACATCCCTGTCTGGAGTAAAAATAAAACTGGGAAGATGGCTCAACCATGACTAACAAGGGAAATTAAGGATAGTGTTAAATCCAAGGAAGAGGCATATAAATTGGCTAGAAAAAGCAACAAACCTGAGTACTGGGAGAAATTTAGAATTCAACAGAGGAGGACTAAGGGTTTAATTAAGAGGGGGAAAATAGAGTACGAGAGGAAGCTTGCAGGAAATATAAAAACTGACTGCAAAAGCTTCTATAAATATGTGAAGAGATAAAGATTAGTAAAGACAAACATAGGTCCCTTGCAGTTGGATTCAGGTGAAATTATAATGGGGTACAAAGAAATGGCAGACCAATTGAACCAATACTTCGGTTCAGTCTTCACGAAGGAAGATACAAATAACCTTCCGAATGTACTAGGGGACAGTGGGTCTAGTGAGAAGGAGGAACTAAAGGATATCCTTATTAGGCGGGAAATTGTGTTTGGAAAATTGATGGGATTGAAGGCCGATAAATCCCCGGGGCCTGATAGTCTGCATCCCAGAGTACTTAAGGAAGTGGCCCTAGAAATAGTGGATGCATTGGTGATCATTTTCCAACAGTCTATCGACTCTGGATCAGTTCCTATGGACTGGAGGGTAGTTAATGCAACACCACTTTTTAAAAAAGGAGGGAGAGAGAAAACGGGTAATTATAGACCGGTTAGCTTGACATCAGTAGCGGGGAAAATGTTGGAATCGATCATGAAGGACGAAATAGCAGCGCATTTGGAAAGCGGTGACAGGATCGGATCAAGTCAGCATGGATTTATGAAAGGGAAATCATGCTTGACGAATCTTCTGGAATTTTTTGAGGATGTAACTAGCAGAGTGGACAAGGGAGAACCAGTGGATGTGGTGTATTTGGACTTTCAGAAGGCTTTTGACAAGGTCCCGCACAAGAGATTGTTGTGCAAAGTCAAAGCACATGTTATTGGGAGTAACATACTGACATGGATAGGGAACTGGTTGGCAGACAGGAAGCAGAGAGTCGGGATAAACGGGTCCTTTTCAGAATGGCAGACAGTGACTAGTGGAGTGCTGCAGGGCTCAGTGCTGGGACCCCAGCTCTTTACAATATACATTAACAATTTGGATGAAGGAATTGAGTGTAATATCTCCAAGTTTGCAGATGACACTAAACTGGGTGGCTGTGTGAGCTGTGAGGAAGACGCTAAGAGGCTGCAGGGTGACTTGGACAGGTTAGGTGAGTGGGCAAATGCATGGCAGATGCAGTATAATGTGGATAAATGTGAGGTTATCCATTTTGGGGGCAAAAACACGAAGGCAGATTATCATCTGAATGGCGGCAGACTAGGAAAAGGGGAGGTGCAACGAGACCTGGGTGTCATGGTTCATCAGTCACTGAAAGTGGGCATGCAGGTACAGCAGATGGTGAAGAAGGCAAATGGTATGTTGGCCTTCATAGCTTGGGGATTTGAATATAGAAGCAGGGAGGTCTTACTGCAGTTGTACAGGGCCTTAGTGAGGCCTCACCTGGAACATTGTGTTCGGTTTTTGTCTCCTAGTCTGAGGAAGAACGTTCTTGCTATTGAGGGAGTGCAGCGAAGGTTCACCAGACTGATTCCAAGGATGGCTGGGCTGTCATATGAGGAGAGACTGAATCAACTGGGCCTTTATTCACTGGAGTTTTGAAGGATGAGAGGGGATCTCATAGAAACATATAAGATTCTGACGAGACTGGACAGGTTAGATGCGGGAAGATTGTTCCCGATATTGGGGAAGTCCAGAACCAGGGGACATAGTCTTAGGATAAGGGGTAGGCCATTTAGTACTGAGATGAGGATAAACTTCTTCACTCAGAGAGTTGTTGACCTGTGGAATTCCCTGCCGCAGAGAGTTGTTGATGCCAGTTCACTGGATATATTCAAGAGGGAATTAGATATGGCCCTTACGGCTAAGGGGATAAAGGGGTATGGAGAGAAAGCAGGAAAGTGGTACTGAAGGAATGGTCAGCTATGATCTTATTGAATGACGGTGCAGGCTCGAACGGCCGAATGGCCTACTCCTGCATCTATTTTTCGATGTTGCTATGTTTCTATGTCCCCCCAAAACCAATCGCAACCCTTACGCAGGAGCACTTGTAGCGGCTCCAACAACTTGCTCAATTTCGGCAGAAAGTTCCGAAATAGTTCAACAGTCCCAGGAATGAACGCAACTCCGATGTGGTGTAGGGCCTGGGTGCTCGTCGAATCGTCTCTGTTTTGGATTCGGTGGGCCGAATCCCATCTGCAGCAACCCTCCTGCCCAGAAACTCAACCTCAGGAGCTAGGAACACATATTTCGACTTCTTGAGTCACAGGCCTACCCGCTCCAGTCGGCGTAGCACCTTCTCCAGGTTGTGGAGGTGTTCCTCGGTGTCTCAACCCATGATGAGGATGAGGAATGGATTTAAGCAGGCTTTCCATGTTTCATTGAAAAATCACGGCAGCTGATCGAATGCCAAACGGGCACCTGTTATAAACAAACAGTCCCTTGTGCATGGTGATGGTGGTCAGTAGTTTAGATTTGTCGGCCAGTTCCTGGGTCATATAAGCTGAAGTGAGGTTCAACTTGGTGAACAGCTTGCCGCCTGCCAGCGTGGCGAAGAGGTCCTCCGCTCTCGGGAACGGGTATTGATCTTGTAGGGACACCCGATTGATGGTGGCCTTGTAGTCGCCACAGATCCTGACAGAGCCATCCGCTTTTAGGACGGGAACGCTGGGGCTCGCCCAGTCGCTGAATTCAACAGGCGAGATGATGCCCTCTCTCAACAGCCGGTCCAATTCGCTCTCGATCTTTTCCCGCATCACATACGGCACCGCTCTGGCTTTGTGGTCCACTGGCCTGGCGTCTGGGGTGATGTGTATCACTACTTTAGTGCCTTTGAAAGTCCCGACGCCAGGTTGGAATAGTGAATCGAATTGTTGTTGGACTTGTGAGCACGGACTTCGCTCCACAGATGATATTGCGTGAACATCCCCCCATTTCCAGTTCATCTCGGCTAACCAGGTCCTCCCCAACAGTGCGGGACCATTGCCCGGGACAATCCAGAGCGGCAGCCGATTCACTCACCCATTGTGTGTGACAACCAACATTGCACTGCCTAGCACCGGAATGATTTCTTTAGGGTAAGTCCGTAATTGTGTCTCAATATGTGCTAATTTGGGTCGACTGGCTTTAAGTGGCCATAGCTTCTCAAATTGCTGAACGCCCATGAGTGACTGGCTGGCCCCAGTGTCCAGCTCCATGCGTACTGGGATACCGTTTAATAAAACCTTCATCATCATTGGTGGCGTTCTGGTGTATGAACTGTGAATATTCGCCGCATGGACCCGCTGAACCTCGGCGTCCATCGATTTGCCCCAAAAGTCATCCTGCCTCAAACAACCCTCTTCTGGTCCATCCGCCTCATAGATTAGTCTGGTTGCAGACTTCCTGCACATTCGAGCTAAGTGGCCACTAAGATTGCAGATTCTGCAGACAAACTGTTGAAATCTGCAAGATCTAGCTGAGTGTTTTCCCCCACACCTCCAGCATGAGTTAAAGTTTCCATTGTTGGGAACAAAGGGACTATGGCCAGGCATTCCGCACTGACTGTCCCTTTGACTGCTCTTAAGTACCCTGTTAGTGGGTGTCAATGGCCCCATCCCGGGCCGCATTGTCCACTGTGATGGCGTGAATGTCCGTTCAGCCTGCCATTGTCTCTGTTGAAGTCCTACTCTGGGATCTATTGCTGCCTGGGGAATGTCGGACTGCCCCTGTCTGCCTGCGGAGCTCTAAGTCGCATTGATGATGTTGACTCCCTGATCCCTCGCCGCGTTAGAGGCAGAATTGTACGCTTATATTAATTTTGTCTCTTCCTCCCCCGCCTTGAAAGTTTGAACTATCAACGCCGCCGTTTCCAAGGTCAAATCCTTGGTCTCAATTAATTTGCGGAAAATTCCCGCATGACCGATGCCCTCGATAAAGAAGTCCCTTAGCATCTCCCCGCTGCAGGTGTCTGTGAACTTACAGAGGCTGGCCAAACGCCGGAGGTCCGCTACAGAGTCCGGTATGCTCTGTCCTTCCTGACATCGGTGGGTGTAGAATCTGTGTCGGGCCATGTGTATGCTATTCGCCGGTTTGAGGTGCTCCCCGATCAATTTGCTAAGTTCTTCAAAGGTTTTGTCCGCTGGCTTTTCGGGTGCCAGTAAGTCCTTCATGAGCGTGTAAGTCTTTGGTCCACAGCTGGTCAGGAGATGAGCCCTTCGCTTGTCGGCCGCTGCATCCCCCAGCCATTCTTTCGTAACGAAGCTTTGCTGAAGCCTCTCGACAAAATTGTCCCAGTCTTCCCCAACACAGTACCATTCCTCTGTGCTACCGGTGGCCATTCTCGTGGGTCGTGAATTCCCGTTTCTCGTCGCCAATGTAAAGTCCTTACTCTACAGCATGAAACCACACGAGGCACATTCTGGGGACAAGGTCACTCTGTGACCTTAACTCTTTATTCACAGGACTCCAAAGACGATGACCCTACGTGGGACCTCCCTTTTTATACCTGTGTGATCAGGTAAGGAGTGTCTCCCACAAGTTCACCCCTTGTGGTCAAGGTGTGCATCTAGGTTGAGTGTATACAGTAATACAGTGGTGTTACATTGTGGTTACATACATGACATCTGGATTATTAGTACCAGTAACATAACCTCTATGCTACTGTGATAGGAGAGAGAGAGATTTCAGATTCCCACTGCCCTTTGTGTGAAGCAGTACTTCCTGACATCACCCCTGAATGGCCTGGCTCTAATTTTAAGGTGATGCCCCTTATTCTGGGCTCCCCCACCAGAGGAAACAGTTTCTCTCCACTTTTTATCTACCCCATCAACTCCTTTAATCATCTTAAACACCTCAATAGGTGTCACTCTCTGACTGTACATAGGAATTCATCGGAATTACATCATGAAAACAGGCCATCCGGCTCACCCAGTCCGTGTCAGCATTTACTGTCCATGGGAGCAAATAATCCTCATCACATTTACCCGCCCTGTTCCCACATCCCTCCAACCCCTTTTGCTTCATCCCCCACTCCCATCTCTGATCCTGAATGTTGACATTGTTTCTGCCTCAAGCTCTAACCCTACAAGTGAATCCCACCACCTCACAATACTCTGTGTGAAACGGTTGTTCCTGCCCTCTGTCCTAAATCACTTACCTTTAATCTCATGTCGATGGGCCCTCGATCTGCCTCCCTCAACTACTGGAAACAGTCTGCTTCCATCAAACCTGTCCCACCCGTTCATAACTTTTAAACGCTTCTATTATAATCGCCGCTCTACTCGCGGGAACCAGCGATGCTGCAGCTTTTGAAAAGAGCCTGGGAGATGCTGAAGGGCTCAGCTGTAACCTTCACCTCCTGAAAAGTGCTTTAAAAGGCGTCAGTGGCTCAGTGGGTAGCACCCTCAACCCAAGGATTGTGGGTTCCTGAAGCTCATAGCCCAGGCTGACATTCCAGTGCCGTGCTGAGAGAGCGCTGCACTGTCGGAGGTGCCGTCTTTCAGATGAGACTTTAAACCGAGGCTCCGTCTGCTCTCTCAGGTGGACGTAAAAGTTTCCAAGGCAGTGTTTTGAAGAGCAGGGGAGTTCCCCCCGTGTCCAAGCCAATATTTATCCCATAATCAACATCACTAAAACAGATTATCTGGGCATTATTACATTGCTGTTTGTGGGAGCTTGCTGTGCGCAAATTGGCTGCTGTGCTTCCTACATTACTGCAGTGAAACTATCGTGAAACTATACTGAAACTACAGTGAATACTACTAATCATGGAACAATACATTCTGCTTTGGCTTTTCGGATGTCATCCTGACTGTTACATTTTGCTATTTTTGTTGTCTTGATATAGCTGTTGTGGGACAGTTGAAGTGTATTTTACATGAGAACTGCTGTATTCACAAATACATTATATGGCCTGCAATTTATTTTTGATGCATTGTTCCACAAGAAACCTGTTTCTATATAATACTGGATGGGAAAATCCTGCAAGATTTGGCAATGGAAGTGCGAATCTGCCAGTTTTTTAATTTAACAGCCATAAACACTTTTTAATTTATTTCAGAGAAGTTGTCCTTGTATGTGTATTGCAATTCGGCCGGTTTCCAAAAAATAACTTTGCCAAAGTGCCATCTTGGATCTGTAATATGCCTCGTATCTGATATGCAGGACCTTTTAACTTGGAAGTTTGATCGAGTATAACTTCCTGAAGTTCTTCAGTGTGATGCTGATAGCTCTGTTACTTTAGAAAAAACATCACTATACTTGTACATCAACAATATATCTCCCATGGCATTGCTCACAGGTGGTCAGCAGTGCTTTTGTGGTAAGCTGCTAACCTGGCTTGTCCCTTTTAATCATCATCATTATCATCATCATCGGCAGTCCCTCGGAATCGAGGAAGACTTGCTTCCACTCCCAAAGTGAGTTCTTTGATGGCTGAACAGTCCGATACGAGAGCCACAGACCCTGTTACAGGTGGGACAGACATTCGTCGAGGGAAGGGGTCGGTGAGGCTGGTTTGCCGCGCGCTCCTTCCGCTGCCTGCGCTTGGCCTCTTCATGCTCTTTGTGTTGAGACACGAAGAACTCATCGCCCTCCCGGATGTACTTTCTCCACCGCGGGTGGTCTTCGGCCAGGGTCTCCCAGGTGTCAGTGGTGATGTCACACTTTACCAGGGAGGCTTTGAGGGTGTCCTTATATCGTTTCCGGTGTCCTCCTTTGGCTCGTTTACCATGAAGGAGCTCGACATAAAGCATTTGCTTCGGGAGTCTCGTACCTGGCATGCGAACTATGTGGCCTGCCCAGCGAAGCTGATCGAGTGTGGTCAGTGCTTCAATACTGGGATGTTGGCCTGGACGAGGACACTGATGTTGGTGCACCTGTCCTCCCAGGGGATTTGCAGGATCTTGCGGAGACATCGTTGATGATATATCTCCAGCGACTTGAGGTGCCTTCTATACATCGTCCATGCCTCAGATCCATACACGAGGGTGGGTATTACTACAGCCCTGTAGACCATGAGCTTGGTGGTAGATTTGAGGGCCTGGTCTTCAAACACTCTTTTCCTCAGACGGCCGAAGGCTGCACTGGCGCACTGGAGGCGATGTTGAATCTCTGCATCAATGTCTGCCTTTGTTGATAAGAGGCTCCCGAGATATGGGAGATGTTGAGGGCCGCGCCATGGATCTTGATGATTGGAGGGCAGTGCTGTGAGGTGGTGACAGGCTGGTGGAGGACCTTTGTCTTACCACTGTCTAACTAGGTCATGTGTGATAATTGTCGATTTTTGGCTCTAGGTTAGAAGAAACCATTATGAAACAACTGACTTTTTTAAAAAAGATTTTACATTTCTAACAAACGATAACGATTTGATATCTGGGTTGTGAAGTCTGGAATGTGATGAACACACCATTGATTCCAAAATTCTATTTGGCAAAATTGAGGCACTGCTCACAGTAAGTTGGGTGCACTGTTTTTAGGTCCAAGGACTGTTCTGTTTTGGGACTTTTGACCATTTTGTAGTGGAAAGGACTTGGGGATGAGTTATATTGAAGTTACTGTTTCTGAGCTTACGGCTCACACCCCACCCTAGGCAATTAGGCTCATACAGTAGTGCCTGGTCTCTCGCTGTCTCGGAACCCCTTGCAACTGGACCAAGACCCTGCTCTGCTAAGCCCGTGTGGCTGCCCCACGTTAAAAGAACTCACGCACGGTATCTTCCACCCTTCAAAATGAAGTTCGGGACCTGCAACGTCAGGGCCCTCATGGACTGTTCAATCACCTGAGAACTCACTTTTGGAGTGGAAGCAAGTCTTCCTCGATTTCGCGGGACTGCGTATGATGAGTGACAACACTTCGAAAGTACTTCATTGATTGTAAATTAATTGGTGACATCCCGAGGTCACGAAATGTGTTATAGAAATGCGAGTTCTGTCTTTCTTCTTTCTAAAAAAAAAATCATTTAGGAAGAACTGTAAACCAATCTACAACATATCGAAAAGTCTTGCACATAGCGCCATTAGCTGTAGCAGTTCAGAATTCACACTTCGGTATAGTCTCTGCCTCTGTGAGCAATGCCACAGGGGGTCTGCTTACATATACATATTAGCTCGAATGTAAAGCACAGAAAGAGGCCATTCGTCCCAACGGGTTTAAGCTCCTCACAAGACTCCTCCCATCCCTCTTCCTCGATCTCCATCAGTATATCCTTCTCAATCAAAAGCAGAAAGTGCTGGAAATACTCAGCAGCTCAGGCAGCATCTGAGGAGAATCAGAGCTAACATTTCATCAAAACTGGAAAAAGTTAGAGATGTAACAGATTTAAAGCAAGTGCGGGGGCAGGGAAAGGGGGGAGGAAAGAACAAAAGGGAAGGGCGGAAGGCAGAAGAGATGAGAGAGACAAAAGGGATGATGGTGCGAGGCAGAAGGAGATGGTAATGGGACAAGTAATGAAACAAAAGATGAGTCTAGATAGGGTGTAAATGGGAATGGCAGGATCATCAACAGCTGCCATCTGAAAAACAATATAGGCCGAGGTTATGGTCTGAAATTGTTAGTCCAGAAGGCTGTGGAGTGTTGAATCGAAAGATGCTGTCATGTATCTCACATTACTGCACATAACTGTATCTTACCATGCTATGCATGACTGTAGCTAATAATGACCTGTAACCACAAGCATACCTTACCACCAGGGGTGCACTTGCAGGAGACACTGCATACCTGTTCCACACAGGTATATAAAGACACACAGGTATATAAAGACAGCAAGTGTGGCATTCGAGAGCTGTGAAATAAAGGTGCAGGTCCTGAGTGACCTTGACTTCAGCATGTGTCTGTACTGCAGGGACAGGACTTTACAGTGGCGACGAGTTACGGGATTACAGAATCCACAGAATGGCGGCCAACGGCTCAGAAGAAAAATACAATGTTGGGGATAATTGGGAGGACTTTATAGAAAGGCTCCAGCAAAGCTTTGTAACCAAAGACTGGTTAGGCGACAATAAGGCAGACAAGAGAAGAGCCCATCTCTTGACCAGCTGTGGCTTGAAAACATACGCCTTAATGAAGGACCTGCTGGCACCTGAGAAACCAGCAAGTATGTCGTTTGAAGAGTTGAGCACACTGGTAAGAGACCACCTGAAGCCAGCGAGCAGCCTACACATGGCCAGACACAGGTTCAATAACTACAGACGTTGTGTGGGCCAGAGCATACCCGACTTTGTGGCGGAACTTCGGAGGCTGGCTAGTTTATGTGAGTTCTCCGATGAACTAAGGAGAGAAGTACTAAGAGACTTTTTTATTGAAGGAATAGGCCACGCAGGCATATTCTGAAAGCTCATAGAGACCAAGAACATGACCCTAGAGGCAGCAGCACTGGTTGCACAGACATTCTTGGCAGGAGAAGAAGAAATGAGGTTGATCTACACTGCGGGTAAACATAGAAACATAGAAACATAGAAAATAGGTGCAGGAGTAGGCCATTCGGCCCATCTAGCCTGCACCGCCATTCAATGAGTTCATGGCTGAACATGCAACTTCAGTACCCCATTCCTGCTTTCTCACCATACCCCTTGATTCCCCTAGTAGTAAGGACTTCATCTAACTCCTTTTTGAATATATTTAGTGAATTGGCCTCAACAACTTTCTGTGGTAGAGAATTCCACAGGTTCACCACTCTCTGGGTGAAGAAATTCCTCCTCATCTCAGTCCTAAATGGCTTCCCCCTTATCCTTAGACTGTGACCCCTGGTTCTGGACTTCCCCAACATTGGGAACATTCTTCCTGCATCTAACCTGTCTAACCCCGTCAGAATTTTAAACGTTTCTATGAGGTCCCCTCTCATTCTTCTGAACTCCAGTGAATACAAGCCCAATTGATCCAGTCTTTCTTGATAGGTCAGTCCCGCCATCCCGGGAATCAGTCTGGTGAACCTTCGCTGCACTCCCTCAATAGCAAGAATGTCCTTCCTCAGGTTAGGAGACCAAAACTGTACACAATACTCCAGGTGTGGCCTCACCAAGGCCCTGTACAATTGTAGCAACACCTCCCTGCCCTTGTACTCAAATCCCCTCGCTATGAAGGCCAACATGCCATTTGCTTTCTTAACCGCCTGCTGTACCTGCATGCCAACCTTCAATGACTGATGTACCATGACACCCAGGTCTCGTTGCACCTCTCCTTTTCCTAATCTGTCACCATTCAGATAATAGTCTGTCTCTCTGTTTTTACTACCAAAGTGGATAACCTCACATTTATCCACATTATACTTCATCTGCCATGCATTTGCCCACTCACCTAACCTATCCAAGTCGCTCTGCAGCCTCATAGAATCCTCCTTGCAGGTCACACTGCCACCCAACTTAGTGTCATCCGCAAATTTGGAGATACTACATTTAATCCCCTCGTCTAAATCATTAATGTACAGTGTAAACAGCTAGGGCCCCAGCACAGAACCTTGCGGTACCCCACTAGTCACTGCCTGCCATTCTGAAAAGTCCCCATTTACTCCTACTCTTTGCTTCCTGTCTGACAACCAGTTCTCAATCCATGTCAGCACACTACCCCCAATCCCATGTGCTTTAACTTTGCACATTAATCTCTTGTGTGGGACCTTGTCGAAAGCCTTCTGAAAGTCCAAATATACCACATCGACTGGTTCTCCCTTGTCCACTCTACTGGAAACATCCTCAAAAAATTCCAGAAGATTTGTCAAGCATGATTTCCCTTTCACAAATCCATGCTGACTTGGACCTATCATATTACCTCTTTCCAAATGCACTGCGATGACATCCTTAATAATTGATTCCATCATTTTACCCACTACCGATGTCAGGCTGACCGGTCTGTAATTCCCTGTTTTCTCTCTCCCTCCTTTTTTAAAAAGTGGGGTTACATTGGCTACCCTCCACTCGATAGGAACTGATCCAGAGTCAATGGAATGTTGGAAAATGACTGTCAATGCATCCACTATTTCCAAGGCCACCTCCTTAAGTACTCTGGGATGCAGTCCATCAGGCCCTGGGGATTTATCGGCCTTCAATCCCATCAATTTCCCCAACACAATTTCCCGACTAATAAGGATTTCCCTCAGTTCCTCCTCCTTACTAGACCCTCCGACCCCTTTTATATCCGGAAGGTTGTTTGTGTCCTCCTCAGTGAATACCGAACCAAAGTACTTGTTCAATTGGTCCGCCATTTCTTTGTTCCCCGTTATGACTTCCCCTGATTCTGACTGCAGGGGACCTACGTTTGTCTTTACTAACCTTTTTCTCTTTACATATCTATCGAAACTTTTGCAATCCGTCTTAATGTTCCCTGCAAGCTTCTTCTCGTACTCCATTTTCCCTGCCCTAATCAAACCCTTTGTCCTCCTCTGCTGAGTTCTAAATTTCTCCCAGTCCCCGGGTTCTCTGCTATTTCTGGCCAATTTGTATGCCACTTCCTTGGCTTTAATGCTATCCCTGATTTCCCTTGATAGCCACGGTTGAGCCACCTTCCCTTTTTTATTTTTACGGCAGACAGGAATGTACAATTGTTGTAGTTCATCCATGCGGTCTCTAAATGTCTGTCATTGCCCATCCACAGTCAACCCCTTCAGTATCATTCGCCAATCTATCCTAGCCAATTCACGCCTCATACCTTCAAAGTTACCCTTCTTTAAGTTCTGGACCATGGTCTCTGAATTAACTGTTTCATTCTCCATCCTAATGCAGAATTCCACCATATTATGGTCACTCTTCCCCAAGGGGCCTCGCACAACGAGATTGCTAATTAATCCTCTCTCATTACACAACACCCAGTCTAAGATGGCCTCCCCCCTAGTTGGTTCCTCGACATATTGGTCTAAAAAACCATCCCTTATGCACTCCAGGAAATCCTCCTCTACCGTATTGCTTCCAGTTTGGTTAACCCAATCTATGTGCATATTAAAGTCACCCATTATAACTGCTGCACCTTTATTGCACGCACCCCTAATTTCATGTTTGATGCCCTCCCCAACATCACTACTACTGTTTGGAGGTCTGTACACAACTCCCACTAACGTTTTTTGTCCTTTGGTATTCTGCAGCTCTACCCATATAGATTCCACATCATCCAAGCTAATGTCCTTCCGAACTATTGCCTTAATTTGCTCCTCAACCAACAATGCTACCCCACCTCCTTTTCCTTTTATTCTATCTTTCCTGAATGTTGAATACCCCTGGATGTTGAGTTCCCAGCCCTGATCATCCTGGAGCCACGTCTCCGTAATCCCAATCACATCATACGAGGGGTTCACATCGGAACAAGGGGTTCACAGCATGAAACAAGCCATTACCCCCACACACAGACAAAGGCAGGAGAGCAGGCCTTCAACAGCAGGCAGTGGCGCCAGAAGCCATCAAGGGCCACATGAACGGCCGTTCACACCTCATCAACCCACAATGCGAGCAATCAACTACAAACTGAGAGAAGCTCAAGAGAGATCAGCCAGACGCAGCTCATCCTTTGGAAACAAAGGAAGCGGTCTGTGCTGGAGATGTGGGGGAAGGCACTCATCAAGAGGGTGTTGATTTCAGCATGCCATTTGCAGAAACTGCAACTATACAGGGCATCTGGCCCGCATGTGCAGAAAAACAGCAGCTCGGCTGGTATACGAATCGGAAGGGTCGGAAAGCAGACCAGAAGACGGTGTGGACAGTGTCCGGGACACCGAGGTACAGCGGGTCAACATGATCAATGGACACTGTTCTTACAACAAGATGCCTCCAATAATGATGAGGGTCCTACTCAATGGGATACCTGTCAACATGGAACTGGACACGGGAGCGAGTCAATCTCTCATGAGCGCTCAACAATTTGAACAGCTGTGGCCTCACAAAAGCAACAGACCAAAACGCACAAGGGTCGACACCAAACTAAGGACCTATACCAAAGAAATCATCCCAATCCTTGGCAGCGCCATGCTCTCAGTCTCACACACACAGGGACAGTGAACCGACTTCCCCTGTGGATTGTCCCCGGAAATCTCCCAGCACTGTTGGGGAGAAGCTGGCTGGCAAAACTAAATTGGAAATGGGATGATGTTCACGCCATGTCGTCAGAGGAACGGACCTCCTGCTCAACAGTTCTAAGTCGATATGAACATCTCTTTCAGCCAGGTGTGGGCACCTTCAAAGGGGCTAAAGTTAGAATCTACATCACACAGGATGCCAGACCGGTCCATCACAAGGCTAGAGCTGTGCCTTATGTGATGAGGGAAAAGATTGAACACGAACTGGACCAGCTTCTGCGGGAAGGCATTATCTCACCCATGGAATTTAGCGACTGGGCAAGTCCCATCGTCCCGGTCATGAAGCCTGATGGATCTGTATGAATCTGTGGGGATTATAAATTCACCATAAACAGAGTCTCCCTACAGGACCAATACCCGCTGCCCAGAGCAGAGGACCTATTTGCCACATTGGCTGGAGGAAAACTTTTCTCAAAACTAGACCTCACATCTGCGTACATGACGCAAGAACTGACCGAAGAGTCTAAGCTACTCACCACTATCAACACATATCGAGGCCTTTTCATTTACAATCGATGCCCATTCGTCATCAGGTCGGCAGCTGCTATATTCCAGCACAACATGGAGAGTCTGCTCAAGTCCATCCCGGGGACGGTTGTGTTTCAAGACGACATACTCATCCCGGGCAGGGACACCGACTCCCATCTCCGTAATTTGGAAGAAGTACTAAAGCGATTGGCCTAATAGTTAAGAAATCCAGGTGTCTGTTTCTCCGCGCCCGAGGTTGAATTTTTGGGCAGAAGGATTGCCGCTGATGGAATCCGCCCAACAGAATCCAAAACCAAAGCAATTCGTCTGGCACCCAGGCCCTGGAATGTCTCGGAACTGCGCGCCTTTCTCGGGCGACTCAATTACTTTGGGAACTTTATGCAGAACTTCAGCATGCTGCTGGAGCCTCTCTACGTGCTACTCAGAAAGGGGTGCGATTGGTTTTGGGGGGACGCCCAGGAACGCGCCTTCAATAAGGCACGCAACCTTCTATGTTCCAACAGCGTTTTGGCTTTTTTTGATCCAGGTAAAAAGCTAGTTCTTACATGTGATGCGTCAGCGTACGGGGTCGGGTGTGTTTTACAGCATGTCAATGATGCGGGTAAATTACAACCCATAGCTTAAGCCTCCAGGTCACTTTCGCGGGCGGAGCGCGGGTACGGTATGGTGGAGAATGAGGCGCTCGCGTGTGTGTACGGTGTCAAAAAGATGCACCAATACCTTTTCGGGGCCAAGTTCGCATTAGAAACCGACCACAAGCCCCTCACATCCCTGCTACCTGAGAGCAAGGCAATAAACGGCAACGCCTCGGCGCGCATTCAGCGGTGGGCGCTCATGCTGGCGGCTTACGACTACACGATAAGGCACAGACCAGGGACAGACAACTGTGCCGACGCGCTTAGCAGGCTAACCCTGTCGACCACAGAAGGGTCTGACGAACAGGACTGTGAGATGGTCATGGCAATCAATGCCTTTGAATCCATCGGTTTGCCCATGACGGCTCGCCAAATCAGAGCCTGGACGACCAGCGACCCCACGTTATCCTTAGTGAAAAGATGTGTCTTAACTGGTGACTGGGCAGGGGCTCGCGATGCCTGCCCCGAAGAGATCAAACCTTTCCATAGGCGCATGCATGAACTATCACTACAGGCAGACTGCCTGATGTGGGGCAGCCGAGTAGTTATGCCTCTGCGAGGCAGAGAGGCGTTTGCCCGGCAGCTCCACCGCGAGCACCCGGGGATCGTTCTCATGAAGGCCATAGCCAGATCCCACGTCTGGTGGCCTGGCATTGATGCAGACTTGGAGCTCTTTTGTGCCCAACTCAGCAATGCCCCCAGGGAGGCCCCCCTGAGCCCCTGGCCCTGGCCCACCAAACCGTGGTCGCGGGTGCACGTAGACTATGCGGGCCCATTCATGGGCAAAATGTTCCTCGTAGTCGTCGATGCATTTTCAAAGTGGATCGAATGCACCATTTTAAACTCGAGCACCACATCCACCACTGTGGAGAGCCTTGGAACCATGTTTGCAACGCACGGAATTCCTGACATATTGGTCAGCGATAATGGTCCGTGCTTCACCAGCGCAGAATTCCAAGATTTTATAGTTGACCACAGCATAGATCACGTTAAGACGGCACCATTCAAGCCGGCCTCCAACGGCCAGGCGGAGCGAGCAGCGCAAATCGTTAAACAAGGCATGCTAAAAATCCAAGGTCCCAAGCTGCAGGGCCGCCTGTCGCGACTGCTGCTGGCATACAGATCTCGTCCGCATTCGTTGACTGGTGTTCCCCCCGCGCAACTATTGATGAAACGGATCTTAAAGACAAGGCTCTCGTTAATCCTCCCAGACATGCATGAAATTGTAGAGGCAAAGCGACGTAAGCTAACTGAGTACCATGACTGAAATTCGAGGGGGAGGTGGAATGAGATAGGGGACAAAGTGTTTGTGCTAAACTATGGCAGGGGTCCCAAATGGCTTGCAGGGACAGTAACAGGTAAGGAAGGAAACAGGCTACTGGTTGTACAAATGGACAATGGCCAAACCTGCCGGAGGCATGTAGACCAAGTCAAAAGTAGATTCACCAACAACACTGCAGAACCAGAGGCAGACTACAATGTGGAACTCACGCCACACCTGGTGGACAGACAGAGGGAACAACCTGAGGAAAGGGCAGTCTCAACAGACAGCCCAGGCGAGATACCAGCAATCATACTGAACAAAACAGACAGCCCAGGCGAGATATCAGCAATCACACCAAACGAAAAACAGGCACCAAGGCAAACAACTGAACCACAACTAAGACGCTCCACACGAGAGCGTAGACCACCTGAGAGACTGAATCTATAAAGACAATAAGACCTTGGGGGAGGGTGATGTCATGTGTCTCACATTACTGTATATAACTGTATCTTACCATGCTATACATGACTGTAACTGGTTATGACCTGTAACAATAAGCATAGCTTACCACCAGGGGTGCACTTGCAGGAGACACTCCATACCTGTCCCACTGAGGTATATAAAGGGAGGTCTCAGGCAAATGTGGCATTCGAGAGCTGTGTAATAAAGGTGCAGGTCCTGAGTGACCTTGACTTCAGCATGTGCCTCGTGTAAGTCTGTACTGCAGGGACAGGACTTTACAGGTGCGGTGCTGTTCCTCGAGCTTGCGTTGACCTTCGTTGGAACAGTGCAGGAGGCCGAGGACGGAAAGGTCAGAGTGGGAGTGGAGCGGAGAATTAAAGTGACAGGCGAGTGGAAGCTCGGGGTCACACTTACAGACTGAACGGAGGTGTCCTGCAAAGCAGTCACCCAATCTGCGTTTGGTCTCCCCAGTGCAGAGGAGACCGCATCGTGAGCAGCGAATACAGTATAGTAAATTGCAGGAAGTACAAGTAAATCGCTGTTTCACCTGGAAGGGCTGTTTGGGGCCCTGGATAGTGGGAAGGGAGGAAGTGTTGCATCTCTCGCGCTTGCATATTCTTCTATTCCCTTCTCCCTCATGTGTCCAGCCTCCCCTTAAATGCATCTACGCTATTCAACTCAACCACTCCCTGCGGTAGTGAGTCCCACATTCTCACCACTCTCTGGGTGAAGAAGTTTCTCCAGAATTCCCTATCGGATTTATTGGTGACTGTCTTATATTTATGGCCCCCTAGTTTCGGATTCCCCCGCAAGTGGAAATATTTTCTCTAGGTCTACCTTGTCAAACCCTTTCAGAATTTAAAAAACCTCTCTCAGGTCACCCCTCAGCTCTCTCCTTTCGAGAGAGAAGAGCTGCAGCCTGTCCAGTCTTTCCTGATCGTTAGAACCTCTCCGTTCCGGTGTCATCCTTGCAAACCTTTGTGCACCTGCTCCAGTCCTCGATATCCTTTATATAACACACAGACTAGAACTGTGCACATGCTCCAGTGTGGTCTGACCAAGTATGAGAACTGTATTTAAAAAAATAGTTCGAGGTATATAATATAGGAAAGGCAGTCCAGTCAGCAAATATATCTTGTGAAGCTGTAATGTTGTTAAGTTTATTTTCGGGACTTGAGGGGGTAAATTATCCGTACTGCAATTAAAACAGAGATTGCTGGATATAAATAGGAGTTTCATCGACATGGGAAAGGGAGAAGGCAGCTTGAAAGTTCCACTGGGATCTCTGCAGAAGAATTAGGAGTGGGAGACGGCCATACGGCCCCTCGACAAAAGCAGAAAATGCTGGAAATACTCAGCGAGTCAGGCAGCATCTGTGGAGCGAGAAACGGAGTTAACGTTTCAGGTCTGAGACCCTTCGTCAGAACTCATATGTTCATCCAGCTTCCCTTAAATACTGACAAAGGGTGACAGTCCTGTACCATTACCTGTTTCTCTCTCCACGGATGCTGCCTGACCTGCTGAGTGTTTCCTGCACTTTCCCTTTATGTTTCGGATTCCAGCATCCGCAGTATTTCGCTATAATACGGCCCCTCGAGCCTGCTCCACCATTCAATATCATGGCTGATCTTCAACTTCAACTCCACTTTCCCGCCCGATCCCCATATCCTTTGATTCCCCGAGAGTCCAAAAATCTATCTCTCTCAGCCATGAATATACTCAAAGACTGGGCATCCACAGCCCTCTGGGGTAGAGAATTCCAAAGATTCACCACCCTCTGAGTGAAGAAATTCCTCCTCATCTCAGTCCTAAATGGCCGACCCCTTATCCTGAGACTGTGACCCCTGGTTCGAGACTCCCCAGCCCGGGAGAAAGTTCCTCCCTGCATCTACCCTGTCAAGCCCCTTAATAATTTTATATGTTTTTCAATAAGATCACCTCTCATTCTTCCAAACTCTAGGGAATATCGGCCTAGTCTACTCAATCTCTCCTGATAGGACAATCCCCCCATCCCAAGGAATCAGTGTGGCGACCCTTTGTTGCACTCGCTCTCAGGCAGTTGTTTGGAGTGTGTATTATGTCTGTAATGCACTTATGAATGACTCCACGAGGCAATGTGTTGTACTCAAACTGTAGTGACCTTGGTCCTTTATTTGTAACTCCAGACTGAGTTACAAGCATGGTGGGCGGCCTTTTATACCGGGCCCTGCACATCTATGCAGGTGACCCTCAGCTCTCCCACCG
Source organism: Pristiophorus japonicus (assembly GCF_044704955.1). Classification (NCBI taxonomy): domain Eukaryota; kingdom Metazoa; phylum Chordata; class Chondrichthyes; family Pristiophoridae; genus Pristiophorus; species Pristiophorus japonicus. The sequence continues at coordinate 8,741,322 of NC_091985.1, read as the reverse complement.
CAGTGCCCTCTGCTGGACAGCCACTGCCACAGGGGCAGGAAACCCCGGTCTCCACCAGTTGCACCCTCTAGTGGTGCCAGCAAAGTATATGCACAGTGTAAGCCTTATTGACAGTACATCAGGTAACAAGTCTCCATCTTGTGCAACTATACCGTGACTACACAGAGAGTATAACTATAGTCTGCATATATAACACTGTGAACCTGTCCTGCACTCAGATTCTGTTGGATCTGTTTTTGAACCATCAGCATTTTCCACCACCACTGCACCAATGCTGACACTTCCCTCCTGTACCGAGAATAGATTGGCCACAAATTATTTCCACAGCTTCTAAAAACTGCTGAGCGGCAGTTCTAGGAGTTGGCAAGATTTGCTGAGGTTTGTATTTTTCTCTTTTATATTCCCAAATGCTTTTTCTTCCTGCTCTCCAGTAAGTGTGACGATTATATCTCCAGGATACATCTTATTTCAAGGGTATATTGTTACAAGCACATTTAGGCAAGCCCTGCAATCTTGCACACAGTAGCTGTGTGTGTGTGTGAGTGCAGAGAAGGCTTTAGCAAAAGTCTGCATTTTGCTCCCTGCTGCTTGTTATTTATTTATCTGGGACCACATTTTAATTGTTGGTTTCGAGCCTCCCTTGTAGATTTTATTTTCGCGGAGCAGACAGCTGGCTTGCCTACGCATCTTCTGCATGCGGCACTGATCGCAGATGTCAGGGAATTGCTAAAAGCAGAGAGCATTTGCACGTCTGTGCTCGCCAGAACTATCTGACAGTCAGTCGCACGCCCACCCGCGCCGCTATGTGTGATCCCCCTTTTCCTCAAAATCACACGTCCCACGCTCCGAGCTTCTCAGGGATTTTCCAGCAGAGCTCATTAAAATGTATTTTTTTTTAAAAAAAAGGTGATTTAAGCCAACTGCAGAATGGATTTCAACAGCACTCGAGAGAGGCAGAGTGAGAGAGAAAAATCCAATTAAATACCAGGGGATAATGAGTCACTCACCGAGAGAAGAGACCATTCTCGCTCAAGTGCTGAATAATTAGCTCATTTTAGACAAGGAGCATTGCTACACTCGAAAGCCCCCGAAAATGCACCAGTTCGTTTCTACCCTGAGGCAGCCATTTAAAGTCAATTAGCGATTTTAAGAGGTACTCCCATCCCCGGTGCCTGTTTACCTACTTTCTGCTCAGCATGTCAGGAGTGTCTCGGTGGGCAACGCTCTTGCGTCAGGAGTCATGGTGCTTGTAGGATCAAGTCCCACCTTGGGGAATCCAGGCCGACACGCCCAGTGCAAAGGAGCCGTCTTTCAGAAAAGATATTAATTAAGAAAGTGTTCAAAGAAACTGCACAAAAAACACACCATTTTTTTTAATGCTGCCATGATTTTTCTTTCAGAGTTGCTGGTTGCAGTAGCTGGGATATTAATCTTTCATTCCTGGAGATTCCAGCACAATCGTGGCTGGTTGAGTGAGAGTGCCAATCAGGGCTGAATTAGGGACACGCTTCCCCGCAGGCCCATGCTCCCTAGGAACTAGATTGAGATTACCCAGACTCATTTCATATCGGACTGCTACTCCCAGCAGATCTCAGTGCTGTTTGTGGAGTCTTGCTGTGCACATATTGGGTCAGCCGTGGCTCAGTGGGCAGCACTCTCACCTCCGAGTCAGAAGGTTGCGGGTTCAAGTCCCACTCCAGGGACTTGAGCACATAAACCTAGGCTGACACTCCCAGTGCAGTGCTGAGGGAGTGCTGATCTGTCAGAGGTGCCGTCTTGCGGATGAAACGTTAAACCGAGGTGCCGTACGCCCTCTCAGGTGGATGCAAAATATCCCACGGCCAGGGCCTCTATTTCAAAGAAGGGCAGGGGAGTTCTCCCTTGTGTCCTGGCCAATATTTATCCTTCAAACAACATCACCGTAACAGGTTATCCGGTCATTATCACGTTGCTGTTTGTGGGAGCTTGCTGTGCGCAAATTGGCTGCCGCGTTTCCCACATTACAACAGTGCCCGCACTCCAAAAAGCACTTCATTGGCTGCAAAGCACTTTGAGACTGTTATGTAATGATGTGTGTATCGTCCCAGTACCTTAAATGTAATGTAAGTACTACGCCACACCACAGAGGGCGCTGCGGTGGGAAACCCTGGTAGCACCTGTAACAAGGACTATATAAGGCTGACCGCCACACCTGGAAGGCACTCTGGAGCTGAACAATAAAGGACGAAAGTCACAGCAGTTAGACTTACACCAGACCGTGTGGAGTCAGTGATTTGTGTGCTACATACACCACATTGGCGACGAGGAAGCGGACGAACTCCACGTAACCATGGCTACGCTGGGCTCGCTAAAGGATTTTACCGTGGGCAATGATTGGGAGGCCTTTACGGAAAGGCTCGAGTACTACTTCACAGCAAACGACCTGACGGAGGACACATACGCAATGAGAGAGACGCGTAAGGCGATATTGCTCTCCAGTTGTGGTGATGAGGTTTACTGTCTCGTCAGGGATTTGCTGGCACCTGGGAGCGCCAGGGACAAGTCATACGAGGAGCTGACTGAACTCATTCGTGACCAGTTGAAACCAAAGGAGAGCATCCTCACGGCCAGATACAAATTTTACCATCACTGCAGACCCGAGGGCCAGGATGTCACCAAATATGCTGCGGACCTCAGGCGTCGTGTGATTTTGGGGCACACCTTGACGAGGCTTTGCGGGACGTTTTCATCATGGGGATTGGCCACGAGGGCCTCCTTCACAAGCTGCTGGCCACGGAACCCACAGTCACTCTGACAAAGGCCATCACCATCAGCCGGGCATATATGACCTCGACTTGCAGCACCAAGCAAATAATACACACAGTCTCGAACCCGGCAGGCACTGTCCACAGGATAGCGCCCACCACGGACAAAACTGCAGAACGTGGCTCTGCCCGGGGCAGAGAGCACGGACCTCGGGATCCTGGAGCTCAGAGTCCGCTGAGGGGGGTCAATCAAGTAGCACCATGCTGGCGTTGTGGAGGAAGCCATGGGGCTCACCGGTGCAGGTTTGCGGAGTACACGTGCAATACCTGCCACCTGAAAGGCCACCTTCAGCGTATGTGTAAAAGAAATCGGACTCACCATGTGGCTGAGGAGATGGGAGATGTTCAGCGAGGAGCAGGTAGAAGAAGATGAGGTGCTTGGACTGTATACGTGCACCGACGATTCACCCCCAGTGATAAGGGAAGTAAAGATCAATGGAGTCCCAGTGAGTATGGAGGTGGACACGGGCTCGGGTCCGTCGTTGATGAGTCAGAGAACTTTTGATAAACTGTGGATTAACCCAGCTGCACGACCCAAGCTGGTCCCGGTCACGGCGAAGCTGCGTACCTACACCAGGGAACTGATACCTGTTCTCGGCAGAGCGATGGTGCAGGTATCCCACGGGGACGAGACGCACAGTTTACCTCTGTGGGTCGTTACAGGCGATGGGCCGACACTCCTCGGCCGGAGGTGGATGGGGAAGGTCCGTGGGAGCTGGGAAGACTTCACCACTCCACAGGCTGCTGCTCCCCGGGGTGCTGCCGTGCCCCGGGTCCCCAGAGAGCAGCGCCGACCGAGCTGGAGCTGCAGCCTCAATCCACCCACAGACAAGTCCCAGGCCCGGACCTCACACAGAGATCCTGCAGGCCCAACCCCCACAGGCAAGTCCCAGGCCCGGATCTCACACAGAGACCCTGCAGCCTCAATCCACCCACAGACAAGTCCCGGGCCCGGACCTCACACACAGATCCTGCAGCCTCAATCCACCCACAGGCAAGTCCCAGGCCCGGATCTCACACAGAGACCCTGCAGGCCTTAATCCCCACAGGCAAGTCCCAGGCCCGGATCTCACACAGAGACCCTGCAGCCTCAATCCCCCCACAGGCAAGTCCCAGGCCCGGATCTCACACACAGATCCTGCAGGCCCAGCCCCCACAGGCAAGTCCCAGGCCCGGATCTCACACAGAGACCCTGCAGCCTCAATCCCCCCACAGGCAAGTCCCAGGCCCGGACCTCACGCAGAGACCCTGCAGCCCCAGCCCCAACAGGCAAGTCCCAGGCCCGGGCCTCACACAGAGGCCCTGCAGCCCCAGCCCCCACAGGCAAGTCCCAGGCCCGGATCTCACACAGAGACCCTGCAGCCTTAATCCCCACAGGCAAGTCCCAGGCCTGGGCCTCACACAGAGACCCTGCAGCCTTAATCCCCACAGGCAAGTCCCAGGCCCGGATCTCACACAGAGACCCTGCAGCCTTAATCCCCACAGGCAAGTCCTAGGCCCGGATCTCACACAGAGACCCTGCAGCCTCAATCCACCCACAGGCAAGCCCCAGGCCCGGATCTCACACAGAGACCCTGCAGCCTCAATCCACCCACAGGCAAGTCCCAGGCCCGGATCTCACACAGAGACCCTGCAGCCTTAATTCCCACAGGCAAGTCCCAGGCCCGGATCTCACACAGAGACCCTGCAGCCTCAGCCCTCACAGGATGTCCCAGGCCCGGGCCTCACACACAGACCCTGCAGGCCCAGCCCCCACAGGCAAGTCCCAGGCCCGGATCTCACACAGAGATCCTGCAGCCCCAGCCCCCACAGGCAAGTCCCAGGCCCGGACCTCACACAGAGACCCTGCAGCCTCAGCCCTCACAGGCAAGTCCCAGGCCCGGATCTCACACAGAGACCCTGCAGGCCCAGCCCCCACAGGCAAGCCCCAGGCCTGGATCTCACACAGAGACCCTGCAGGCCCAGCCCCCACAGGCAAGTCCCAGGCCCGGATCTCACACAGAGACCCTGCAGCCCCAGCCCCCACAGGCAAGTCCCAGGCCTGGGCCTCACACAGAGACCCTGCAGCCTCAGCCCCCACAGGCAAGTCCCAGGCCTGGGCCTCACACACAGACCCTGCAGGCCCAGCCCCCACAGGCAAGCCCCAGGCCTGGATCTCACACAGAGACCCTGCAGGCCCAGCCCCCACAGGCAAGTCCCAGGCCCGGATCTCACACAGAGACCCTGCAGCCCCAGCCCCCACAGACAAGCCCCAGGCCCGGACCTCACACAGAGACCCTGCAGCCCCAGCCCCCACAGGCAAGCCCCAGGCCCGGATCTCACACAGAGACCCTGCAGCCCCAGCCCCCACAGACAAGCCCCAGGCCCGGATCTCACACAGAGACCCTGCAGGCCCAGCCCCCACAGGCAAGCCCCAGGCCCGGATCTCACACAGAGACCCTGCAGGCCCAGCCCCCACAGGCAAGTCCCAGGCCTGGGCCTCACACACAAACCCTGCAGGCCCAGCCCCCACAGGCAAGTCCCAGGCCCGGATCTCACACAGAGACCCTGCAGGCCCAGCCCCCACAGGCAAGTCCCAGGCCTGGGCCTCACACACAGACCCTGCAGCCCCAGCCCCCACAGACAAGCAGCCCTGCACAGAGGGGCCTAGTGGGGGGGGGGGGGGGGGTGAGCCGGCGGGGCGTTGCTGGCGGGGTGCTGAGGGATCCAGGGGCCGGCGGTTCGGAAGGGCCCCGCAGAGGAAGAGGCCGTTGGGCGGGCCCCGCCGAGGAGCTGGTAGCGTCGGGCGGCCATGGCAGCCGCGGTGAAGGCCGCTACGGAGGCCGCGGGGGACGCGGCAAGTGTGGTCGCTGGAGAGGCCACGACGGCCGCTGGAGAGGCGGCAAGTCAGGTGGCAGCGGAGGGGAGCGGAGGCTGCGACGGCGGAGGGCATCCGGAGCGGCGGAGAAGAAGATGGCGGCGGCATCGTGTCGGAGCTGCAGAGCATCAAAGATGGCGGCGCCCAAGGAGAAGCCTCGTGGAATCCTCCTGCATCAAAGATGGCGCCTTAAAGAGGAAATGCACCCGGGAGTCTTAAAAGGGCCTTACAAAGTGGTGGTCCCCACAAAGGACTTCTGTTTGGTAGAGTGAGTCTAAAATGAGCTATGTTAATGTGAGATAGTGAATTTATAATAAGAATTACCTTTTTTATGCTGAATGGCCACTGTATTTGTGTAAAATAATGGATGAAGTACAATTAATGATCACGGCTAACAAGGAAATCAAGGTTCCGCTACCAGTCAATAACCAGTTAATGTACCAGATAATATGTACCATACTAACGCACTGTCTATGCCCACCTGCCTTCTGTTGGACAAGTGTGATGTTATGTAATGATGTGTGTATCGTTGTCCTGCGTCCAGGTGGGGGGTGGGGGGGGGGAAGGTGATGTTATGTAATGATGTGTGTATCGTCCCAGTACCTTAAATGTAATGTAAGTACGATGCCACACCACAGAGGGAGCTGCGGTGGGAAACCCTGGTAGCACCTGTAACAAGGACTATATAAGGCTGACCACCACACCTGGGAGGCGCTACATACACCACAGAGATGACCTGAGGTTGTGAAGTAAGGCGGGTTATAATTGCAAGTCTTTCTTTCTTCCATCCCATTGGTCTTGCCTGGAGTTGGCTCCGGGTCCCAGAGGTGAAAACGCAGGGTCGAGATTACCCTGCGCCCTGACTGGGATTGGGCACCATGCAGAGGCCCGGTACCCCCTGGGTCCGGTGCAGGCGTCCCGCACCCACCGCTGAATTGGGCATACCGCCCCTCGAAGGAAGTGGAGCGTAATCTCCTTTCGGATCGGGACTCGCGGCGCTAATGGGACACCGATCGCTCCGCTGACATGTTTCAACGCCCCCTCCCCTTCGCTTAAAGGGGAGGGCCTCTGCGCACTCCTCGCGGCCTCTGATGGCTTCCGCTGGACCGCTAGGGCAGCGTGGTACCGGGCCAGCACGATGGCCGCCCAGCCCACGCTCGGGAGCCACACCGGAACCGACCAGAGTGTCTGCGCTAGTGAGACAATGGCGGCACAGGGAGCTGGGCGGCCTCCCCCTTTAACTTCCACCTTGCCAGCGGATGTCTGTTGGCCCGCCTCACTGGGCAGGGGCTGCAATTTCCTCGGCGAGGCGGTAAAGTGAGGGGTCGCCGCGCGCTCCGATGCGGTCACCGCCAGTTATGCGGCAACCCGGAGCGTTACCCCGGGGGGGAGGGGGGGCGGTGCTGCCACGGCAGCCCCTCCGCAAACTTCCGGGCAATTTCCCAGGAGCTGTCACCCCCCCACAACCCCACCCCCCCCTCCCCACCCCGTGTGAAATTCGTCTTGCACCCCGTTAGCGCCCCCCAGTGGTGCTAATGGGCCTCTGTAAAAGGGGCGACTTGGCCAGCCAGCGTGTCACCCAGTGTGCCTTCCAGGTCCCAAAAGGATTTATTCCATTTCATGTTTTGTTACCCTTTTTCTGACCTTTTTCTGATCAAGGCTCGATTCCCGCTGGCCTCCCAATCCAGGGACAACATCCACTACCCTGGCCTGCGCCCAGCACCCACTGGTTCAGGCACCCACTGGGTGCCACACCCACACCCCCCAGCGCCCATTCTTCTCCGCACCCAGGGCCAATATCCCTCGGCCTCTGCCAAAGGTTTCCGCAGGCAAGTAAATCGCGCGGCTCGACTGCACTGTCAACAGAACTAAAACTGAACTCTGACCCTTTCCTGTTTGTTGAGGAATGTTTTTTCTCTGCAGTGGAGCAGGAAGAAAGCTGCAGCTGGGAGCTTGCAAAGCAACGCCAGCCCTTCGGAGCATCACTTTGGCTCCACCTACAGGTACCTGCTGGCACTCGCAGTATACAACAACAACTTGCATTTATAGCGCACCTTTAACAGAGTACAACGTCCCCAGGGGCTTCAGAGGAGCATTACAATACAAACTTTGACACCGAGCCAGATAAGGAGATATTAGGACAGGTGACCAAAAGCTTGGTCATAGAGGTGGGTCTTAAAGGAGGACAGAGAGGTGGAGAGGTTTGGGGGTGGGGGGGGGGGGGGAATTGCAGAGCCAAGGGCCCAGGCAGCTAAAGGCACGGCCGCCGATGGTGGAGCGAGGATGTTCACTGCCAACAGTCAGAATGTGGTACCTGACCCAGACAGGTTGAACTCCCGCAGTATAGCTTCAGGAAAAATAGAGAGATGCACAGAAATGCTCAACCTTTGTAGATCACTGGTTCGGCCCTAGCTGGAGTATTGTGACCAATTCTGGGCACCGCACTTTAGGAAGGATGTCAAGGCCTTGGAGAGGGTGCAGGGGAGCCTCACCCTTGCCTATCTCCTCCAGCCAGACAATAATCCCCCTTCACTATCCTTTTAACTCCCTGCTTTGTCCGCCATTAGCAGACATGCCTTCAACTGACTCGATCCTAACTCTCTGAAGTCAAGGAATCAGAGGGTCATACAATGGTTACAGCACAGAAGGAGGCCATTTGGCCCGTCGAGCCCGTGCCGGCTCTCTGCAGGAGCACCTCAGCCAGTCCCGCTCCTAAAGCTCCGCACCACGCTCTCCTCCTTAAAGCCCAATCAAAGCTCGTCACCCTTCCTAACTACCCTCCTTTGGCTCGCAATCTTGTGTTTTTTTTAAAGCGATACATAAAAGCACGTTTCTGTTGTCATCTGTGGGCCAATGTGGCAGATCAGGAGGGACAAGATGTACCTTCCTTTACAATCTAACAAAATAGTGCAACAATGCCTGTCCCCAAGTGCTCGTTCATAAAGGAAGAGTTTAGACGCAGTAGACTGAAATCTGTCCCTCACCCCCAGCGAAATGTTTCAATTACAGAGGGAACGTTTAGAAACAGTAGGTACATATTGTTCTTCAGATACAAACTCTCTGACCGTATCTTTTCCAAGAGGCATTACATGACGGAGGATTACATTGAATGTACAGCACAGAAACAGGCCAGTTGGTCCCATATAGGTCAACGCCAGTGTTTATGCTCCACACGGGCCTCCTCCCAGCCTACTCCATCGCACCCGATCACCATATCCCTCTATTCCTTTCTCCCTCATGTGTTTATCTAACTCCCCCTTCAATGCATCCATACTATTCGCCTCAACCATCCCTGTGGTAGCAAGCTCCGCATTCTCACCACTCTCTGGGTAAAAACATTTCTCCTGAATTCCCTGTTGATTTATTAGTGACTATCTTGTACTGATGGTCTCTAGTTTTGGTCTCCTCCACAAATGGAAACATCCTCTCTGCGTCTACCCTTTATAATTCCCCACGAGGCAAAACATCTCAGTTCTGGTATCATTCTGGTAAATCTTTTTTTTGCACCTTCTCCAATGCATCCCGAGTCGCCGCCTGCCCTCTCTGGTAAAGATCCCGTGGCACTATTGGGAAAGTAGTGTTTGTGGGACAATGGAGCGGGTCAGTCGGAACCAGATATACCTTCCTTTGCAATCGAGCGCAACAAAGTCATTTTCAAAGTCTGTCCCTGAGTTATTCCCGGTGTCCTGGGGCCAATATTTATCCCGCAACCAACACCATTAAAAACAGATTACCTCAGGATGTCCCAAATAGTTTACAGCCAATGAAGTACTTTTTGAAGTGTAGTCACTGTTGTAATGTGGGAAACGCGGAAACCAATTTGCGCACAGCAAGCTCCCACAAACAGCAACGTGATAATGACCAGATAATCTGTTTTAGTGATGATGATTGAGGGATAAATATTGGCCAGGACTCCGGGATTAGGTCTCCTGCTCTTCTTCAAAACAGTGCCACGGGATCTTTTACGTCCACCTGAGAGAGCAGACAGGGCCTCGGTTTAACGTCTCATCTGAAAGACGGCACCTCTGACAGTGCAGCACTCTCTCAGCACGGCACTGGAATGTCAGCCTGGGCTATGAGCTTCAGGAACCCACAATCCTTGGGTTGAGGGTGCTACCCACTGAGCCACTGACGCCTTTTAAAGCACTTTTCAGGAGGTGAAGGTTACAGCTGAGCCCTTCAGCATCTCCCAGGCTCTTTTCAAAAGCTGCAGCATCGCTGGTTCCCGCGAGTAGAGCGGCGATTATAATAGAAGCGTTTAAAAGTTATGAAAGGGTGGGACAGGTTTGATGGAAGCAGACTGTTTCCAGTAGTTGAGGGAGGCAGATCGAGGGCCCATCGACATGAGATTAAAGGTAAGTGATTTAGGACAGAGGGCAGGAGCAGCCGTTTCACAGAGTATTGTGAGGTGGTGGGATTCACTTGTAGGGTTAGAGCTTGAGGCAGAAACAATGTCAACCTTCAGGATCAGAGATGGGAGTGGGGGATGAAGCAAAAGGGGTTGGAGGGATGTGGGAACAGGGCGGGTAAATGTGATGAGGATTATTTGCTCCCGTGGACGGTAAATGCTGACACGGACTGGGTGAGCCGGATGGCCTGTTTTCATGATGTAATTCCGATGAATTCCTATGTACAGACGGAGAGTGACACCTATTGAGGTGTTTAAGATGATTAAAGGAGTTGATGGGGTAGATAGAGAGAAACTGTTTCCTCTGGTGGGGGGAGCCCAGAATAAGGGGCATCACCTTAAAATTAGAGCCAGGCCATTCAGGGGTGATGTCAGGAAGTACTGCTTCACACAAAGGGCAGTGGGAATCTGGAACTCTCTCTCTCCTATCACAGTAGCATAGAGGTTATGTTACTGGTACTAATAATCCAGATGTCATGTATGTAACCACAATGTAACACCACTGTATTAGAAACATAGATAGAAACATAGAAAATAGGTGCAGGAGTAGGCCATTCAGCCCCCTTGAGCCTGTACCGCCATTCAATGAGTTCATGGCTGAACATGCAACTTCAGTACCCCATTCCTGCTTTCTCACCATACCCCTTGATCCCCCTAGTAGTAAGGACTTCATCGAACTCCTTTTTGAATATATTTAGTGAATTGGCCTCAACAACTTTCTGTGGTAGAGAATTCCACAGGTTCACCACTCTCTGGGTGAAGAAATTCCTCCTCATCTCGGTCCTAAATGGCTTACCCCTTATCCTTAGACTGTGACCCCTGGTTCTGGACTTCCCCAACATTGGGAACATTCAGAGAGTGACACCTATTGAGGTGTTTAAGATGATTAAAGGAGTTGATGGAGTAGATAGAGAGAAACTGTTTCCTCTGGTGGGGGGAGCCCAGAACAAGGGGCCTCACCTTAAAATTAGAGCCAGGCCATTCAGGGGTGATGTCAGGAAGTACTGCTTCACACAAAGGGCAGTGGGAATCTGGAACTCTCTCCCCCAAAAGCCTGTTGAGGCTAGGGGGGGGCGGGGTCAACAAACCGAGGTTAGTTTTAACTTCATTGGCCCCTCCAATCGAACACATTTTGCTCGGAGTGAAGAGGGAAGGTTACTGCCTTCTTCCAAGGCAATAATGCAGGCCAGGAGCAAAGAGGCAAAGCCCAGGGTCACTGGGTTCCCGTTTTCATGGGGAAAGCAGGCTTCATTCCGGAATACAGTCAGCCGTGGCTCAGTGGGCAGCACTCTAGCTTCTGAATCAGACGGTTGTGGGTTCAAGTCCCACTCCAGAGATTGGAGCACATAATCCAGGCTGACATTCTCAGAGCAGTGCTGAGGGAGTGCTGCAGTGTCGGTGTTTTCGATGCGGCATTAAACCGAGGCACCGTCTGCTCTCTAAAAGATTCCTTGGCACTATTTTGAAGAAAAGCACGGGAGTTCTCCCTGGTGTCCTGGGCCATTGTTTATTTCTCAATTAAACATCGCTAAAACAGAATATCTGTTGATTTATCTCATTGCTGTTTGTGGGAGCTTGCTGTGCGCAAATTTCCTACATTACAACACTGACTACACTCCAAAAGTACATCATTGGCTGGAAAGCACTTTGTGATATCCTGAGGTTATGAAACGCACAATAGAAATGTAGAATAAGCGGCCACCCATTTAAAACTGAGATGAGGAGGAATTTCTTCTCTCAGAGGGTTGTAAATTTGTGGAATTCGCTGCCTCAGAGAGCTGTGGAAGCTGGGACATTGAATAAATTTATGACAGAGATAGACAGTTTCTTAGCCTATAAGGGAATAAGGGGTTATGGGGAGCGGGCGGGGAAGTGGACTTAAGTCCATGATCGGATCAGCCATGATCGTATTAAATGGCGGAGCATGCTCGAGAGGCCGCATCGCCTTCTCCTGCTCCTATTTCTTATGTTCTTATGTCAGTTTTTTCTTAGCTTAGAAAGTAGAATAAGTTCGACACCTGTCACATCATCTCAAAGCCCGCAATGTATAATTGCAGAGTAATCTTGCTGACAGGTTATAATTTAGCCTGCCGTTCACAGTGATGTCAGCAGCTGTAACATTCACTTACACACTACACCCGTCACATGTTAATTCCTTGACTGAAACTACAAAATCACCATTCATAATTCAACATTTTCAGGAAGATATTTAGAACACTTCGGGGGGAGAAATTGGGCGACTTTGCGCCTCCCGTTAGTGTCCCTGGGGGGCGGGGGGGAGGGCGCTATCGGGGCACAGGTGTGTTTGCGGCCGGGCGCGGCGCTGTTAGCGACTCCCGCCATATTGGGCGGCTGTTCGGTGGCCACGCTGCAGCGCTGCGCCTCGATCTTCCTGCTCCCCGTAGGTCGTGGCGTCATGGCCGTGCGCATCACCCCGTTAGCGTCCCGGACCCGAAGTTGGGTTTCACTCCCTGCAGCAGCGCCGGGCGCTGACAGCGACAGCTGCGGGGGGGGGGGGGCGCTTATCGGGCGGCCGGCCGCAACCGGGGCGAAAATTAAAGGGGAGGTGGCCGAGTGCTAAACAAAACCTCACCTTTTCCGTTGAGGCTCCGGATGTGGTTTCTTCGCGGGGTTGGGGGGCCACGATCGCTGAGCCCGGCGCCCGGTTTGAGTGTCGGGCTAATCGCGCGGCACCCCCAACGCCCCCCCCCCCCTCCCCCCCACCCCGCTGGCTCAGGTAGGTGGCTTCTTCTCTGCCAGAGTGTGCAGCTTGTGCCCTTCCCTTTAATCGATGGAAGGGCCCCTCGGACGCGGCCAAATGCGTCGCACTGCTGTGGGGTGCGCCCTGTTATGGCGCCCCACTTCCCCCCGGGGCGGTAACCCGAATTTATCGAGCGGGACGGGACGTCCACGCCTGCCGCGATGTTTCGCTCCTCCCGGATGTTACCGCCCCCAAACAAGGCGCTAACGAATTTCTAGGCCTTCGGATTTCTATATCCCACCCAAAAAAAAAAACCAGAACTAAACCTTGTTGGGCATAGCTGGTTAAAGTAACAGATGATTCCTTCCTAAATGTGACTATGTCTCAATTCGAAGGACATTATACCAGCACCCCAGATGATGTAGTGGGAATGGGCATGGAGCCTCATGGAGCAGAGGTTCCCGGGGTCAATCCATGATCTAATAAAATAAGAACATAAGAATTAGGAGCAGGAGTTGGCCATACGGCCCCCCCCCCGAGCCTGATCCACCATTCAATGCGATCATGGCTGATCATCGGCCTCAAATCCACTTTCCCGCCCGATCCCCATATTCCTTGATTCCCCTAGAGTCCAAAAATCTATCGCCCTCAGCCTTGAATATACTCAACGACTCAGCATCCACAGCCTTCTGGGGCAGAGAACTCCAAAGATTTACAACTCGCCGATGCTTCCTACATTACAACAGTGACTGCACTTCACAAAGTACTTCATTGGCCGTTAAGCGCTTTGGGACGTCCGTTGGTCATGAAAGCTTCGATATAAATGCTTTCTTTCTGAAGATTAATCTTTAATCTCTGGAGCCTCCGGGAGTATCTGGCAAGGTTTGCGTCTCTTAACTGTGAAGCCTTCCACAGTCAAACTGTGAACTGTGAAGCCTTATGATGATAGATTGAGTGGACTGGGTCTTTACTCGTTGGAGTTCAGAAGGATGAGGGGTGATCTTATAGAAACATTTAAAATCATGAAAGGGATAGACAAGATAGAGGCAGAGAGGTTGTTTCCACTGGTCGGGGAGACTAGAACTAGGGGGCACAGCCTCAAAATACGGGGGAGCCAATTTAAAACCGAGTTGAGAAGGAATTTCTTCTCCCAGAAGGTTGTGAATCTGTGGAATTCTCTGCCCAAGGAAGCAGTTGAGGCTAGCTCATTGAATGTATTCAAGTCACAGATAGATAGATTTTTAACCAATAAGGAAATTAAGGGTTACGGGGAGAGGGCGGGTAAGTGGAGCTGAGTCCACGGCCAGATCAGCCATGATCTTATTGAATGGCGGAGCAGGCTCGAGGGGCTAGATGGCCTACTCCTGTTCCTAATTCTTATGTTCTTATGTTCAAACAGCCGGCTGATGTAACCAGTTAAGGTACGTGGCCCGTGCCACTCAGTAGCTTATTCTCCACAGCCCACTGACTCCCACTTTTCATGAAACTGTGCAAAGAGGACAACGGTATAGAAAGAAAGAAAGCCTTGCATTTATATAGCGCCTTTCGGGACCTCAGAATGTCCCAAAGCGCTTTACGGCCAATGGCGTTTTTTTGAACTCTAGTCACTCTCATAACACCGGGAAAGGCGGCAGATAATTTGCGCACTGCAAGGTCCCACAAACAGCAATGAGACAAATGACCAGCTCATCTGTTCTTTTAATGATATTGGTTGAAGGATAAACAATTGGCCAGGACATCGGGGCAAACTCCCCCCGAGCTCTTTTTCAAAACAGTGCTGTGGGATATTTCACTCCCACGTGCGAGGGCAGACGGGGCCTTGGTTTAATGTCGCAGCCGAAATGTGAGCTGTGACGCACAGTAGCTGCAGTAGATGTGGTGTCTTTAAACACAAGGCCTTCAAACACTTGAGCAAAACAGAGAGCGGTTGCCATGTAGATCTGCATTCTAGGCTTTGTTAATCGATCGCCTCGAACATCAAAAGCCACTGAGAGCTAAGCAGCATCTTACGAAACAGCGTCTCAGGCAAAGAAATAAGGAACTCTTGTGTAGAGAGAGACACACATGCGCACACAAGTGATGCTGCATTTCTACAGGATGTTTTGCCCATATCGGGGCAGATTGTCCCGAGACGAGCGAGCTCAGCAGCAGCCAGTTCACATGGCAACCAAAATCACTGTGTTTCGATGGGGACAAATTGGTAGGAAGTGGGGTGGTGGGGGGAGCGGTGTGAGAAGGTGACGTGAAGCATAGTGAGAGAGAGGGAGGGAGAGGGCCTCTGCTGGACTCCTGTGGCCACGGGTCACCAAGGGCCAGGGGTTCCAATAGCGAGGGACACAAGTTGTGCGCATGTTAGGGAAAGCAAGCGGGTAATAGATGCTTAGAATAGGTTACCAATGGGAGCCCTCCCCACTCAAGTCTCTGGAGTGGGACTTGAACCCATAACCTTCTGCCCTTGGAGTCAGAGGGGTCGTGGGTTCAAGTCCCACTCCAGAAGTTTGAGTATATATTCCAGGCTGACACGCCAGCGCAGTGCTGAGAGAAAGAAAGAAAGACTTGCATTTCTATAGCGCCTTTCACGACCACCGGACGTCTCAAAGCGCTTTACAGCCAATGAAGTACTTCTGGAGTGTAGTCACTGTTGTAATGTGGCGGGAGTGCTGCACTGTCGGAGGTGCCGTCTTTCGGATGAGACGTTAAATCGAGGCCCTGTCTGTCCTTGGCACTATTGTAAGAAGAGCAGGGGAGTTCTCCCTGGTGTCTTGGCTACTATTTATCCCTCGACCAACATCACGCAAATAGATTATCCAGTAATTATTACATTGCTGTTTGTGGGAGCTTGCTGTGTGCAAATTGACGACCGGGTTTCCTGCATTACAACAGTGCCTGTACTTCCAAAGTACTTCATTGGCTGCAAAGTTCTTTTGGTCGTCCTGAGGTTGTAAAAGTTGCTGAAGCCAACAGCATTAAGATGTCAAAAACAAATGGAAGTTTATGCCCCACACCAACCTCTTCCCACCCTACCTCATCTCACCCGACCTACATATCCTTCTATTCCTTTCTCCCTCAAGAGCTGAACGAGCTTCCCCCTGGAGAGAAGGGATTAGGAGATATTGTGATAAGACAGTCGGATGGGGTTGATCGTGAGGTCATAAAAGACACAATATAAATGCAAGCTCTTTCTTAAAAGGGACTGGGTTAGGGCAGAAGCCTTTCCATGTTCCAACAAATGCTTGTGCCTCTTTCTCGGCTGTCTGACTTCCTGCTCAGCCCCTTCACTCCATGCTGCATTCTGATTCCTGCCTCGTGTTTATAACATTTCCTGTGGTGAGGAACTCCCGGAATTTCACATTTACACGCTGTGTATTCCTGCTGACTGTGTGCGTTTGGAAGAACAGTTTAATCGGGGTCACCGTGGGCCCCAATCTGCCTCGGTACCGAACCGTGGCGAATGGCACCTGGAGTTATTGCTCAATATCACGGCGAGGGATGGACTCACGTTGGTGAGGCCACACCTGGAGTGCTGCGTACAGTTTTGGTCTCCTTATTTAAGGAGGGATATACTTCCATTGGAGGCAGTTCAGAGAAGGTTCACTGGGTTGATTCTGGAGATGAGGGAGTGGACTTATGAGGAAAGGTTGAGTAGGTTGGGCCTTTACTCATTGGAGTTCAGAAGAATGAGAGGTGATCTTCTTGAAATGGATAAGATTCTGAGGGGGCTCGACAAGGTGGATGCAGAGAGGATGTTTCCCCTCATGAGGGAATCTAGAATTAAAGGCATAGTTCCAGAATAAGATGTTTCCCATTTAAAACAGAAATGAGGAGTAATTTTTTCTCTCAGAGGGTCGTAAATCTATGAAATTCTCTATCCCAGAGAGCAGTGGAGGCTGGGTCATTGAATATATTTAAGGTGGAGATAGACAGATTTTTGAGTGATAAGGGAATCAAGGGTGATGGGGAGCGGGCAGGGAAGTGGAGCTGAGTCCAT
This sequence comes from Pristiophorus japonicus, assembly GCF_044704955.1. Lineage (NCBI taxonomy): Eukaryota > Metazoa > Chordata > Chondrichthyes > Pristiophoridae > Pristiophorus > Pristiophorus japonicus. The sequence continues at coordinate 8,724,564 of NC_091985.1, read as the reverse complement.
GATCAGATCAGCCATGATCTTATTAAATGGCGGAGCAGGCTCGAGGGGCCGTATGGCCTACTCCTGCTCCGATGTCTTATGTTGTTATGTTCTTATCCCTTGGCCCCGAGCCAGTGGGAAGGCACCGAGTGCAGGCAGTTGTATCCCACCAATGGGAGCGCAGCACATGCAGGCGGTTGTATCCCACCAATGGGAGCGCAGCACATGCAGGCGGCTGTATCCCACCAATGGGAGCGCAGCACATGCAGGCGGCTGTATCCCACCAATAGGAGCGCAGCACATGCAGGCGGCTGTATCCCACCAATGGGAGCGCAGCACATGCAGGCGGTTGTATCCCACCAATGGGAGCGCAGCACATGCAGGCGGCTGTATCCCACCAATGGGAGCGCAGCACATGCAGGCGGCTGTATCCCACCAATAGGAGCGCAGCACATGCAGACGGCTGTATCCCACCAATGGGAGCGCAGCACATGCAGGCGGTTGTATCCCACCAATGGGAGCGCAGCACATGCAGGCGGCTGTATCCCACCAATAGGAGCGCAGCGCATGCAGGCGGCTGTATCCCACCAATGGGAGCGCAGCACATGCAGGCGGCTGTATCCCACCAATAGGAACGCAGCGCATGCAGGCGGCTGTATCCCACCAATGGGAACGCAGCACATGCAGGCGGCTGTGTCCCACCAATGGGAGCGCAGCACATGCAGGCGGCTGTATCCCACCAATGGGAGAGCAGCACATGCAGGTGGCTGTATCCCACCAATGGGAGCGCAGCACATGCAGGCGGTTGTATCCCACCAATGGGAGCGCAGCACATGCAGGCGGTTGTATTCCACCAATGGGAGCGCAGCACATGCAGGCGGCTGTATCCCACCAATGGGAGCGCAGCACATGCAGGCGGCTGTGTCCCACCAATGGGAGCGCAGCACATGCAGGCGGTTGTATCCCACCAATGGGAGCGCAGCACATGCAGGCGGCTGTATCCCACCAATGGGAGCGCAGCACATGCAGGCGGCTGTATCCCACCAATGGGAGCGCAGCACATGCAGGCGGCTGTATCCCACCAATGGGAGCGCAGCACATGCAGGCGATTGTATCCCACCAGTGGGAGCACAGCACATGCAGGCGGCTGTATCCCACCAATGGGAGCGCAGCACATGCAGACGGCTGTATCCCACCAATGGGAGCGCAGCACATGCAGGCGGCTGTGTCCCACCAATGGGAGCGCAGCACATGCAGGCGGCTGTATCCCACCAATGGGAGCGCAGCACATGCAGGCGGCTGTGTCCCACCAATGGGAGCGCAGCACATGCAGGCGGTTGTATCCCACCAATGGGAGCGCAGCACATGCAGGCGGCTGTATCCCACCAATGGGAGCGCAGCACATGCAGGCGGCTGTATCCCACCAATGGGAGCGCAGCACATGCAGGCGGCTGTATCCCACCAATGGGAGCGCAGCGATCGGGAGCCTGGGCAGCCCGGTGCCACCGTCAGAGGCCTGGTTTACAGGAAGCGCAGGCAGGATCCTGGGTTTAATGCTTCGGGCCTCAGAGAAGAGTGAATAAAAACATGAAAATACAAGTTACCGCAATTTTAACCACACGAAAATAGGGTGGCGGGGGTTAAAGCGACTTTCACTTCTCTAAGTGCAAAAAAGCAAGTTTGTTGACCCTTCCTCTGGAGCCGTTAACGTACTTATTTTCTGTACTGACCGAGGATATTCCGCTGAGTACACTTTCATTTCAGGAGTTTGGATGTCCCGGCCAGTCACAGAAACAGTATGGAGATTGTCCTGTGAAAAAACATTCATCGTGGGGCTGGACAAGGGTTAACAGGTGATTAAATAAGGTGTCAAATAGAAGAAATAAATCGGCCACCCCAGCATTATAAGGTGTACGGTATGTACAGTGCTCTGGTACACTCTGTTTATAACCTACTGGTGTACAGTGTGTATAATGAGGGCAATCTGCAGTATTTTTCTCTGTATTCTACTCTAATTAATATAAAGCTGGTGAGTGTTGTAAGATAACCTGCGGTTGTTAGATTCCGCACCACTGACTCAGTCTGTAATTATGTTAATTGAGCTCTTTCACGCTCTCTGACTCAGCAACACCTTCGAGTCTTGTCTCATCTCTACTGATGTTAGTTAACCCAGCTCCCTTAGACTGGGGCACATTAACCCTTCCCCAGCCAGCGTTGTGTTACTGACTGTAACCCAACAACAACTTCCATGTCAACTGGAGTATCAGCCGCGGCTCAGTGGGTAGCACCCGCCTCGGAGTCAGAAGGTTGTGGGTTCAAGTCCCACTCTAGGGACTTGAGCACAAAAATCCAGGCTGACACTCCCGTGCATTGCTGAGGGAGCGCTGCACTGTCAGAGGTGCGGTCTTTTGGATGAGACGTTAAACCGAGGCCCTGTCTGCTCTCTCAAGTGGATGTAAAAGATCCCATGGCACTATTTCGAAGAAGAGCAGGGGAGTTATCCCCAACGTCCTGGCCAATAGTTATCCCTCAATCAATATAACAAAAAAACAGATTATCTGGTCATTATCACATTGCTGTTTGTGGGAGCTTGCTGTGCGTAAATTGGCTGCCGCACTTCCCACATTACAACAGTGACTACACTCCAAAAGTACTTCATTAGCTGTAAAGAGCTTTCAGATGTCGTGAAAGGCGCTACATAAATGCAAGTCTTTCTTTCTTTCTGTATTTATATAGCGCCTTTAAGGAAGAATGCCCCAAGGTGCTTCACAGCAGCATTATAAAACAACATTTGACATCGAGCCACATGAGATATTAGGACAGGTGACCAAAAGTTTGGTCAAAGAGGTAGGTTTTAAGGAGTGTCTTAAAGGAAGAGAGAGAGGTAGAGAGCCGGAGAGGTTTAGGGAGGGAATTCTTGAGTTTAGAGCCTTGGCAGCTGAAGGTATGGCCACCGATGGTGGAGGGCTTAAAATCAGGGGAGCACGAGAGGCCAGAGTTGGGGGGGGCGCAGATATCTCGGAGTGGGTGTGGGTTGTAGGGCTGGAGGAGGTGAGAGAGATTGGGAGGGGAGAGGCCATGTGGGGGGGGGGGTCTGAAAACAAGGATGAGAATTTTAAAATTCGAGATGTTGTTGGACCGGGAGTCAATGTTGGTCAGCGAGCACAGGGATGATGGATGAACAGGACTTGGTGCGAGTTCGGACATGGGCAGCAGAGTTTTGGATGAGCTGAAGGTTGTAGAGGGTGGAAGATGGGAGGCCGGCCAGGGGTGCGTTGGAATAGTCAAGTCAAGAGGTAACAAAGGCCGGGATGAGGGTTTCAGCAGAAGATGAGCTGAGGCAGGGGTGGAGTCCAGGGATATTATGGAGATGGAAGCAGGAGGTCTTGATGATGGGGCAGATGCGTGATTGGAAGCTCATCTTGGGGTCACATACGGCACCAAGCTTGCGAATGGTCTGGCTCAGCCTGACAGTGGTCAGGGAGAGGGATGGACTCAGGGGCTCAGAGCGGGCAGGGAGCTTGAGGTGGAGATCAAAGACACTGGCTTCGGTCTTCCCAACATTTAGTTGGAGGAAAGTTTTGCTCATCCAGTAGTGGACGTCGGACAAGCAGAGTAGCAGATCATAGATAGTGGAGGGGCGGGTGAGGTAGAGCTGGGTGTCATCGGCTAGCCGGGTCAGCCGTGGCTCAGTGAGCAGCACTCTCGGCTCCGCGGCAGAAAGTTGTGGGTTCACATCCCACTCCAGCGACTTGAGCACAAAAATCTAGTCGGACATGCCAGTGCCGTGCTGAGGGAATGTCGGAGGTGTTTTGGATGAGGTGTTAAACTGAGAACCCTGCCTCCCCTCTCAGGTGGACATAAAAGATCCCATGGCACTATTTCGAAGAAGAGCAGGGGAGTCACCCCTGGTGTCCTGGCAAATATTTATCCCTCAATTGACATTTTACACAGCGAGTGGTAATGACCTGGAACTCACTGCCGACGAGAGCGGTGGAAGTGGAGACAATCAATGATTTCAAATGGAAATTGGATAGGCTCTTGAGGGAGATAAATTTACAGGGCGACGGGGATAGAGTGGGAACAATGGACTGAATGGATTGCTGTACAGAGAGGCAGCGTGCATTCAATGGGCCTAATGGTCTCCTTCTGTGCTGTAATGACTCCATGACTCTACGTAATCATTAAAAAACAGATGATCTGGACATTATCACAGTGCTGTTTGTGGGACATTGCTGTGCTCAAATTCCATCTTCACACTGAGCACACCCTCCATCGTGCTGTGTGACACTACCACTGTGTTAAATGGGATCGATTCAGAACAGATCCAGCAGCTCAAAAATGGGCATCCATGAGGCGCTGTGGGCCATCAGCAGCAGCAGAATTGTATTCCACCACAATCCGTAACCTCCTGGCCCGGCATATCCCTCACTCTACCATTACCATCAAGCCAGGGGACCAATCCTGGTTCAATGAGGTGTGTAGAAGAGCATGCCAGGAGCAGCACCAGGTGTACCTAAACATGAGGTGCCAACCTGGGGAAGCTGCAACACAGGACTACCTGCATGCTAAACAGTAAAGCAGCATGCTCTAGACAAGGCTACGCGATCCCATAACCAAGGGATCAGATCAAAGCTCTGCAGTCCTGCCAAATCCAGGCATAAATGGTGGTGGACAATTACACAACTAACGGGAGGAGGAGACTCCAAGAATATCCCCATCCTCAATGATGGTGGAACCCAGCATGCAAGTGAGAAAGACAACATATTTGCAACTATGACGATCCAGATCGGCCTCCTCCTATCACAGTCCCCACTATCACAGAAGCCAGTCTTCAGCAATTCAGTTCACTCCACGTGATACCAAGAATATCAAGAAGTGGCTGAGCGCACTGGATACGCAAAGGCTAGCTCAGATGAATATGTGGCTTGAGGAGTGGTGCAAAAGGGAGCGATTCAAATTCCTGGGGCATTGGAACCAGTTCTGGGGGAAGTGGGGCCAGTACAAACCGGACGGTCTACACCTTGGCAGGACCGGAACCAATGTCCTACGGGGAGTGTTTGCTAGTGCTGTTGGGGAGGAGTTAAACTAAAATGGCAGGGGGATGGGAACCTATGCAAGGAGGCAGAGGGAAACAAAAGGGAGACAGAGGCAAAAGTTAGAAAGGAGAATAGTAAAAGTGGAGGGCAGAGAAACCCAAGGCAAAAAACAAAAAGGGCCACTTTACAGCAAAATTCTAAAGAGGCAAGGTGTGTTAAAAAGAGAAGCCTGAAGGCTCTGTGCCTCAATGCGAAGAGTATTCGGAATAAGGTGGACGAATTAACTGCGCAGATAGCAGTTAATGGATATGATGCAATTGGCATCACAGAGACATGGCTCCAGGGTGACCAAGGCTGGGAACTCAACATCCAGGGGTATTCAGCATTTAGGAAGGATAGACAGAGAGGAAAAGGAGGCGGGGTGGCGTTGCTGGTTAAAGAGGAAATTAATGCACTAGTAATGAAGGACATTAGCTTGGATGATGTGGAATCGGTATGGGTGGAGCTGCGGAAAACCAAAGGGCAGAAAACGCTGGTGAGAGTTGTGTACAGGCCACCAAACAGTAGTAGTGAGGTTGGGGACAGCATCAAACAAGAAATAAGGGATGTGTGCAATAAAGGTACAGCAGTTATCATGGGCGACTTTAATTTACATATAGATTGGGCTAACCTAACTGGTAGCAATGCGGTGGAGGAGGATTTCCTGGAGTGTATTAGGGATGGTTTTCTTGACCAAGATGTGGAGGAACCGACTAGAGAGCTGGCCATCCTAGACTGGGTGATGTGTAATGAGAAAGGACTAATTAGGAATCTTGTTGTGCGAGACCCCTTGGGGAAGAGTGACCATAATATATTAGAATTCTTCATTAAGATTGAGAGTGACACAGTTAATTCAGAAATTAGGGTCCTAAACTTAAGGAAAGGTAACTTCGATGGCATGAGGCATGAATTGGCTAGAATAGACTGGCAAATGATACTTAAAGGGTTGACGGTGGATAGGCAATGGCAAACATTTATAGATCACATGGATGAACTTCAACAGTTGTACATCCCTGTCTGGAGTAAAAATAAAACAGGGAAGGTGGCTCAACCGTAGTTAACAAGGGAAATTAAGGATAGTGTTAGATCCAAGGAAGAGGCATATAAATTGGCCAGAAAAAGTAGCAAACCTGAGGACTGGGAGAAATATAGAATTCAACAGAGGAGGACAAAGGGTTTAATTAGGAGGGGGAAAATAGAGTGTGAGAGGAAACTTGCCAGGAACATAGACTGACTGCAAAAGCTTCTATAGATATGTGAAGAGAAAAAATTGGTGAAAACGAATGTAGGCCCCTTGCAGTCAGACTCAGGTGAATTAATAATGGGGAACAAAGAAATGGCAGACCAATTGAACAAATACTTTGGTTCTGTCTTCACGAAGGAAGACACAAATGTACTAGGGGACCGAGGGTCTAGTGAGAAGGAGGATCTGAAGGATATCCTTATTAGGCGAGAAATTGCGTTGGGGAAATTGATGGGATTGAAGGCCGATGAATCCCCAGAGCTTGATTGTCTGCATCCCAGAGTACTTAAGGAGGTGGCCCTACAAATAGTGGATGCATTGGTAATCATTTTCCAACAGTCTATCAACTCTGGATCAGTTCCTATGGATCGGAGGGTAGCTAATGTAACACCACTTTTTAAAAAAGGAGAGAAGAGAGAAAACAGGTGATTATAGACCGGTTAGCCTGACATCAGTAGTGAGGAAAATGTTGGAATCTATTATTAAGGATGAAATAGCAGCACATTTGGAAAGCAGTGACAGGATCGGTCCAAGTCAGCATGGATTTATGAAAGGGAAATCATGCTTGACCAATCTTCTGGAATTTTTTGAGTATGTAACTAGTAGACTGGACAAGGGAGAACCAGTGGATGTGATGTATTTGGACTTTCAAAAGGCCTTTGACAAGGTACCACATAAGAGATTGGTGTACAAGATCAAGGCACATGGTATTGGGGGTAATGTACTGGTGTGGATAGAGAATTGGTTGGCAGGCAGGAAGCAGAGAGTCGGGATAAATGGGTCCTTTTCGGAATGGGAGGCAGTAACTCGTGGAGTACCTCAGGGCTCAGTGCTGGGACCCCAGCTCTTCACAATATACATTAATGATTTGGATGAAGGAATTGAGGGTAATATCGCCAAGTTTGCAGATGACACTAAACTGGGTGGCGGTGTGAGCTGTGAGGAGGATGCTAAGCGGCTGCAGGGTGACTTGGACAGGTTAGTTGAGTGGGCAAATGCATGGCAGATCCAGTATAATGTGGATCAATGTGAGGGTAGCCACTTTGGTGGCAAAAACACGAAGGCAGAGTATTATCTGAATGGCGGCAGATTAGGAAAAGGGGAGGTGCAACGAGACCTGGGTGTCATGGTTCATCAGTCATTGAAAGTTGGCATGCAGGTACAGCAGGCGGTGAAGAAGGCAAATGGTATGTTGGCCTTCATAGCTAGGAGATTTGAGTATAGGAGTAGGGAGGTCTTACTGCAGTTGTACAGGGCCTTGGTGAGGCCTCACCTGTAATATTGTGTTCAGTTTTGGTCTCCTAATCTGAGGAAAGACGTTCTTGCTATTGAGGGAGTGCAGCGAAGGTTCACCAGGCTGATTCCAGGGATGGCTGGACTGACATATGAAGAGAGACTGGATCAACTGGGCCTTTATACACTGGAGTTGAGAAGGATGAGAGGGGATCTCATAGAAATGTATAAGATTCTGACGGAACGGGACAAGTTAGATGCGGGAAGAATGTTCCCGATGTTGGGGAAGTCAGAACCAGGGGACACAGTCTTAGGATAAGGGGTAGGCCATTTAGGACTGAGATGAGGAGGAACTTCTTCACTCAGAGAGTTGTTAACCTGTGGAATTCCCTGCTGCAGAGAGTTGTTGATGCCAGTTCATTGGATATATTCAAGAGGGAGTTAGATATGGCCCTTACGGCTAAAGGGATCAAGGGGTATGGAGAGAAAGCGGGAAAGGGGTACTGAGGGAATGATCAGCCATGATCTTATTGAATGGTGGTGCAGGCTCGAAGGGATGAATGGCCTACTCCTGCACCTATTTTCTATGTTTCTATGTTTCTATAGCTACAACACTGGCATCTATCCTACAATGTGGAAAACTGCCCAGGTATGTCCTGTCCTAAAAAAGCATGACAAATCCGATCCGGCCAATTCCCACCCCGTCAGATTACTCTTAATCATCAGCAAAGTGATGGAAGGTGTTGTTGACAGTGCTATCAAGCGGCACTTGCTCACCAATAACCTGCTCACCGATGCCCAGTTTGGGTTCTGGCCCCAGCTCCCGATCTCATTACAGCCTTGGTCCAAACACGGACAAAACAGGCTGAATTCCAGAGGTGAGCTGAGAGTGACTGCCCTTGACATCAAGGCAGCATTTGACTGAGTGCGGCATCAAGGAGCCCCAGCAAAACAGAAGTCAATGAGAATCAGAGGGAAAACTCTCGACTGGCTGGAGTCATACCGAGCACAAAGGAAGATGGGTGTGGTTGTTGGAGGTCAATTATCTCAGCCCTAGGACATCGCTGCAGGAGTTCCCCAGGGCAGTGTCCTCGGCCCAACCATCATCAGCTGCTTCATCAATGTCCTTCCCTCCATCATAAGGTCAGAAGTGGGGATGTTCGCTGATGACTGCATAGTGCCCATCTACAAGACAGGAGTGTGATGGAATACTCTCCACTTGCCTGGATGAGTGCAGCTCCAACAACACTCAAGAAGCTCGACACCATCCAGGACAAAGCAGCCCGCTTGATTGGCTCCCCATCCATCACGTTCAACATTCATTCCCTCCACAACCAGCACACCTTGGCTGCAGTGTGTACCATCTACAAGATGCACTGCTGCAACTTGCCAAGGCTTCTTCGGCATTATCTCCCAAACCCGCGACCTCTACCATCCAGAAGGACAAGGGCAGCAGGCGCATGGGAACACCATCACCTGCAAGTACCCCTCCAAGTCACACACCATCCTGACTTGGAAATATACCGCCGTTCCTTCATCATCACTGGGTCAAAATCCTGGAACTCCCTCCCTAACAGCCCTGTGGGAGTACCTTCACCACACGGACTGTAGCGGTTCAAGAAGGCGGCTCACCACCACCTTCTCACGGGCAATTAGGAATGGGCAATAAATGCTGGCCTTGCCAGCGACGCCCACATCCTGGGGCCAAGGATAGATCTGTTATGTATTTAACCCTTTATAACCTGCATGACACCTGACCACTAGAGGGCCCACCTGTTGGAGTCCCAAGGGATCCCAGCATCCCTTGGGAGCACAGTATATAAGCAGGCCACCCACAAGGTACCTACACTCTGGAGTTTTATTAAAGGAGTTAAGGTCACAATTGCTCATTGTACACAGCAATCGGTTTCCATCTTTATTGTGAGTGTACCAAGATCCTTGGGGGATACCCGATGTAACGATGCGGGGGCGGGAAGAGAAGCCTTTGCAGGTGATTCTCTGGCTATGACTGGGTAGATAAGGATGGAACCAGGCGAGTGCAGTCCCACCCAGCTGGACATTGGTGGAGAGGCTTTGGAGGAGGATACAGTGGTCAAAGGCTGCAGATAGGACAAAGGGATGGTCACAGTTAACATTGATGTTAATCCAGCTCCCTCATACTGTGGGGCTCAGTAAATTGCTTCCTACAAGACAACATGAATGACACCAGTAAATAGAATAATTGAATCGAAAAATCTTTTGTATGCCTTTTAAATATATCAGCACCTTGTGCTGTACACAGTCATAACACGTGAGATCCAGAAAAACATTTAACCGGTTACGTCACACAAATCCTGCTCCATGTATGGTTGGAGGCTGCTCCTTCCCCTACAACATCCGATCCGAGCAGATTATATATATTATCGCTCTTGAATCGACCAATAGCACCTGTAATGAAGCAATTCCAGGAAACCCCTCACAGTGAAATTACTGTCTCAAATTGCAAACGTGAACAAGCTCTGCTGTTTGATTAAATTGCCGTTGCTCAGCAGGTCACCCTGTTCCTACTTCACAACAGATTAATAAGGCTTGGGATTGCCTTCCGTGTGGGGGTGGATGGTTTCTGTGGGTGATTGTTAACTGCATTATTATCGTTCTTCTTGTCCGCGTCGGTGAACCGGTATGGCCAGGAGATGCAAAGATTCGAGAAATAGCCAGCTTCTGGAAGCCACAAGAACTTGGAGCTGATCCCCAAGGAGGAGATACTGGATCAACTGGGTCTTTATACACTGGAGGTTAGGATGAGAGGGGATCTCATAGAAACATACAAGATTCTGACGGGACGGGACAGGTTAGATGCGGGTAGATTGTTCCCGATGTTGGGGAAGTCCAGAACCAGGGGACACAGTCTTAGGATAAGGGGCAGGCCATTTAGGACTGAGATGAGGAGAAACTTCTTCACTCAGAGAGTTGTTGACCTGTGGAATTCCCTGCCGCAGAGAGTTGTTGATGCCAGTTCATTGGATATATTCAAGAGGGAGTTAGATATGGCCCTTACGGTTAAGGGGTACAAGGGGTATGGAGAGAAAGCAGGAAAGGAGTACAGAGGGAATGATCAGCCATGATCTTATCGAATGGTGGTGCAGGCTCGAAGGGCCGAATGGCCTACTCCTGCACCTATTTTCTATGTTTCTATGTTTCTATGAATCTTGCACATATCCACCAACCCAGGGCAGTTTTGACCGAAATCTCTGCCCTCCTCCAATTCTGGCCTCATGCGCATCCCTCGCTCCCTTCGCCCCACCGTTGGCGGGCGTGTCTTCCGTTGTTGAGACATTATGCTCTGGAATTGCCTTCCTAAACTTCTTGCTATCGCCTTCAAAAGGTTCCTGAAAACTTACCTCTTTGACCAAGCTTTTGGTCAGAATGTGTCCTTCTTTGGCTCAGTGTCAATTTTCTTTGTCTGATTACACTCCTGTGAAGTGCTTTGGGACATTTTACTACATTAAAGATGCTATGCAAATGCAAGTTGTTGTTGTCCAACAACAGGCATAGATACAAGATTTAATCCAAGAGATGTAGAACACAGGGCAGGAGCAATCTCTTCACACAGTGGGTTGTGAGGCTGTAGGAGTCACTCCTGGGGTTTGTGGTTGAGGCCCAAACAATGTCAACATTCAAGATTAGATCGGATAGATGGATGAAAAGAAAGACTTGCATTTATATAGCACCTTTCACGACCACCGGACATCCCAAAGCGCTTTGCAGCCAATGAAGTACTTTTTAAAATGTAGTCACTGTTGTAATGTGGGAAACGCAGCAGCCAATTTGCGCACAGCAAGCTCCCACAAACAGCAATGTGATAATGACCAGATAATCTGAATTGGTTGCGGGATAAATGTTGGAGAACTCCCCTGCTCTTATTCGAAAAATAGTGCCATGGGATCTTTTACATCCACCTGAGAGAGCAGACGGGGCCTCGGTTCAATGTCTCATCTGAAAGACGGCACCTCCGACAGTGCAGCACTCCCTCAGCACTGCACTGGAGGGTCAGCCTAGATTTCCTGTGCTCAGGTCTCTGGCGTGGGAACTGAACCCACAACCTTCTGACTCAGAAGCGAGAGTGCTACCCACTGAGCCACGGCTGACACTGATAAACATCTGAAAAGAAGGAATCCGCAGTTATATTGGGGAAGAGCAGGGAGAGTGGGGCTAATTGGTTCGCTCTTTCAAAGAACCGGTACAGGCACGATGGGCCGAATGGCCTCCTTCCATGCTTTAAGATTCTACGACATGTACGTTCAGAAACTTTGAGAGGCCAGTGGATATTTATGTATACAATGGCGTTTTATAAAAGTATACATTCCAACAATATATTTTCTGAAGTCGTTACACATTTCGGTTGGAGAAGCAGTTGGTTTAAATGAGCTGCGGTTTGTTACGAATAATTTTTTATTCTTGTTTCAGAAACAATGAGAAGGACAATCTCGCGCCTTCCTCCGCTTGGATTAAGGGTGTGTGTTTCTGTATGTGGGTGCGGGAGGGGGGAATGGGGAAACTAAACCAGCGTATGTTCCCCATCCTCTCCCACCTCCCAATGGGAACATAGCAACAGCGAGAGGCCATTCCACCATTCAATTAGATCATGGCTGACCTATACCAGGTACGGTAGCATCGTGGGTTTTGTTACTGGACTGGCAATCCAAAGGCCTGGATTAAAGATCAGTAGGTATGATCCACTGTTAATCCTCAGTTTAGTGTCTGATCCGAAAGGCGGCACCTCCGACAGTGCAGCACCCCCCTTCAGCACTGCACTGGAGTGTCAGCCTAGATTTATGTTATGTCCGCAATGCAGTTATGAATGACTCCACGAGGCAATGTGTTGTATTCAAACTGTAGTGACCTTGGTCCTTTATTCTAAACTTCAGAGTGAGGCACAAGCATGGTGGGCAGCCTTTTATACTGGACCCTGCCACCAGGGCAGAAAACCCCCGCTCTCCACCAGTTGCACCCTCTAGTGGTGCCAGCATGTATGTACACAGTGTAAACTTTATTGTCGTACAAGTCTCCATCTTATGCAACTACACAGTGATTACACAGCGAGTACATCCATAGTCAGCATATACAACAATTTATGTGCTCAAGTCCCTGGAGTGGGATTTGAACCCACAATCTTCGGACTCAGAGGCGAGAGTGCTGCCCACTGAGCCACGGCTGACACGCCTAGTTTATGGTCTCAAGTCTCTGGAGCGGGATTCAGTACTTCTATCCAATGTTTCCTTGAAGCTGCATGGCTGCACGGTGCTCTGCAGGTTCCACGGAACCAGCTCACCAGCTTTTGAATAGAAAAACCCTGCACGCGTGGAAACTTGAACGGGCCGCGCAGCCCGATAAAAGGCGCTCAAATATGAATTAAAAAGGGGGCACTGCTCTCCATCCTGAGTCACTCAGCAACAATCTTTCTCGGAATCAGAGGGGTTTGGGAGCACGATGTCTCATCAATTCTAGCCAACAAGGACCAGAGATACCAACATACAAAGCATGCTTTGCTATTAATCTGCCAATGCAGAGCTAAACAACTCTTGAGTGTTCTGGTGTCATCGCCTTAAACTTAATTGCGATGTAACAGGATTTATGATTTGAAAGTGAAAGAGGGCACAGAATGCAGGATGAAATTGTCCGTTTATGGTCACCTTGTGTATCCAGCTGTCTGCCAAGCAGTGGAAAATATCCAGACAAGATTTTGACAGAAAACATCTAACACTTTCTACTGGCTTTGCTGCATAAAAGGAGCATTTATCAAACAAAATGTGACACTCGGTCACATAAGCAGAAATTAGCGCAGGTGACCAAAAGCTTGGTCAAAGAGGTAGGTTTGAAGGAGCGTCTTGAAGGAGGAACGAAAGGTAGAGAGGCGGAGAGTTCCAGAGCTTGGGGCCCAGGCAACAGAAGGCACGGCCACCAATGGTGGAGCGATTATAATCAGGGATGCTCAGGAGGGCAGAATTAGAGGAGCGCAGACATCTCGGGGGGGTTGTGGGGCTGGAGGAGATTACAGAGATAGGGAGGGGCGAGGCCATGGGGGGATTTGTAAACAAAGAGGAGAATTTTAAAATTGAGGCATTACTTAACCGGGAGCCAGTGTCGGTCAGCGAGCACAGGAGTGATGGGTGGATGGGACTTGGTGCGAGATAGGAATTTAATTGCGCTGTAACAGGATTTATGATTTGAAAGTGGAAGAGCGCACAGAATGCAGAATGAAATTGTCCATTTATGGTCACCTTCCAAACCTTGTGTATCCAGCTGTCTGCCAAGCAGTGGAAAATATCCAGACAAGATTTTGATAGGAAACATCCTGGCTTTGTTGCATAAAAATCTTAATGAAATCAGGCCTCTTGACAATAGTCACCTGACCTACAAGTAGCAACAGTTTTGTTGCAGGGACCAATCAACACCAAGGCTACACCACGGCAGGGCGAGTTGGTATATGATGCACTGCCCTTCAATCAGGGGGACACATGCTTGTGTCTGATTATGGCCATCCCGTGAAGGGCCAGGGGAGAGAGATACAACAAGCAGATGCCAGGTACTGTTCCATGGTGCAGAAGGACAGCCACCTTCCCACCGGTCACATATTAAGTACTAAAAGCAATTCCGGGATCCCCGATGACTGAGCTGGCCAAGCCAGCAAGTGGCTGAGCCATACAGACTAGAGTAGTCCCAGGCTCAAATCCCGGCCTGTACTGAGTGAGCCGATATCAGCCGCAGTGCCACATCCGGTCTCCGTGCACCTAGGCTATGGAAAAGAAAGACTTGCATTTATATAGCACCTTTCACGACCACCGGACATTTCAAAGCGCTTGACAGCCAATGAAGTGGTTCAAGAAGGCAGCTCACCACCATCTCCTCAAGGGCAATTAGGGACGGGCAATAAATGCCGGCTTTGCCAGCGACGTCCAGATCCCAGGAACAAATTTTTAAAAGCGTATTTTTGAAGTGTAATCACTTTTGTGATGTGGAAAAGGCGGCAGCCAATTTGTGCACAGCAAGCTCCCACAAACAGCAATGTGATAATGACCCAGATAATCTGGTTTTTGATGTTGATTGAGGGATAAATATTGGCCCAGGACACCGGGGATAACTGTCTTGCTCTTCTTTGGAATAATGCCATGGGATCTTTTACATCCACCTAAGAGGGCCGAGAGTAGGGAGGGAATGAATAGTCAGGGTTCCTGTTCTTACCGCTGATCCGGGTGAGGACAAGGGTGGGCTCAGGGGCTATGTCCCTCTCACTCGAATCGCCTGCCAACACTGAGCTCGCTAATGGTCACTTCGGCAAGGTCACATAACTGGACAAAGAAAGACCAGGGTCCGTCCAGTTTGCCTTCTACCCATCATCACCATAGGCAGTCCCTCGGAATCGAGGAAGACTTGCTTCCACTCTAAAAGTGAGTTTTCAGGTGACTGAACAGTCCAATACGGGGATTACAGTCTCTGTCACAGGTGGGACAGACAGTGGTTGGAGGAAAGGGTGGGTGGGACTGGTTTGCCGCACACTCCTTCCGCTGCCTGCGCTTGCTTTCTGCATGCTCTCGGCGACGAGACTCGAGGTGCTCAGCACCCTCCCGGATGCTCTTCCTCCACTCGGGGCGGTCTTTGGCCAGGGACTCCCAGGTGTCGGTGGGGATGTTGGACTTTATCAGGGAGGCTTTGAGGGTGTCCTTGAAATGTTTCCTCTGCCTACCTGGGACTCGCTTGCCGTGTAGGAGTTCCGAGTAGAGCGCTTGCTTTGGGAGTCTCGTGTCAGGCATGCAGACAGTGTGGCCCGCCCAACGCAGCTGGTCAAGTGTGGTCAGAGTGTGCTCCCGGCAGGCACGTGACACAACAATGGAGTAGTTGACCAATCCCAGCGACCAATCTCGATCAATGAGTCTACAACAGACCCAGACATGAGGTGAGAAAAACCCCCAGTGGGGGAGAGCTTTAGGAACCACAGGTCCACAGTCACCTGTTCCTCCCGAGCTCGCTCCCCTCACCACACATCATGTCTCCAATTACTGGTGCAATGTATCCTAGAATATTACATTCTGAAAGAAATTGGTCTACTGTGACAGAGGGCCTTCTACATAAATACACTTATAATAAAAAAGGAAGAGAATTTGTATTTATATCGCACCATTCACAATCTCAGGACGTTACAAAGCACTTTACAGCTGATGAAATACTTTTAAAGTGTAGCCACTGTTGTAATACAGCAAATGTAGCAGCCAATTTATGCACAGCAAGCTCCCACAAACAGCAATGCGATAATTTGTTATCGATGTTGGTTGAGGGATGAATATTGGCCAGGACATCTGGGAAAATTCCCCTGCTCGTCAAAAGCTTGGTTAAAGAGGTAGATTTTAAGGAGTGGCTTGAAGCAGGAAAGAGAGGTGGGGAGGTGGAGAGGTTTAGGCAGGGAGTTCCAGAGCTTGGGGCCCAGGCAACAGAAGGCACAGCCACCAATGGTTGAGTGATTATAATCAGGGCTGCTCAAGAGGGCAGAATTAGAGGAGCACAGACATCTCGGGGGGGTTGTGGGGCCGGAGGAGATTACAGCGATCGGGAGGGGTGAGGCCATGGAGAGATTTGAAAACAAGAATGAGAATTTTTAAATCAAGGCGTTGCTTAACCGGGAGCCAATAGAGGTCAGCGAGCACAGGGGTGATAGGTGGATGGGACTTGGTGCGAGTTAGGACATAGGCAGCCAAGTTTTGCATGATATCAAGTTTACGTAGGGTAGAACGTGGGAGGCCAGCCAGGAGTGCAATGGAGTAGATAAGTCCAGAGGTAAAAAAATGCATTGATCATAGAATCATAGAAATTTACAGCAGGGAAGGAGCCCATTTCGGCCCATGGTGTCCGCACCGACCAACAAGAGGCTATCCAGCCTAATCCCACTTTCCAGCTCTCGGTCCGTAACCCTGCATGTCACGGCACTTCAAGTGCACATCCAAGTACTTTTTAAATATGGTCAGAGTTTCTGCGTCTACCAGCCTTTCAGGCAGTGAGTTCCAGACCCTCACAACCTTCTGGGTGAAGAAAGTTCCCCTCAAATCCCCTCTAAATCTTCTACCAATTACTTTAAATTTATTACCCCTGGTTGTTGACCCCTCTGCTAAGGGAAATAGGCCCTTTCAATCCACTATATCTAGGCCCCTCATAATTTTATGGGGCTGGATGAGGGTTTCAGCAGCAGATGAACTGAGACAAGGGCGGAGATGGCCGATGTTATGGAAGTGGAAATAGGTGGTCTTAGTTATGGTATGGATATGTGGTCGAAAGCTCATTTCAGGGTGAAATATGACGCCTAGGTTGAGAACAGTCTGGTTCAGCCTCAGACAGAAGCTAGGGAGAGTGGCGGAGTCAGTGGCAAGGGAACGGAGTCCACGGCAGGGACCCAAGACAATGGCTTCGGTCTTCCCAATATTTCTGCTCATCCAGAACTGGATGTCGAACAAGCAGTCTGACAATTCAGTGACCGTGGAGGGGTGGCGAGGTAGAGTTGGGTGTTGTTGGCGTACATGTGGAAACTGACGCTGTGTCTTTTGGATTATGTCGCCAAGGGGCAATGTATAGATGAGAAATAGGAGGATAGATCCTTGGGGGACACCAGAGGTAACGATGTGGGGGTCGGAAGGAAAGCCTTTGCAGTGATTCCCTGGCTATGATTAAATAGATAAGATAGATAGATGCATTAGGAAAATGGCGTAAAACATATAATCAGATTTAAAACCCATGGAGAAATAGCCGGTGAGAATTCACAGGCGATGAAAACAGAAATTTTCCAAACTCATGTTCCTTCTCCCAAAATAAGGAGCGGACACAAATACACTGCACGATTTGGCTGGAGGGCACTTGTAAACTTGGTTTGCTGCTGACAAGACTGGAGCAGCCCAGGATAATCCCTATGGATTGTTTGAAAAGCAGCGCCCCTCCCAGTTCTGTCACACAGCATGGGAATGGTTATCAGCTCACTGCACCAACACAACCTTTACCCTTTAGCAACTGCTTCAGTGATTACAGGGAAACTCCGCGAACTTGGTGAGCGTAAAGGGCCTAACTTTCAGGTAACCTCCCACCCCCCTCCCCATCAATCTGCCCCAAAGAAGGAAATGTCCCAAACCTGCAGAGTCAGCCGAGTGATCCATTGCCTGTTCTTGCGGCAGGACATGGAAACGTACTTTGGCCCACATAACGAAAGACTCATAAAGAGCAATTGGTGCCGGGATCGAGATTAATACGGTGGGGTGAATGCGAAAGGAAAACTAACCGGTGGTACGCTCGTACCCAAATCGTGGGAGATTCCAGCCGCTCACAATATATCATGAAACTGTAAACTCAGCTCCCGACACGGGCACAGGCCACTCGGGGGATGTTGAAGAGACCAGAATTACAGGAACGCAGGGATCTCGGGGGTGGTTGTGGGGCTGGAGCAAGTTACAGAGTTAGCGAGGGGTGAGGCCGAGCAGCTGGTATCAGTACTCGCCCGCCTCGCAGCAATCGGCAAACACCGTTTACAATTTTAACAACAACTTTGATTTATATAGCGCCTTTAACATCGTAAAACGTTCCAAGGTGCTTCACAGCAATGCTATACGACGAAACGAAAATTTGACACCGAGCCACATGAGAAGAAATTACGGCAGGTGACCACAAGCTTAGTTAAAGAGGTCGGTTTTAAGGAGCGTCTTAAAGGAGGAAAGAGAGGTAGAGAGGCGGAGAGGTTTAGGGAGGGAGTTCCAGAGCTTGGGGCCCAGGCAGCTGAAGGCACGGCCACCAATGGTGGAGCGATTATAATCAGGGATGCTCAAGAGGGCAGAAATAAAGCAGCACAAGTCTCGCCAATAATGTTGGTAAAGGCCGAAGAAAATTGGAATTTACTGGGTCGTCAGTCTCGTATTCAGGCATGGTAACATGAGGGAACACTGTAGTTTAATTTAAAATTCTCATCCCTGTGTTCAAATCCCTCCATGGCCTTGCCCCTTGCTAACTCTGTAACTTGCTCCAGCCCCACAACCCTGCCCCCCCTCCGAGATCTCTGCGCTCCTCTAATTCTGGCCTCTTGAGCATTCCCGATTTCCTTCGGCCCAACATTGGTGGCCATGCCTTCTGTTGTCTAGGCCCCAAGCTCTAGAATTCTCTCCCTAAACCTCTCCACCTCTCTCTTCGCCTTAAAACCTACCTCTTTGACTAAGCTTTTGGTCGCCTGTCCGAACACCTCCTTATGTGGCTCGGTGTCAAATTTGTTTGATAATGCTCCTGTGAAGCACGATGTTAAAGGCACTATTTAAATACAAGTTGTCGTTGTTACATGTCGTAAATTTCCACCTGGGCTTCATTTTTGACGATCTGACCATGACCTCCGTGTTGTGAAAATTAAACCACCCTTCAGCATTTTGTGTCACAATTGCAAAGTTCAAAAAGGCATCTAGGTGTGACGTTAAAACCGTGGAATTTGTCTGTTCAAAGATGTAACCCAATGAAGATCACCCAGTTTACAGAATGAACTGCGCCAGGAACTGAACCCAACCAAGAGCACCTCAGATAGTCCCACTCCCTCATTCTTTCTTTGGAGCCCTTCATTTCTTTCTTTCGTGTACTTATCCAATTCTCTTTCGAAAGCCACAATTGAGTCTGCCTCCACCACCCTGGACCGACACAGCTGGACTGACACAGGTGGATGGACACAGGTGGATGGACACAGCTGGATGGACACAGGTGGATGGACACAGCTGGATGGACACAGGTGGATGGACACGGGTGGATGGACACAGCTGGATGGACACGGGTGGATGGACACAGCTGGATGGACACAGCTGGATGGACACGGGTGGATGGACACAGCTGGATGGACACGGGTGGGTGGACACAGCTGGATGGACACAGCTGGACTGACACAGGTGGATGGACGCAGCTGGATGGACACGGGTGGGTGGACACAGCTGGACCCACACAGCTGGATGGACACGGGTGGATGGACACAGCTGAACCAACACAGCTGGATGGACACAGCTGGACCCACACAGCTGGATGGACACAGGTGGATGGACACAGGTGGATGGACACAGCTGGATGGACACAGGTGGATGGACACAGCTGGATGGACACAGGTGGATGGACACAGCTGGATGGACACAGGTGAATGGACACAGCTGGATGGACACAGCTGGACCCACACAGCTGGATGGACACAGCTGGACCCACACAGCTGGATGGACACAGGTGGATGGACACAGGTGGATGGACATAGGTGGATGGACACAGCTGGATGGACACAGGTGGATGGACACAGCTGGATGGACACAGGTGGATGGACACAGCTGGACCCACACAGCTGGATGGACACAGCTGGATGGACACAGGTGGATGGACACAGGTGGATGGACACAGCTGGATGGACACGGGTGGATGGACACAGCTGGATGGACACAGCTGAACCAACACAGCTGGATGGACACAGCTGGATGGACACGGGTGGATGGACACAGCTGGATGGACACAGCTGAACCAACACAGCTGGATGGACACAGCTGGATGGACACAGGTGGATGGACACAGCTGGATGGACACAGCTGAACCAACACAGCTGGATGGACACAGCTGGACCCACACAGCTGGATGGACACAGGTGGATGGACACAGCTGGGCTGCCACAGCTGGACTGACACAGCTGGACTGACACAGCTGGATGGATACAGCTGAACCAACACAGCTGCACCGACCTGAAAGCTTAACTCTGTTTCTCTCCACAGTTGCTGCCTGACCCGCTGAGATTTGCAGCATTCCCTGTTTTTATTTGCATGTAGAGCAGTGTAGGGGACCTGGTACTGGAACTAGCATCCCAGAGGTTGGCTGTTCAATTCCCATCATTGGGAAAAGGATCAGTTGGATTGCCGTAAAAACCCAATTGCTTGACGCCTATCCTTCAGTGAAGGGAGCCTGCCTGGTCTGGTCTACACGTGACTCCAGTGCACATGTGCGATTGAGGCATAGTGCTCCCAGGGCAACTGGGGATGGGCAATAAATGCAGATTTGTTCATGTTACCAACACCCTCAGGAACAAGCATAAAACGTTTCCCGTCTTTTCTGTCTTTATTTTAAATCCCTCCATGGCCTCACCCTTGCTCTACAGGTGTAACCTCCTCCAGCCCAAAACCCTCCAAGAATTCTACGCTCCTCCAACTCTGGACTCCTGAGCATCCCCCGCTTCATTCGCCCCGCCATCGGCGGCCATGCCTTCTGCCCCCGAGGCCCCAAGCTCTGGAATTCCCTCCCGTATCCTCTCTCCCTCTCTCCCCTCCTTCAAGGCCACGCTTCTTCTTCTTCTTCTTTCGTAAGGTAGCAGCAAAGCAAATCAAATGTCAGTATCTGAGTCAGAGATCCAGGCCAAAGCTTCTGCTGTAACAGTGCAGATATCCTGTAGGCTGCCTGTGAATTCCCTCAATGATGTGCTTCAGGGTCTGATTAGGAGCTCCACACTCACATGATGGGGATACTTTAATCGTCCATCTCATCATCGTCATCATCATCACAGGGCAGTCCCTCGGAGTCGAGGAAGACTTGCTTCCACTCTTAGAATGAGTCCTTAGGTGGCTGAACTGTCCAATGCGAGAGCCACAGTCCCTGCCACAGGTGGGACAGACAGTGGTTGAGGGTCAGGGAGAGTGGGACAGGTTTGCCGCACGTTCCTTCCGCAGCCTGCGCTTGTCTTCCGCATGCACCCGCCGACGAGTCTCGAGGCACTTAGCACCCGCCCGGATCCACCTCCTCCACCCAGGGCGGTCTTCGGCCAGGGACTCCCAGGTGTCAGTGGGGATGTTGCACCTCACCGGGGAGACTTTGAGGGTGTCCTTGTAACGTTTCCTCTGTCCACCTTTGGCTCGTTTGCCATGAAGGAGTTCCGAGTACAGCGCTTGTCTCAGGAGTCTCGTGTCTGGCATGCAGATGACGTGGCCCGCCCAGCGGAGCTGATCAAGTGTGGTCAGTGCTTCAATGCTGGGGATGTTGGCCTGGGTGAGGACGCTAACGTTGGTGCGTCTGTCCTCCCAGGGGATTTGTAGGATCTTGCAGAGGCACCGTTGGTGGTATTTCTCCAGCGACTTGACGTGTCGACTGTACATGGTCCATGTCGTCGATCTACAGTACGTGGATGACGCCTGCGTCTGCGCACACTCAGAGGCTGAACTCCAGGGCAATGTCGACGTATTTACCGAGGCATACGAAAGCATGGGTCTTACGCTAAACGTCCGTAAGACAAAGGTCCTCCACCAGCCTGTCCTCGCCGCACAGCACTGCCCCCCCCAGTCATCGAGATCCACGGCGCGGCCCTGGACAACGTGGACCATTTCCCACACCTCGGGAGCCCCTTATCAACAAAAGCAGACATTGATGAGGAGATTCAACACCGCCTCCAGTGCACCGTTCGGCCGCCTGAGGAGATTTACCACCAAGCTCATGGTCTACAGGGGGCTGTAGTAATCGTCCATCTCTGGAGAAGGTGGCAGCATCTACCGTGACCAGTTCTGATGGTTGTCCACTGTTTGTGAGGAAGGTTTGATCCTTCAGCTTGTACTGTGGGGTCCTCCAGAAGGAATCCATTTCGATTGTCGCAGTTCTTCCAAGCATTTCGGCATCGGTCATCCGGACTGAGGGCAGATCGCTGAAGGGCTTCGGCGATGGTCCAAAATTACTTTCTAGATTTGAGACAGGTTGGTGGTAGGTTGTTGAAGTTGGCCTGGATCAGCATGTCTTTGCTGGTGTAGCGGTTGTCCGAAGACTGCATATAAGTAGAGCTTACTTATATGCAGCCCAGGGGGAGAAATTCGGTCATGCCTCTGCTGCGGCGTTAATCCAGGCGGAGCGGTACTTTTAGCGCCTTGAAAAAGTTTGCCCAGAAATTCGTCAGAATGGGCCAAAGGGCTGACAGGGGCAATAAATCAACCGTTGCACACCAGAGCTGGGGGCGGGGACGCTAACAAAAATGGCGGCACTAAATTTAACCGAGTCATCGCGCATGCGGCGAACTGCGAGTCAGATCCCGGGAAAAGCTGAATCTGAAAGGCGCGGCACAGTAATGCACCCGTTAAAGTTTTAGAAATGACTTTTTCGCAAGCTGTACTGCGATGTGTGTCTGCCGCTGCACCGCGCTGTGTGTAAACATCGCACTGACTGTGACCTCCGGGGGAAACACGTCCTCGTCCCTTTAAGTAGCCGCCAGCCAATGACTCTGCAAGCCTCTTTTCCCAGACGTTGATACTGGCGGGCGCTCAGTAAGACGCACGCTCCGAATTTCCCGACCGGGGCTCAAGCGCGGGCGTTGCACCAGGAATACGTCAGGATCGGAGCGATCGTCAGCAGCCGGGAGTAATGGTTCGCGCCCCCCCCCCGGTGAGCCTCGAATGAATTTTCGGTCGGGGAGCTAAACGCTGCGCTCCTGCTCAGTAACCTCTTACGCTCCCATTAACGCCCCCTCTGGCCGCTAACTGAGGCGGTAGACAACCAAATCCAGCCCCAGCTCTGTGAGCAAGTTGTCAGTCGCCCCTCCGAATAGCTCCTTCTTTGACTCCACGTCCACTTTTAGCTGATCAAGCCTCTGTGAAGCACCTTGGGACATTTTTGAACTTTACAAAGGTGCTATATTAACCTGAGGAAGGACATTCTTGCTATTGAGGGAGGGCAGCGAAGGTTCACCAGACTGATTCCCGGGATGGCGGGACTGACCTATCAAGAAAGACTGGATCAACTGGGCTTGTATTCACTGGAGTTCAGAAGAATGAGAGGGGACCTCATAGAAACGTTTAAAATTCTGACGGGTTTAGACAGGTTAGATGCAGGAAGAATGTTCCCAATGTTGGGCCAGTCCAGAACCAGGGGTCACAGTCTAAGGATAAGGGGTAAGCCATTTAGGACCGAGATGAGGAGGAATTTCTTCACCCAGAGAGTGGTGAACCTGTGGAATTCTCTACCACAGAAAGTTGTTGAGGCCAATTCACTAAATATATTCAAAAAGGAGTTAGATGAAGTCCTTACTACTAGGGGAATCAAGGGGTATGGCGAGAAAGCAGGAATGGGGTACTGAAGTTGAATGTTCAGCCATGAGCTCATTGAATGGCGGTGCAGGCTAGAAGGGCCGAATGGCCTACTCCTGCACCTATTTTCTATGTTTCTATATTTCTAATGCAAATTGTTGTTTATTGCAGAATCCAGCAGGGGCAGAATCTTAATAAATATCCATTTAAATAGATAATTAAAAGTAAGAAATGAAAACGTAGCAAATGCTGGAAATGTGGCTTTGTGAAAAATGCAAGCCACTCACCTCAAGATACGCATTTGTATAGCACCTTATCGGGTCTCAGAAACCGTCTCGAAAGGCGCTCACAGACAGTGGACGACTTTGAAAAACAGCAAGTGTTCAAAAAACCTGCAGAACTGAGAAAGGGAAGAGACCAGGAGCACCTGAACAATTGGATTAAAATAAAATCCCAACAGGCAGGAAACCAGAACCCCTGCAGGGGAGAGGGGAGCACAACCAACCCACTCCCAGGGGGCGGAGCGTAAATTTAAATATTGTAATGAGACTGGAAGCTTCTCCTTCCCCATTCGTTTTGAATGCAGAATAACAGAATCATAGAATGGTTCCAATTGTGTTCCTAACACAGATGAGACTGCACACAGGGAGGTTAAAGTAACAGTGACCTCAGTCTTTATTAAGACACTTCAGAGTGAGGAACAGGCCTTCGGGGCCGGCTTATATTCAGTGCTCCCAAGGGATCCTTGGGACTTCAGGGGATGCGCTCCCTGGTGGCGGAACATGGGAGTGCATGCTTTACAGAAACACAACATCACTTCCCCCCCGCAAAGTCAAAATGAAAACTATTTACAAGGTGAGGCGGTCGGGAGCCTTTCTTTCCCTGGTGGACCGCCTCGGTACAAATGTCTGTTCTGGTGTGTTGGCTGTGCCCTCGCTGGGCTGGCGTGTTGTTGGCCCTGCAGGGCTGCTGGGTGAGCCTGGCCTTGCTGGGCTGTTGGGCGTGATGGGTTCGATTTCCTAGTCCAGGGTGGTGTCGTTGGTCCTTTGGGTGTGTGCTGTGGTCTCAAAAAAGGTGGTGTCTGCTGTGGGTTGTTCAGGGCAGTCTGTGAACCGCAGCCTCGTTTGGTCCAGGTGCTTTCTGCAAATTTGTCCATTGTCTAGTTTGAAGACAAACATCCTACTCCCTTCTTTAGCTATCACCGTGCCCGCGATCCACTTGGGGCCATGTCCATAGTTTAGCACATACACAGGGTCATTCAGATCAATTTCCCGTGACACAGTGGCGCGATCATCGTTTACATTTTGTTGCTGCCGCCTGCTCTCGACCTGATCATGCAGGTTGGGGTGAACCAGCGAGAGTCTGGTTTTAAGTGTCGTTTTCATGAGTAGCTCAGCCGGGGGCACCCCTGTGAGCGAGTGGGGTCTCGTGCGGTAGCTGAGCAGTACTCGGGACAGGCGGGTTTGGAGTGAGCCTTCTGTGACTCGTTTAAGGCTCTGTTTGATGGTTTGTACTGCCCGCTCTGCCTGCCCATTGGAGGCTGGTTTAAACGGGGCCGAGGTGACATGTTTGATCCCATTGTGGGTCATGAATACTTTAAATTCGGCACTGGTGAAACATGGCCCGTTGCCATTGACCAGTATATCAGGCAGGTCGTGGGTGGCAAATATGGCCCTCAGGCTTTCAAGGGTGGTGGTGACGGTGCTTCCCGACAATATTTCACATTCAATCCATTTTGAAAAAGCATCCACCACCACCAGGAACATTTTACCGAGAAAAGGGCCCGCATAGTCAACATGGATCCTTGACCATGGTCTGGAGGGCCAGGACCACAAACTTAGTGGTGCCTCTCTGGGCGCGTTGCTCAACTGAGCACATACGCTGCATTGCTGTATACAGGACTCTAAGTCAGAGTCGATACCGGGCCACCACACGTGGGATCTGGCTATCGCTTTCATCATTACTATACCCGGGTGTGTGCTGTGGAGATCCGAGATGAAAGTCTCCCTGCCCTTTTTGGGTAGCACTACGCGGTTACCCCACAACAGGCAGTCTGCCTGAATGGACAGCTCGTCCTTTCGCCGCTGGTACGGCTTGATTAGCTCTTGCATTTCAACGGGGATGCTGGCCCAGCTCCCATGCAGTACACAGTTTTTTACTAGGAACAGCAGAGGATATTAGCTGGTCCAAGTCCTAATCTGGCGGGCCGTGACAGGCGATTTATCATTTTCAAACGCTTCCATGACCACCAACAAGTGTGCGGGCTGCGCCACCATCAACAAGTTTGCAGGCTGCGCTATTTCCACCCCCGTGGTGGGCAATGGTAGCCGACTGAAAGCATCCGCACAGTTCTCGGTACCTGGCCTGTGGCGGATGGTATAGTTATACGCTGATAGCGCGAGTGCCCACCTTTGTATGCGGGCTGAGGCATTAGTATTTATCCCCTTGTTTTCAGCGAACAGGGATGTGAGGGGCTTGTGATCGGTTTCCAGCTCAAATTTGAGGCCAAACAGGGACTGATGCATTTTCTTTACCCCGAACAAATGCCTCTTTCTCAATCATGCTGTAGGCCCTCTCAGCCTTAGGCAAGCTCCTGGAAGCATAGGCAACAGGTTGCAACTTCCCTGCAACGTTAGCTTGTTGTAATATACACCCGACTTCGTACGACGATGCGTCACATGCTAGCACAAGTCTTTTACATGGGTTATACAATACAAGCAGCTTGTTGGAGCATAAAATGTTCCTGGCTTTCTCAAAAGCAATTACTTAGTTTTTTCCCCATACCCAGTTCTCACCTTTGCGCAATAACACATGTAGGAAGTTACCAAAATAGTTGAGCAGTCCCAGGAACGACCGCAGCTCCGTGACGTTCTGTGACCTGGGCGCGTTCCTGAGAGCCTCTGTCTTGGCATCTGTGGGCCGAATGCCATCCGCCGCGATCTTTCTCCTCAAAAACTCCACTTCTGTTGCCATGAAGATGCATTTCGACCTCTTCAGCCGCAGCCCTACACGATCCAGTCGCTGGAGGACCTCCTCCAGGTTTTCTCGGTGGTGTCCCGACCCGTGAACAATATGTCGTCCTGAAAGACCACAGTGTGTGGTACCGACTTAAGTAGCTCTCCATGTTTCTCTGGAAGATCGCTGCAGCCGACCGAATTCCAAACGGGCATCTGTTGTAGATGAACAGTCCCTTGTGCGTGTTGATGCAGGTGAGGCCCTTCGAAGACTCCTCCAGCTCCTGCGTCATGTAGGCCGAAGTCAGGTCGAGCTTGGTGAACGTCTTGCCTCCTGCCAGTGTTGCAAATAGGTCGTCTGCCTTAAGTAGCGGGTATTGGTCCTGTAGCGAGAAACGATTAATAGTTACTTTATAATCGCCGCAATGCCATCACTTTTGAGTACTGTAACAATCGAGCTGGCCCACTCAGGAATTCCACTGGGGAGATGATGCCCTTGCGTTGCAGCCTGTCCAGCTCGATTTCCACTCTCTCCCTCATCATGTGAGGTACTGCTTGCGCCTTGTGGTGAATGGGTCGTGCCTCTGGGACCAAGTGGATCCGCACCTTCGCCTCGAAAAAGTTTCCAATGCCTGGCTTAAAAAGGGAAGGAAATTTGTTAAGAACCTGGGTACATGAGGCCTCATTGACATGTGATAGCGCTCGGATATCATCCCAGTTCCAGTGGATTTTGCCCAGCCAGCTCCTTCCAAGCAGTGTGAGGCCATCGCCCGGGACAATCCAAAGTGGCAGTTCGTGCACCGTACCCTCGTAGGTGACCTTGACCATGGCACTGCTCAGGACAGTGATAAGTCCTTTGGTGTACGTTCTCAGTTTTGTGTGGATGGGGCTCAGGGCTGGTCTGAGTGCCTTGTTGTACCACAGTCTCTCAAACATCTTTTTACTCATGATGGATTGGCTAGCGCCAGTGTCCAGTTCCATGGCTACGGGTAAGCCATTCAATTTTATGTTTAGCATTATAGGTGGACATTTCGTCGAAAATATGTGCACCCCGTGTATTTCAGCATCTGCCTCCTCTCTCTGAGGCTCAAAATTGCTTTGATCCACCATGGACCGATCTTCCTCTGCCACGTGGTGGTTAGCAGGTTTTGCAGAGCTTGCAGTTCGTCTGCAAGCTCATTGGAGGTGCCTCATTGTTCCACAGCTCTTGCAAACATACCCTTTGAAGCGGCATGAATAGGCTGAATGGAAGCCTCCACAATGCCAACAAGGTGTGAATTGCCTTGCATTCATCTTTTGTTGGGGATTCTGAGTCAACTCAGTTACCTGAGGCCTGCTGGCAGTTGCAGACTCGTGGGTTCTGCCCTGTACATTTCTGCTCGCAAACACAGATCCAGTTAAGTTATGAACATTGCTAGCACTTGAGTGCTGAGAGACTTGTTTGGTGTTATCACTGGTGGACATATTCGCCTGTGGCCTTACTGAGGGTCAGTTTCTCTACAGTCAAAAGCTTTCGTAGGATGGTCTTATGGCCAATGCCCAGTACAAAAAAGTCTTTGAGCATTTGCTCCAGGTAGCCATCAAACTCACATTGTCCTGCAAGTCGCCTTAGCTCAGCAACGTAGCTCGCCACTTCCTGACCTTCAGATCGCTGGCACGTGTAGAACCGATACCTTCCCATCAGCATGCTCTCCCTCGGGTTAAGATGCTCCCGAACCAGTGTACAAAGCTACTTATAGGACTTATCTGTTGGTTTCACCGGAGCCAGAAGATTCTTCATGAGGCTGTAGGTCGGTGCCCCGCAGACTGTGAGGAGGAACGCTCTCCTTTTTGCAGCGCTTCCTTCTCCATCCAGCTCGTTGGCTACAAAGTACTGGTCTAGCCGTTCGACATAGGCTTCCCAGTCCTCACCCTCTGAGAACTTGTCCAGGATGCCCACAGTTTGCTGCATCTTTGCGTTGGATTCGTATTCTCGTCGCCAGTTGTTGTGTTCCAAACACAGATGAGACAGCACACAGGGAGGTTAAACTAACAGTGACCTCAGTCTTTAATAAGACATTCCAGAGTGAGGAACGGGCCTTAGGGGCCGGCTTATATACAGTGCTCCCAAGGGACGCTGGGATCCCTTGGGACTTCAGGGGATGAGCTCCCTGGTGGTGGAACATGGAACATGCTTTACAGATACACAACAGTTACAGCACAGAAGGAGGCCATTCGGCCCGTCGAGCCCGTGCTGGCACTTGGCAAGTCCCACTCCCCCGCCCTTTCCCCATAGCCCTGCAAATTTTTCCTTCAGGTACTTATCCAGCTCCCTTTTGAAAGCAGTGATTGAATCTGCCTCCACCACCCTCTCAGGCAGTACATTCCAGATCCTAACCACTCGCTGCGTAAAACGTTTTTCCTCACGTTGCCTTTAATTATTCTGCCAATCACCTTAAATCTGTGTCCTCTGGTTCTCGACCCTTCCACCAATGATAAGAGTTTCTCTCTATCCAGTCTGTCCAGACCCCTCATGATTTTGAACATCTCGATCAAATCTCCTCTCAACCTTCTCTGCTCAAAGAAGAACAACCCCAGCTTCTCCAATCTGCCAATGTAACTGAAGTCCCTTATCCCTGGAATCATTCTTCTAAAGCTTTTCCGCACCCTCTCGAAGGCCTTCACATCCTTCCTAAAGTGTGGTGCCCAGAATTGGACACAATACTCCAGTTGAGGCTGAACCAGTGTTTTATACAGGTTCATCATAACTTCCCTGCTTTTGTACTCGATGCCTCTATTTATGAAGCCCAGGATCCCGTAAGCTTTTTTAACCGCTCTCTCACCCTGCCCTGCCACCTTCAATGATTTGTGAACATATACCCGAGGTCTCTCTGTTCATGCACCCCCTTTAGAATTGCACCCTTTAGTTTATATTGTTTCTCCTCATTCTTCCGATCAAAATATATCACCGCACATTTCTGTATTCATTTTATCTGCCATGTGTCTGCCCATTCCACCATCCTGTCTATGTCCTCTTGAAGTTTATCACTCTCCTCACTGTTCACTATACTTCCAAGTTTTGTTTCATCTGCAAATTTTGAAATTGTGCCCTGTACACCCAAGCCCAAGTCATTAATATATATCAAGAAAAGCAGTGGTCCCAGTACTGACCCCTGGGGAACACCACTGTATACCTTCCTCCAGTCCGAAAAACAACCGTTCACCACTACTCTCTGTTTCCTGTCACTTAGCTAATTTCTTATCCATACTGCCCCTGTCCCTTTTATTCCATGGGCTCCAACTTTGTTGGCAAGCCTATTATGTCTTCTTCTTAGGCAGTCCCTTGGAGTCGGGGATGACTTACTTCCACACTAATACGACTTCTCAGGTGACTGATGAGTCCAAGGCAGGACCTACAGTCTCTGTCACAGGTGGGGCAAATGGTGGTTGGAGGGATGGGTGGGTGGGGTGCTTGGGTTGCCGTGCGCTCCTTCCGCTGTTCGCGATTGGCCTCCGTTTCCTCCCGACAAAGAGACTCGAGGTGTTCGACGCCTTCCCAGTTGCTTCTCTTCCATGTTGTGCAGTCTTGGGCCAGGGATTCCCAGGTATCGGTGGGGAAGTTGCACTTTTTCAAGGAGGCTTTGAGGGCGTCCTTGAAATGCTTCCTCTGCCCACCTGGGGCTTGCTTGCCGTGTCGGAGCTCTGTTTTGGGAGTCTCGTTTCGGGCATAGAAACATAGAAACATAGAAAATAGGTGCAGGAGTAGGCTATTCCTGCTTTCTCGCCATACCCCTTGATCCCCTGAGTAGTAAGGACTACATCTAACTCCTTTTTGAATATATTTAGTGAATTGCCCTCAACAACTTTCTGTGGTAGAGAATTCCACAGGTTCACCACTCTCTGGGTGAAGAAGTTTCTCCTCATCTCAGTCGTAAATGGCTTACCCCTTATCCTTAGACTGTGACCCCTGGTTCTGGACTTCCCCAACATTGGGAACATTCTTCCTGCATCTAACTTGTCTAAACCCGTCAGAATTTTAAATGTTTCTATGAGATCCCCTCTCATTCTTCTGAACTCCAGTGAATACAAGCCCAGTTGATCCAGTCTTTCTTGATATATCAGTCACGCCATCCTGGGTATCAGTCTGGTGAACCTTCGCTGCACTCCCTCAATAGCAAGAATGTCCTTCCTCAGGTTAGGAGATTAAAACTGTACACAATACTCCAGGTGTGGCCTCACCAAGGCCCTGTACAACTGTAGTAACAACTCCCTGCTACTGTACTCAAATCCCCTTGCTATGAAGGCCAACATGCCATTTGCTTTCTTAACCGCCTGCTGTACCTGCATGCCAACCTTCAATGACTGATGTACCATGACACCCAGGTCTCGTTGCACCTCCCCTTTTCCTAATCGTCACCATTCAGATAATAGTCTGTCTCTCTGTTTTTACCACCAAAGTGGATAACCTCACATTTATCCAAATTATACTTCATCTGCCATGCATTTGCCCACTCACCTAACCTATCCAAATCACTCTGCAGCCTCATAGCATCCTCCTCGCAGCTTACACTGCCACCCAACTTAGTGTCATCCGCAAATTTGGAGATACTACATTTAATCCCCTCGTCTAAATCATTAATGTACAATGTAATCAGCTGGGCCCAGCACAGAACCTTGCGGTACCCCACTAGTCACTGCCTGCCATTCTGAAAAGTACCCATTTACTCCTACTCTTTGCTTCCTGTCTGACAACCAGTTCTCAATCCACGTCAGCACACTGCCCCCAATCCCATGTGCTTTAACTTTGCACATTAATCTCTTGTGTGGAACCTTGTCGAAAGCCTTCTGAAAGTCCAAATACACCACATCAACTGGTACCCCCTTGTCCACGCTACTGGAAACATTCTCAAAAAATTCCAGAAGATTTGTCAAGCATGATTTCCCTTTCACAAATCCATGCTGATTTGGACCTATCATGTCACCTCTTTCCAAATGCACTGCTATGACATCCTAAATAATTGATTCCATCATTTTACCCACTACCGATGTCAGGCTGACCATGTTCTAAGCATTCCATCAGGAGGAGCGTACCACTGGAGTTGGTTTTCCCTTCCCCCTCTCTACTGATTACACCTCCCCAGAGATCTGTGTCCTTTGCAACTCTGGCGTTAAATTCGCCAAGGAGGATCAGCTTGTCGCCCGTTGGGGCTCAGGGCAGAAATTGTTCGAGGCTGAATTAGAATTCCTCTTTGGTCTCGTCTGTAGCTGCCAGTGTTGGGGTGCACTGATGACTGTAGCACACTGATTCAGGGCTAGGATGAGCCGAAGGGTCATGAGGCGTTCGTTTATCCCGCAAGGGGAGTTTCTGAGATGCCCAACTAGCTAGTTTTTTTATGGCAAAGCCTACCCCATGGAGACGGCGTTCTTCTGGTTTATCTTTCTAAAAAGAAGTTGTAACCACCACCTGGTTCCTTGAGCTGACCTTCACCTGCCTGCCGGGGGCGGCGATGTCTATGTTGAAATGTCTGAGTTCCCGGACAATGATAGCAGTACAGCGTTCCGGTCTGCTGCTGTTGGGGTTGTTCATGATGTAAAGTCCTTACTCTACAGTATGAAACCACACGAGGCACATTTTGGGGACAAGGTCGCTCTGTGACCTGAACTCTTTATTCACAGGACTCCAAAGACGATGACCCTGCATGGGACCTCCCTTTTTATACCTGTGTGATCAGGTAAGGAGTGTCTCCCACAAGTTCACCCCTTGTGGTCAAGGTGTGTATCTAGGTTGAGTGTATACAATAATACAGTGGTGTTACATTGTGGTTACATACATGACATCACCTCCCCCCCCCCCCCAAAGTCTTATTGGGATCATAGGTTTACTCTTTCAGGTGGTCTACGCTCCCTTGTGAAATGCCGCAGTTGGGGCTCTGGTTGTTGGACTCTGACGTGAGTGTCTGTCACCTGTGGTGATTCCGGCCTGTCCGGGCTGACCGCAGGGTCTGTGCATTCTTCTGATTGCTCTTGTTGCTCGTTCACTGGCGATGTTGTGAGCTCCATCTCATGGTCTTCTTCAGGTTCCTCCGTGTCCATGCTGAACATTTTTTTTACTTGGTCCAGATGCTTGCGGCATATCTGACCATTGTTGAGTTTTACCACAATGACCCTATTCCCCTCTTTGTCAATTACAGTGCCCTCAAGCCATTTGGGCCCCATGGCGTGATTGAGGATGAATACAGGATCATTTATTTCTATACATCTTCCCCTCGAATTACGGTCATGGTATTCATTTTGTGACTTGCACTTGCCCTCAACTATGTTGGTCAGGACTGGGTGAATGAGGGACAACCGAGTTTTGAGTGTCCGTTGCATTAGTAGCTCTGCCGGCAGGACCTCCGTGAGCGAGTGCGGTCGGGATCTATAGGCCAGCAGGAGACGCGATAGGCGGCATTGTAGGGAGCATCCTTGAATCCTGAGCATAACTTGCTTAATCATTCCGCCTGGCCATTGGAGGCCGGCTTGAACGGCGCATTCCTGACGTGGTTGATGCTATTGCCCGACATAAACTCTCGGAATTCGTAGCTTGTGAAACATGGGCCATTATCACTAACCAGGATGTCCAGCAAGCCATGGGTTGCAAAGATCGCACATAGGCTTTCCACGGTGGTGGATGAGGTGCATGAATTTAGAATGATGCACTCGATCCATTTCGAGTACGCATCTTCCACAATAAGGAACATCGTTCCTATCAATGGGCCCGCGTAGTCAACATGAATGCATGACCATGGCCTGGTGGGCCAGGGCCACGGGCTGAGCGGGCTTCCTTGGGGGCATTACCCAGCTGGGCACATGTCGTGCACCTGCGAACACAGTGTTCCAGGTCTGAATCAATTCCAGGCCACCAAACGTGTGACCGGGCAATGGCCTTCATCAGCACAATGCCTGGGTGCTCGCTGTGGAGTTCCCTGACGAATGCCTCCCTGCCCTCTGGGGCATAACTCCCCGGCTGCCCCATACTAGGCAGTCGGCTTGGATGGAGAGCTCATCCATCCGTCTGTGGAATGGTCTGACCTCCTCAGGGCATGCTCCGTGTGCGGGCACCCAATCCCCAGTCAGGACACATTTTTTAATCAGGGATAGAAGGAGATCTCTGTTTGTCCAGATTTTGATCTGGCGGGCTGTGATGGGGGAGCCTGCGCTGTCAAAGGCATCGACAGCCATGACCATCTCGGCGCTTGGCTCCACTGCCCCCTCAGTGGTGGCCAGTGGAAGCCTGCTGAGCGCGTCAGCGCAATTTTCAGTGCCGGGCCGGTGCCGGATGGAGTGGTTATAAGCAGCCAGCGTGAGAGCCCATCGCTGTATGCGGGCTGATGCGCTGGCATTGATAGCCTTGCTGTCTGACAACAGGGATGTTAATTGCTTGTGGTCCGTCTCTAACTCAAACTTCCTACCAGAGGTACTGATGCATTTTTTTTACACCATAGACACATGCAAGCGCTTCCTTCTCGATCATCCCATATCCCCATTCTGCTTGAGAGAGCGACCTGGAGGCATAAGCCACAGGTTGTAGTTGACCCTCAGCATTGCACTGCTGCAACACGCACCCAACCCCATAGGACGATGCATCACATGTCTGAACAAATTTTTTTACAGGGTCATACAGGGCCAACAATTTGTTTGAACAAAGTAGGTTTCTCGCCCGATCAAAAGCTCGTTCCTGACAGTGTCCCCAAAACCAATCATAATCCTTACACAGGAGCACATGTAGCGGTTCCAACAACGTGCTCAAGTTCAGCAGAAAGTTCCCGAAATAGTTCAACAGTCCCAGGAATGAACGCAACTCCGATGTGTTGCAGGGCCTGGGTGCTCGTCAAATCACCTCTGTTTTGGATTCGGTGGGCCGAATCCCATCTGCAGCAACCCTCCTGCCCAGAAACTCAACCTCAGGAGCTAAGAACACACATTTAGACATCTTGAGTCGCAGGTCTACCCGGTCCAGTCGGCGTAGCACCTCCTCCAGATTGTGGAGGTGTTCCTCGGTGTCTCAACCCGTGATGAGGATGTCGTCCTGGAATACGATTGTTCCAGGAATGGATTTAAGCAGGCTTTCCATGTTTCATTGAAAAATCGCGGCCGCTGATCGAATGCCAAACGGGCACCTGTTATAAACGAACAGTCCCTTGTGTGTGATGATGGTGGTCAGTAGTTCAGATTCGTCGGACAGTTCCTGGGTCATATAGGCTGAAGTGAGGTCCAACTTGGTGAACAGCTTGCCGCCTGCCAACATGGCGAAGAGGTCCTCCGCTCTCGGGAGCGGGTATTGATCTTGTAGGGACACCTGATTGATGGTGGCTTTGTAGTCGCCACAGATCCTGACAGAGACATCCGCTTTTAGGACGGGAACGATGGGGCTCGCCCAGTCGCTGAATTCAACTGGCGAGATGATGCCCTCTCTCAACAGCCAGTCCAATTCGCTCTCGATCTTTTCCCGCATCACATATGGCACCGCTCTGGCTTTGTGGTGCACTGGCCTGGCGTCCGGGGTGATATGCATCACTACTTTAGTGCCTTTGAAAGTCCTGACGCCAGGTTGGAATAGTGAATCGAATTGTTGTAAGACTTGTGAGCACGAAATTCGCTCCATAGATGACATTGCGTGAACATCCCATTTCCAGTTCATCTCGGCTAACCAGCTCCTCCCCAACAGAGCGGGACCATTGCCCGGGACAATCCAGAGTGGCAGCCGATTCACTCACCCATTCTGTGTGACAACCAACATTGCACTGTCTAGCACCGGAATGATTTCTTTAGTGTGTCTCAGTACGTGCTAATTTGGGACTACTGGCTTTAAGTGGCCATAGCTTCTCAAATTGCTGAACGCCCATGAGTGATTGGCTGGCCCCAGTGTCCAGCTCCATGTGTACTGGTATACCGTTAAATAAAACCCTCATCATCATTGGTAGCGTTTTGGTGTATGAATTGTGAATATTCGCCACATGGACCCGCTGAACCTCGGCATCCATCGATTTGCCCCAAAAGTCATCCTGCCTCAAACAACCTCTTCTGGTCTATCCACCCCATATATTAGTCTGGTTGCAGACTTCCTGCACATTCGAGCTAAGTGGCCACTGAGATTGCAGTTCCTGCAGACAAACTGTTGAAATCTGCAAGATCTAGCTGAGTGTTTTCCCCCACACCTCCAGCATGGGTTAAAGATTCCATTGTTGGGAACAAAGGGACTATGGTCAGTCCTTCCGTGCTGACTGTCCCTTTGACTGCTCCAAGTGCCCTATTAGTGGGTGTCAATGGCCCCATCCCGGGCCGCATTGTCCACTGTGATGGCGTGAATGTCCGTTCAGTCTGCTGTTGTCTCTGTTGAAGTCCAACTCTGGGGTTGATTGCTGCCTGGGGAGTGTCGGACTGCCCCTGCCTGCCTGCGGGGCTCTGAGTCGCATTGATGATGTTGACTCCCTGATCCATCGCCGTGTTCGAACCAGAATTGCGCACGTATATTAATTTTGTCTCTTCCTCCCCCGCCATGAAAGTTTGAGCTATCAACGCCGCCATTTCCAAGGTCAAATCCTCGGTCTCAATTAATTTGCGGAAAATTCCCGCATGACCGATGCCCTCGATAAAAAAGTCCCTTAGCATCTCCCCCCTGCAGGCGTCTGTGAACTTACAGAGGCTGGCCAAACGCCGGAGGTCCGCTACGAAGTCCGGTATGCTCTGTCCTTCACGATGTCGGTGGGTGTAGAATCTGTGTCGGGCCATGTGTATACTGCTCGCCGGTTTGAGGTGCTCCCCAATCAATTTGCTCAGTTCTTCAAAGGTTTTGTCCACCGGCTTTTCGGGTGTTAGTAAGTCCTTCATGAGCGTGTAAGTCTTTGGTCCACAGCTGGTCAGGAGATGAGCCCTTCGCTTGTCGGCCGCTGCATCCCCCAGACATTCTTTCGTAACGAAGCTTTGCTGAAGCCTCTCGACAAAATCGTCCCAGTCTTCCCCAACACAGTACCGTCCCTCTGTGCTACTGGTGGCCATTCTCGTGGGTCGTGAATTCCCGTTTCTCGTCGCCAATGTAAAGTCCTTACCCTACAGCATGAAACCCCACGAGGCACATTCTGGGGACAAGGTCACTCTGTGACCTTAACTCTTTATTCACAGGACTCCAAAGACGATGACCCTGCGTGGGACCTCCCTTTTTATACCTGTGTGATCAGGTAAGGAGTGTCTCCCACAAGTTCACCCCCTGTGGTCAGGTTGAGTGTATACAGTAATACAGTGGTGTTACATTGTGGTTACATACATGACACATGAGGGGCCTGATGTTTCAGGTCTTGACAGAAGGAGGTCTTGGTCCTGGGAACCTGACCTCACTCCTGGGCCCGACCTCACTCCTGGGAACCTGACCTCGCTCCTGGGCCCCGACCTCGCTCCTGGGAACCTGACCTCGCTCCTGGGAACCTGACTCACTCCTGGGAACCCGACCTCGATCCCAGGCCCTGACCTTGCTCCTGGGCCCCGACCTCGCTCCTGGGAACCTGACCTCACTCCTGGGAACCTGACTCACTCCTGGGAACCCGACCTCGCTCCTGGGAACCTGACTCACTCCTGGGAACCCGACCTCGCTCCTGGGAACCTGACTCACTCCTGGGAACCCGACCTCGATCCCAGGCCCTGACCTCGCTCCTGGGAACCTGACCTCGCTCCTGGGAACCTGACCTCGCTCCTGGGCCCCGACCTCGCTCCTGGGAACCTGACCTCACTCCTGGGAACCTGACTCACTCCTGGGAACCCGACCTCGCTCCTGGGAACCTGACCTCGCTCCTGGGAACCTGACCTTGCTCCTGGGAACCCGACCTCGCTCCTGGGAACCCGACCTCACTCCTGTGCTCTGACCTCGCTCCTGGGAACCTGACCTCGCTCCTGTGCTCTGACCTCGCTCCTGGGAACCTGACCTCGCTCCTGGGAACCCGACCTCTCTCCTGGGAACCCGACCTCGCTCCTGGGAACCTGACCTCGCTCCTGGGAACCCGACCTCTCTCCTGGGAACCCGACCTCTCTCCTGGGAACCTGACCTCG
Organism: Pristiophorus japonicus; assembly: GCF_044704955.1. NCBI lineage: Eukaryota > Metazoa > Chordata > Chondrichthyes > Pristiophoridae > Pristiophorus > Pristiophorus japonicus. The sequence continues at coordinate 8,686,970 of NC_091985.1, read as the reverse complement.
CTCCTGGGAACCTGACTCACTCCTGGGAACCTGACCTTGCTCCTGGGAACCCGACCTCGCTCCTGGGAACCCGACCTTGCTCCTGGGAACCCGGCCTCGCTCCTGGGAACCTGACCTTGCTCCTGGGAACCTGACCTCGCTCCTGGGAACCTGACCTCACTCCTGGGAACCTGACCTTGCTCCTGGGAACCCGACCTCGCTCCTGTGCTCTGACCTCGCTCCTGGGAACCTGACCTCGCTCCTGGGAACCCGACCTCTCTCCTGGGAACCCGACCTCGCTCCTGGGAACCTGCCTCGCTCCTGGGAACCCGACCTCTCTCCTGAGAACCCGACCTCGCTCCTGTGCTCTGACCTCGCTCCTGGGAACCTGACCTCGATCCCAGGCCCTGACCTTGCTCCTGGGCCCCGACCTCGCTCCTGGGAACCTGACCTCACTCCTGGGAACCTGACTCACTCCTGGGAACCCGACCTCGCTCCTGGGAACCTGACTCACTCCTGGGAACCCGACCTCGCTCCTGGGAACCTGACTCACTCCTGGGAACCCGACCTCGCTCCTGGGAACCTGACTCACTCCTGGGCCCCGACCTCGCTCCTGGGAACCCGACCTCGCTCCTGGGAACCTGACTCACTCCTGGGAACCCGACCTCGCTCCTGGGAACCTGACTCACTCCTGGGAACCCGACCTCGATCCCAGGCCCTGACCTCGCTCCTGGGAACCTGACCTCGCTCCTGGGAACCTGACCTCGCTCCTGGGCCCCGACCTCGCTCCTGGGAACCTGACCTCACTCCTGGGAACCTGACTCACTCCTGGGAACCCGACCTCGCTCCTGGGAACCTGACCTCGCTCCTGGGAACCCGACCTCACTCCTGTGCTCTGACCTCGCTCCTGGGAACCTGACCTCGCTCCTGTGCTCTGACCTCGCTCCTGGGAACCTGACCTCGCTCCTGGGAACCCGACCTCTCTCCTGGGAACCCGACCTCGCTCCTGGGAACCTGACCTCGCTCCTGGGAACCTGACTCACTCCTGGGAACCCGACCTCGCTCCTGGGAACCTGACACACTCCTGGGAACCCGACCTCGATCCCAGGCCCTGACCTCGCTCCTGGGAACCTGACCTCGCTCCTGGGAACCTGACTCACTCCTGGGAACCCGACCTCGCTCCTGGGAACCTGACCTCGCTCCTGGGAACCTGACCTTGCTCCTGGGAACCCGACCTCGCTCCTGGGAACCCGACCTCACTCCTGTGCTCTGACCTCGCTCCTGGGAACCTGACCTCGCTCCTGTGCTCTGACCTCGCTCCTGGGAACCTGACCTCGCTCCTGGGAACCCGACCTCTCTCCTGGGAACCCGACCTTGCTCCTGGGAACCTGACCTCGCTCCTGGGAACCCGACCTCTCTCCTGGGAACCCGACCTCGCTCCTGGGAACCCGACCTCTCTCCTGGGAACCCGACTTCTCTCCTGGGAACCTGACCTCGCTCCTGGGAACCTGACTCACTCCTGGGAACCTGACCTTGCTCCTGGGAACCCGACCTCGCTCCTGGGAACCCGACCTCGCTCCTGTGCTCTGACCTCGCTCCTGGGAACCTGACCTCGCTCCTGGGAACCCGACCTCTCTCCTGGGAACCCGACCTCGCTCCTGGGAACCTGCCTCGCTCCTGGGAACCCGACCTCTCTCCTGAGAACCCGACCTCGCTCCTGTGCTCTGACCTCGCTCCTGGGAACCTGACCTCGCTCCTGGGAACCCGACCTCGCTCCTGGGAACCCGACCTTGCTCCGGGGTCCTGACCTTGTTCCAGGGTCCTGACCTCGCTCTGAGATACGCAGCCCATCAGTTGCCTGGATTGCGATGACAACACACCAATTTTGCCACCCTCTCAGGATGGTTCGTGCTGCTCCCTGCGGTGGCTAGCTGCTTTTATCCCCGGTGTTGCTGCTGGTGTCTCCAAACAGGTTGGGTCGGCGCCCTATTATGTATCACTTTATCAAACTCCTTTTGGATATCCTTGTACATCACGTCCACCGCATTGCCCTCATCAACCCTCTCTGTTACCTCATCAAAAAACTCAATCAAGTTATTTAAACATAATTTGCCTTTAACAAATCTGTGCTGGCTTCCTTAATCAATCCACACTTGTCCAAGTGACTGTTAACCTTGTCCGATTGTCATTTCTAAAAGCTTCCCCATGACCAAGGTTAAACTGACTGACCTGTAGTTGCTGGGCTTATCCTTGCACCTTTTTTTGAACAAGGGAGTAACATTTGCAATTCTCCAGTCCTCTGGCACCACACCCATATCCAAGGAGGATTGGAAGATTATGGCCAGTATCTCTGCAATATGCACCTTTACTTTCCTTAGCATCATAGGACGCATCCCATCCCGTCCTGGTGACTTATCTACTTTAAGTACAGACAGCCTTTCTAGTGCCTCCTCTTCATCAATTCTTATCCCATCCAGTATCTCCACTACCTCCTCCCTTACTATGACTGCCTTGGTGAAGACAGAAGTAAAGTACACCTTTAGTACCTCAGCCATACTCTGTCTCCATGTGTCGGTCTCCTTTTTGGTCCCTAATCGGCCCCACCTCGCCTCTTACTGCCCGTTTACTATTTATATGCCCACAGAAGACTTTTGAATTGCCTTTTATGTTAGTTGAAAATCTATTCTCTTCGCCCCTCTTATTATCTTTTTCACTTCCCCTCTGAACTTTCTATATTCAGCATGGTTCTTCCTTGTAATCTCACTCTGACATCTGTTATATGCCCTCTTTCCCTGTTTCATCTCACTCTCTCTCCCTTTCATCATCCAGGGAGCTCTGGCCTTCCTTGCCCTATGTTTCCCCCACGTGGGAATGTACCTCGACTGTACCCCAACCATCTCCTCTTTAAAGGCAGCTCATTGTTCAATTACACTTTAGGCCGCCAACCTTTGATTCCAGTTTACCCGGGCCACATCCGTACTTAACCCACTGAAATTAGCCTTCCTCCAATTATATAGTTTTACTCTAGGTTGCTCCCTGTCCTTTTCCATAGCCAATCTAAACTTTATGATACTATGATCATTGTTTGTGAGAGCGAGGCGAAGACTGCCTGTGGACTTATACCTAGCTCCTGGATCCATTGCCCCTACCTAACCCACCCCCGCCATCAAAGAGCTCCTCATGAGGTTTCCGATTGCATTTCCAGGCCCCCCCATCCCCCTGCGCTCCCCTCCCCCGCACCGATGATGATGAGGCCGCCTCAAACCTACGCTTCCCTCCCATTATCCTCGGCCAATCCCACCCCCGCCGCCCCACTCCATGATCCACCTGCAATCCTCACTTGTCTGCCGATCCCCGAGATCCCCGATCCCTCCCCTCGATCCCTGATCCCGCCCCCCCCATGATCCCCGCTTGCCTGCCGATCCCCGACTTCCCCAATCCCCAATTTCCCCCACGATCCCCGCTTGCCTGCCGATCTCCAACCACCCCGCTCGCTTGCCAATCCTACAACCTCCCCCCTACCTCCCACCCCCACCCCAGACCGACCTCTTGTGACTGAGGCTTACCCACCCCCAGCCAGCCACCCTCTCAACCTCACCCCCTGCGGGCGGGAAACCAAGGCCTCACATTCAAATTAGGCCCTGCCGGGAAAGTGGGTGGGGCCTGTGGGAAACCCAGTCTCCTGGCTTTCCCATCCCCCTCGGATCCTTCCCACCTGGCCCGCCCTTGCCCCCAATCCACCTCCCTGAAAAGAATTCCAGCCAGTGTCTCCCTCTCTCTGCCTCACACACACCTGAGCCCAGGTGGTCCACTTGTTTGTCCTGGCAGGAGGATGAGCGCTCACTCGGGTAGCAGGCCCGAGTGGGGAAATGACTCCGAGTGACCCCGAGTGGGGAACTGACCGCGAGTGGGGAAATGACCCCGAGTGACCCCTAGTGGAGAAATGACCCCGAGTGGGGAAATGACCCCGAGTGACCCCGAGTGGGGCAGTGAGCCCGAGTGGGGAAATGACCCCAAGTGGGGAAATGACCCCGAGTGACCCCGAGTGGGGAAATTACCCCAAGTGACCCCTAGTGGGGAAATGGCCCCGAGTGGGGAAATGACCCCAAGTGACCCCGAGTGGGGAAATTACCCCGAGTGACCCCGAGTGGGGAAATGACTGCGAGTGGGGAAATGACCCCGTGACCCCGAGTGGGGAAATGACCCCAAGTGGGGAAATGACCCTGAGTGACCCCAAGTGACCCCGAATGGGGCAGTGACCCCGAGTGGACATGTGCAGACCCCTGAGAGGCGAGAGTCACCCTGGCCAACTTGCTCACTGCGTGCAGGAAATCCCTCACCAGAGCTACAGTCAGATCAGCCCCACTCCACACATCCTTCACTCACTGCAGAATACCCAGCCTCTGACCCGCTCTTGTAGCCACAGTATTTCTGTGAATGGTCCGGTTAAGTTTCTGGTTAATGGTGACCCCCAGGATGTTGATGGCGGGGGATTCGGTGAAGATAATGCCAAAAAGCTGTGGATGCTGGAGGTGAATTGAAAATGTCAGAAATGAGACTGATAGATTTTTGTTATGCAAGGGTATTAAGGGATATGGAGCAAAGGTGGATATAAATGGAGTTAAGGTACAGACCAGCCTTGTTCTAAATCAATGGAGGAGCTGAATGGCCTCCACCTGTTCTTATGCTGCTATAGTAATAATTGTTCAATTTCATCAAGATTGGTGTGACCTTGTGATTCTTGTATCCAAAACAACAACAACTTGTATTAATATAGCACCTTTAATGTAGTAAAACGTTGCAAGGCGCTTCACAGAATCATTATAAGACAAAAAATTTGATACCGAGCCACTTAATGAGAAATTAGGGCAGGTGACCAAAAGCTTGGTCAAAGAGGTAGGTTTTAAGGAACGTCTTAAAGGAAGAAAGAGAGGTAGAGAGACAGAGAGGTTTAGGGAGGGAGTTCCAGAGCTTGGGGCCTAGGCAGCTGAAGGCACGGCCACCAATGGTGGAGTGATTAAAATCGGGGATGCTCAAGAGGGCAGAATTGGAGAAGCACAGACATCTCGGAGGGGTTGTGGGGCTGGAGGAGATTACAGAGATAGGGAGGGGCGAGACCATGGAGGGATTTGTAAAGAAGGATGGGAATTTTGCAATTGAGACGTTGCTTAACCATCAGTGAATAGCTGCAACAGAAATGACAGACTGCTGTTGCTAAACTTCAGTATTGGTAAAAAAAAGTTCGGTGTACTGTTGTTTAAACTTTTTTTCTCCCATTCATACTCAGTGTTGAGAGTAACAAGGTGGACTATAGGACCCAGCGGCGACGTACTGGGAAGCACAGGCCTCCCCTTCCTCCTCCTTCCCTTTCCCTTCCAGTTCCTGGAGCGAATGTTTGCCGTTGCTGCAAGCCCTTTGTTATCTCTGCGATGCCGCCCGCCATGAGCTGCTCGTGCCTGGCCCTGATCTGGGCCCTGCTGTCAATCATCCCCGGCTGTCAATCAACGGCAGCTCCCAGCTGGGACTCCATCGACTCGCGACCCTTGCCCCCCTGGTACGACCGAGCCAAGTTTGGCATCTTCATTCACTGGGGCGTCTTCTCCGTGCCCAGCTTCGGCAGTGAGTGGTTCTGGTGAGTTACCGGCACCTCGAAAGGAAGAGCAGGCACGTATTCAAATTGATTCAGGGAACCCTCTCAAATACATTTGGTGGGTTTGCAGAGGCGGAACCAAACCTGCTCGGGTTTTATCCCTGCAAAGAGCACGATAAACTTGCTCCAACTTCCATGTATTTGTGTGTGATGGCCTGTAATTTGCAGTCGGGAGGAATGGCTAGCTGGCAGCCTCCGCTGTCATTTCGCCTTTGAAACTGACCTCGGTGTCATATTTGAGCTTTCGACCACATATCTGCAGCATAACTAAGACCGCCAATTTCCACCTCTGTAACATCGCCCGTCTCTGCCCCTGCCTCAGTTCATCCGCCACTGAAACCCTCATCCAGGCCTTTGCTACCCCTCGACTTGACTATTCAACACACTCCTGGCTGGCCTCCCACATTCCACCCTACGTAAACTAGAGGCGATCCAAAACTCAGCTGCTCCTGTCCTAACTCGCACCAAGTCCCGCTCACCCAGCACCCCTTGTGCTCGCTGACCTACATTGGCTGCCGGTTAAGCAACACCTCGTTTTCAAAATTCCCATCCTTGTTTTCAAATTCTTCCAGGGCCTCGCCCTCTCCCTATCTCTGTAATCTCCTCCAGCCCCACAATCCCCCCCCCCCCCCCCCGAGATATCTGTGCTCCTCTAATTCTGCCCTCTTGCCCATCCCTGATTATAATGGCCGTGCCTTCTGTTGCCTGGGCCCCAAGCTCTGGAACTCCCTGCCTAAACCTCTCCGCCTCTCTACCTCTCTTTCCTCCTTCAAGCCACTCCTTAAAACCTATCTCTTTGACCAAGCTTCTTGTCACCAGTGCTAATTTCTACTTAAGTGGCTCGGTGTCAAATTTTTTATCTTATAACACTCCTGTGAAGCACCTTTCACTACGTAAAAGGTGCTATATAAATTAAAGTTGTTGTTGTTGTTGTTGATTGCAACTTTCAGATTTGGCACAAGTGCAGTCTAACAAGGAATTCCCAAAGTTGCGGTCTGTCATTGACTGCTCTGAAACAGGCTGCGCTGTGCCCCCATCGCCCCCACCCCCCCTTTCTGCCCACCCACCGTCCCCCCGACCCCCCCATCCCCCCCCGTCCACCCCTCCCCTCCCAATTCACCACCCCACCCCTCCTCCCCCGCCCACCACTGCCCACCCCCACAGAGCCAGCAATCGGTGTAATCACTCAAATCAGGGAAACGGACGCAAACTGGCTACAACAGTAACGACACTCCAAAAGTACTTCATTGGCTGTAAAGCATTGTGAGATGTCCTGTGGTCGTGAAAGGCGCGATATAAATCCAAATCTTTCCGTGGTAATTACGCTGTCAAATTTCCCTACTAAAAGTTAGAGCAAAAGGGATTAGGTGTAACTGAGGTTTTGACAGCGTTATTAATGCTAAACAAATGCGAAGGGCCTGGAAAACTAGTTTTCATTTTGTGCAGTGTCAAATTGGTCCATTTCAATAAAAATTAAAAATTATTCAGAAACTTTTGAAAAAACGTGATTTATTTTTTTAAGTTTGTCCATCTCTATTTCAGATTTGACTTTTCTCCATGTGAGAGCCCCAATCTTTGTCTTGCTCTCTGACTATTTTGAAAAGCTTGAATTTTGAAGCCTTGCACAACCCACTTCCTGGTTCGCTGTCTGTGAGAATTCTGCCTTTTGATTGGCTGCTAAGACAGCTTGTTGATGTCACACACTTCAATTCTACTGCTAACCGCAAATTCCGGGCCAATGCATTTGCCTGCTGTTTCCCCATCCCTCCCTCCCCAAAATCTTCCTCCGTTACCGCAGTTATTTACATTATTATCAATAGGGCTGGATTTTTGGTTTTGCTGATTTCGGGCGGTAATGGCGGTGGGGCGGTTAAGTTTGCGCCCGGGGACAGTTTGCGCCTCAATTAGCAAAATTGGACAGCTGGACCCTGAGTGTGGGGAGGAGTGCTAAGAGAGGCGTTGCACCTCCCCCGTCCTGGGGCATTAGGCCAGCTGAGCATGCAAAAATCCCGAGCTAAAATGCTGGACTGAGAGAAGCCTGAACCAGAAACATTCCCACACCACTACAACATAAATCACAAACACATTTAAAGACAAAGCAACCACACTTCCCTGAGATGAATATTACTTACCTCACTGCGGCCAGTATAGGTCGGGGCCGCCCGATTTCCCAGGCGGTCCCAGCAGGGGGCGCTACACGACGCCACGGGTTGGGCGGGACTCAAAAATCGAGTCGGTGTTACAACCAGGGGCGTGGCAAACCGTCTTGCCTCTTCCGGGTGGTACTGCTCCATGTCCCGCCGAAAGCGGCCCCGGAAACCCCGCGGGGAGCTGCAAGCTGACCGCCCGCCCAGTAGAGCTCACCGCCGCCATTGCCGCCCCTCTGGCTGAAAACAAAAGCACACGTTACCAGAAAACCCCCTACCCGTTTGTTATTATTCACGGGTAGATTTATATTTCATGTTGCTGCTTTCCCAGGGCTTTGCTACTGTCAAGTCTCCAATAACCAACACCCTCGACCAACGGATCATTTTACTGTGGTTCTGGCCTGACTACAGCTGGGTGGTGCTCGTTGCCCATTGTCCAGTCTTGGCTGGTGGTCACTTGCTGTGGTCTGGGTCTGGCTGGTGGTCATTCGCTGTGGTCTGGGTCTGGCTGATGGTCATTCGGTGTGGTCTGGGACTGGCTGATGGTCATTCGGTGTGGTCTGTGACTGGCTGATGGTCATTCGGTGTGGTCTAGGACTGGCTGATGGTCATTCGGTGTGGTCTGGGACTGGCTGGTGGTCATTCGGTGTGGTCTGTGACTCGCTGGTGATCACTTGCTGTGGTCTGGGACTGGCTGGTGGTCACTTGCTGTAGTCTAGGACTGGTTGGTGATCACTTGCTGTGGTCTGGGACTGGCTGATGATCACTTGCTGTGGTCTGGGACTGGCTGGTGATCACTTGCTGTGGTCCGGGACTGGCTGATGGTCATTCGGTGTGGTCTGGGACTGGCTGGTGGTCACTTGCTGTGGTCTGGGACTGGCTGGTGGTCACTTGCTGTGGTCTGGGACTGGTTGGTGGTCACTTGCTGTAGTCTTGGACTGGCTGGTGGTCACTTGCTGTGGTCTGGGACTGGCTGGTGATCACTTGCTGTGGTCTGGGACTGGCTGGTGGTCACTTGCTGTGGTCTGGGACTGGTTGGTGGTCACTTGCTGTGGTCTAGGACTGGTTGGTGGTCACTTGCTGTGGTCTGGGACTGGCTGGTGGTCACTTGCTGTGGTCTAGGACTGGTTGGTGGTCACTTGCTGTGGTCTGGGACTGGTTGGTGGTCACTTGCTGTGGTCTGGGTCTGGCTGGTGGTCACTTGCTGTGGTCTGGGACTGGCTGGTGATCACTTGCTGTGGTCTGGGACTGGCTGATGGTCATTCGGTGGGGTCTGGGACTGGTTGGTGGTCACTTGCTGTGGTCTGGGACTGGCTGGTGGTCACTTGCTGTGGTCTGGGACTGGCTGCTGGTCACTTGCTGTAGTCTTGGACTGGCTGGTGGTCACTTGCTGTGGTCTGGGACTGGCTGGTGATCACTTGCTGTGGTCTGGGACTGGCTGGTGGTTACTTGCTGTGGTCTGGGACTGGTTGGTGGTCACTTGCTGTGGTCTAGGACTGGTTGGTGGTCACTTGCTGTGGTCTGGGACTGGCTGGTGGTCACTTGCTGTGGTCTAGGACTGGTTGGTGGTCACTTGCTGTGGTCTGGGACTGGTTGGTGGTCACTTGCTGTGGTCTGGGTCTGGCTGGTGGTCACTTGCTGTGGTCTGGGACTGGCTGGTGATCACTTGCTGTGGTCTGGGACTGGCTGGTGATCACTTGCTGTGGTCTGGGACTGGCTGATGGTCATTCGGTGTGGTCTGGGACTGGTTGGTGGTCACTTGCTGTAGTCTGGGACTGGCTGGTGGTCACTTGCTGTGGTCTGGGACTGTCTGGTGATCACTTGCTGTGGTCTGGGACTGGCTGGTGATCACTTGCTGTGGTCTGGGACTGGCTGATGGTCACTTGCTGTGGTCTGGGACTGGCTGGTGGTCACTTGCTGTGGTCTGGGACTGGCTGGTGGTCACTTGCTGTTGTCTGGGACTGGTTGGTGGTCACTTGCTGTGGTCTGCGACTGGCTGGTGGTCACTTGCTGTGGTCTGGGACTGGCTGATGGTCATTCGGTGTGGTCTGGGTCTGGATGGTGGTCACTTGCTGTGGTCTGGGACTGGCTGGTGGTCACTTGCTGTGGTCTGGGACTGGCTGGTGGTCACTTGCTGTGGTCTGGGACTGGCTGGTGATCACTTGCTGTGGTCTGGGACTGGTTGGTGGTCACTTGCTGTGGTCTGGGACTGGCTGGTGATCACTTGCTGTGGTCTGGGACTGGCTGGTGGTCACTTGCTGTGGTCTGGGACTGGTTGGTGGTCACTTGCTGTGGTCTGGGACTGGTTGGTGGTCACTTGCTGTGGTCTGGGACTGGCTGGTGGTCACTTGCTGTGGTCTGGGACTGGCTGGTGGTCACTTGCTGTAGTCTGGGACTGGTTGGTGGTCACTTGCTGTGGTCCGGGACTGGTTGGTGGTCACTTGCTGTGGTCTGGGACTGGTTGGTGGTCACTTGCTGTGGTCTGGGACTGGCTGGTGGTCACTTGCTGTGGTCTGGGATTGGCTGGTGGTTACTTGCTGTGGTCTGGGACTGGCTGGTGGTCACTTGCTGTGGTCTGGGACTGGCTGGTGGTCACTTGCTGTGGTCTGGGATTGGCTGGTGGTTACTTGCTGTGGTCTGGCACTGGCTGGTGGTCACTTGCTGTGGTCTGGGACTGGCTGGTGGTCACTTGCTGTGTTTGGGACTGGCTGGTGATCACTTGCTGTGGTCTGGGACTGGTTGGTGGTCACTTGCTGTGGTCTGGGACTGGCTGGTGATCACTTGCTGTGGTCTGGGACTGGCTGGTGGTTACTTGCTGTGGTCTGGGACTGGCTGGTGGTCACTTGCTGTGTTTGGGACTGGCTGGTGATCACTTGCTGTGGTCTGGAACTGGTTGGTGGTCACTTGCTGTGGTCTGGGACTGGCTGGTGATCACTTGCTGTGGTCTGGGACTGGCTGGTGGTCACTTGCTGTGGTCTGGGACTGGTTGGTGGTCACTTGCTGTGGTCCTGGACTGGTTGGTGGTCACTTGCTGTGGTCTGGGACTGGCTGGTGGTCACTTGCTGTGGTCTGGGACTGGCTGGTGGTCACTTGCTGTAGTCTGGGACTGGTTGGTGGTCACTTGTTATGGTCCGGGACTGGTTGGTGGTCACTTGCTGTGGTCTGGGACTGGTTAGTGGTCACTTGCTGTGGTCTGGGACTGGTTGGTGGTCACTTGCTGTGGTCTGTGACTGGCTGGTGGTCACTTGCTGTGGTCTGGGACTGGCTGGTGGTTACTTGCTGTGGTCTGGGACTGGCGGGTGGTCACTTGCTATGGTCTGGGACTGGCTGGTGGTCACTTGCTGTGGTCTGGGACTGGCTGGTGGTCACTTACTGTGGTCTGGGACTGGCTGCTGGTCACTTGCTGTGGTCTGGGACTGGCTGCTGGTCATTCGGTGTGGTCTGAGTCTGGCTGGTGGTCACTTGCTGTGGTCTGGGACTGGTTGGTGTTCATTCGGTGTGGTCTGGGACTGGTTGGTGGTCACTTGCTGTGGTCCGGGACTGGTTGGTGGTCACTTGCTGTGGTCTGGGATGGTTGGTGGTCACTTGCTGTGGTCTGGGACTGGTTGGTGGTCACTTGCTGTGGTCTGGGACTGGCTGGTGGTCACTTGCTGTGGTCTGGGACTGGCTGGTGGTTACTTGCTGTGGTCTGGGACTGGCTGGTGGTCACTTGCTGTGGTCTGGGTCTGGCTGGTGGTCACTTGCTGTGGTCTGGGACTGGCTGGTGGTCACTTGCTGTGGTCTGGGACTGGCTGCTGGTCACTTGCTGTGGTCTGGGACTGGCTGCTGGTCATTCGGTGTGGTCTGGGTCTGGCTGGTGGTCACTTGCTGTGGTCTGGGACTGGTTGGTGTTCATTCGGTGTGGTCTGGGTCTGGCTGGTGGTCACTTGCTGTGGTCTGGGACTGGCTGGTGATCACTTGCTGTGGTCTGGGACTGGCTGGTGGTCACTTGCTGTGGTCTGGGACTGGTTGGTGGTCACTTGCTGTGGTCTGGGACTGGTTGGTGGTCACTTGCTGTGGTCTGGGACTGGTTGGTGGTCACTTGCTGTGGTCTGGGACTGGCTGGTGGTCACTTGCTGTGGTCTGGGTCTGGTTGGTGGTCACTTGTTGTGGTCTGGGACTGGCTGATGGTCATTCGGTGTGGTCTGGGACGGGTTGGTGGTCATTCGGTGTGGTCTGGGTCTGGTTGGTGGTCACTTGCTGTGGTCTGGGACTGGCTGATGGTCATTCGGTGTGGTCTGGGACTGGTTGGTGGTCACTTGCTGTGGTCTGGGACTGGCTGATGGTCACTTGCTGTGGATGGGACTGGCTGGTGGTCACTTGCTGTGGTCTGGGACTGGCTGGTGGTCACTTGCTATTGTCTGGGACTGGTTGGTGGTCACTTGCTGTGGTCGGCGACTGGCTGGTGGTCACTTGCTGTGGTCTGGGACTGGCTGGTGGTTACTTGCTGTGGTCTGGGACTGGCTGGTGGTCACTTGCTGTGGTCTGGGACTGGCTGGTAGTCACTTGCTGTGGTCTGGGACTGGCTGGTGGTCACTTGCTGTGGTCTGGGACTGGCTGCTGGTCACTTGTTGTGGTCTGGGACTGGCTGCTGGTCATTCGGTGTGGTCTGGGTCTGGCTGGTTGTCACTTGCTGTGGTCTGGGACTGGTTGGTGTTCATTCGGTGTGGTCTGGGACTGGTTGGTGGTCACTTGCTGTGCTCCGGGACTGGTTTGTGGTCACTTGCTGTGGTCTGGGACTGGTTGGTGGTCACTTGCTGTGGTCTGGGACTGGTTGGTGGTCACTTGCTGTGGTCTGGGACTGGCTGGTGGTCACTTGCTGTGGTCTGGGACTGGCTGGTGGTTACTTGCTGTGGTCTGGGACTGGCTGGTGGTCACTTGCTGTGGTCTGGGACTGGCTGGTGGTCACTTGCTGTGGTCTGGGACTGGCTGGTGGTCACTTGCTGTGGTCTGGGACTGGCTGGTGGTCACTTGCTGTGGTCTGGGACTGGCTGCTGGTCATTCGGTGTGGTCTGGGTCTGGCTGGTGGTCACTTGCTGTGGTCTGGGACTGGTTGGTGTTCATTCGGTGTGGTCTGGGTCTGGCTGGTGGTCACTTGCTGTGGTCTGGGACTGGCTGGTGATCACTTGCAGTGGTCTGGGACTGGCTGGTGGTCACTTGCTGTGGTCTGGGACTGGTTGGTGGTCACTTGCTGTGGTCTGGGACTGGTTGGTGGTCACTTGCTGTGGTCTGGGACTGGTTGGTGGTCACTTGCTGTGGTCTGGGACTGGCTGGTGGTCACTTGCTGTGGTCTGGGTCTGGTTGGTGGTCACTTGTTGTGGTCTGGGACTGGCTGATGGTCATTCGGTGTGGTCTGGGACGGGTTGGTGGTCATTCGGTGTGGTCTGGGTCTGGTTGGTGGTCACTTGCTGTGGTCTGGGACTGGCTGATGGTCATTCGGTGTGGTCTGGGACTGGTTGGTGGTCAATTGCTGTGGTCTGGGACTGGCTGATGGTCACTTGCTGTGGTCTGGGACTGGCTGGTGGTCACTTGCTGTGGTCTGGGACTGGCTGGTGGTCACTTGCTATTGTCTGGGACTGGTTGGTGGTCACTTGCTGTGGTCGGCGACTGGCTGGTGGTCACTTGCTGTGGTCTGGGACTGGCTGGTGGTTACTTGCTGTGGTCTGGGACTGGCTGGTGGTCACTTGCTGTGGTCTGGGACTGGCTGGTGGTCACTTGCTGTGGTCTGGGACTGGCTGGTGGTCACTTGCTGTGGTCTGGGACTGGCTGCTGGTCACTTGTTGTGGTCTGGGACTGGCTGCTGGTCATTCGGTGTGGTCTGGGTCTGGCTGGTGGTCACTTGCTTTGGTCTGGGACTGGTTGGTGTTCATTCGGTGTGGTCTGGGACTGGTTGGTGGTCACTTGCTGTGCTCCGGGACTGGTTTGTGGTCACTTGCTGTGGTCTGGGACTGGTTGGTGGTCACTTGCTGTGGTCTGGGACTGGTTGGTGGTCACTTGCTGTGGTCTGGGACTGGCTGGTGGTCACTTGCTGTGGTCTGGGACTGGCTGGTGGTTACTTGCTGTGGTCTGGGACTGGCTGGTGGTCACTTGCTGTGGTCTGGGACTGGCTGGTGGTCACTTGCTGTGGTCTGGGACTGGCTGGTGGTCACTTGCTGTGGTCTGGGACTGGCTGCTGGTCACTTGCTGTGGTCTGGGACTGGCTGCTGGTCATTCGGTGTGGTCTGGGTCTGGCTGGTGGTCACTTGCTGTGGTCTGGGACTGGTTGGTGTTCATTCGGTGTGGTCTGGGTCTGGCTGGTGGTCACTTGCTGTGGTCTGGGACTGGCTGGTGATCACTTGCTGTGGTCTGGGACTGGCTGGTGGTCACTTGCTGTGGTCCAGGACTGGTTGGTGGTCACTTGCTGTGGTCTGGGACTGGTTGGTGGTCACTTGCTGTGGTCTGGGACTGGTTGGTGGTCACTTGCTGTGGTCTGGGACTGGCTGGTGGTCACTTGCTGTGGTCTGGGTCTGGTTGGTGGTCACTTGTTGTGGTCTGGGACTGGCTGATGGTCATTCGGTGTGGTCTGGGACTGGTTGGTGGTCACTTGCTGTGGTCTGGCACTGGTTGGTGGTCACTTGCTGTGGTCTGGGACTGGCTGGTGGTCACTTGCTGTGGTCTGGGACTGGCTGATGGTCATTCGGTGTGGTCTGGGACTGGTTGGTGGTCACTTGCTGTGGTCTGGCACTGGTTGGTGGTCACTTGCTGTGGTGTGGGACTGGCTGGTGATCGCTTGCTGTGGTCTGGGACTGGTTGGTGGTCACTTGCTGTGATCTGGGACTGGTTGGTGGTCATTCGGTGTGGTCTGGGTCTGGTTGGTGGTCACTTGCTGTGGTCTGGGACTGGCTGATGGTCATTCGGTGTGGTCTGGGACTGGCTGGTGGTCACTTGCTGTGGTCTGGGACTGGCTGATGGTCATTCGTTGTGGTCTGGGACTGGCTGGTGGTCACTTGCTGTGGTCTGGGACTGGCTGGTGATCACTTGCTCTGGTCTGGGTCTGGTTGGTGGTCACTTGCTGTGGTCTGGGACTGGCTGGTGGTCACTTGCTGTGGTCTGGGACTGGCTGGTGGTCACTTGCTGTGGTCTGGGACTGGCTGGTGGTCACTTGCTTGTGGTCTGGGACTGTTTGGTGGTCACTTGCTGTGGTCTTGGACTGGCTGGTGGTCACTTGCTGTGGTCTGGGACTGGCTGGTGGTCACTTGCTGTGGTCTGGGACTGGTTGGTGGTCATTCGGTGTGGTCTGGGTCTGGCTGGTGGTCACTTGCTGTGGTCTGGGACTGGCTGGTGATCACTTGCTGTGGTCTGGGACTGGCTGGTGGTCACTTGCTGTGGTCTGGGACTGGTTGGTGGTCACTTGCTGTGGTCTGGGACTGGCTGGTGATCACTTGCTGTGGTCTGGGTCTGGTTGGTGGTCACTTGCTGTGGTCTGGGACTGGCTGGTGGTCACTTGCTGTGGTCTGGGACTGGCTGGTGGTCACTTGCTGTGTTTGGGACTGGTTGGTGGTCACTTGCTGTGGTCTGGGACTGGCTGGTGGTCACTTGCTGTGGTCTGGGACTGGCTGGTGATCACTTGCTGTTGTCCGGGACTGGCTGGTGGTCATTTGCTGTGGTCTGGGACTGGCTGGTGGTCACTTGCTGTGGTCTGGGACTGGCTGGTGGTTACTTGCTGTGGTCTGGGACTGGTTGGTGGTCACTTGCTGTGGTCTGGGACTGGCTGGTGATCACTTGCTGTGGTCTGGGACTGGCTGGTGGTCACTTGCTGTGGTCTGGGACTGGCTGGTGATCACTTGCTGTGGTCTGGGACTGGTTGGTGGTCACTTGCTGTGGTCTGGGACTGGCTGGTGGTCACTTGCTGTGGTCTGGGACTGGCTGGTGATCACTTGCTGTGGTCTGGGACTGGCTGGTGGTCACTTGCTGTGGTCTGGGACTGGTTGGTGGCCACTTGCTGTGGTCTGGGACTGGCTTGTGATCACTTGCTGTGGTCTGTGACTGGCTGGTGGTCACTTGCTGTGGTCTGGGACTGGTTGGTGGTCACTTGCTGTGGTCTGGGACTGGCTGGTGATCACTTGCTGTGGTCTGGGACTGGTTGGTGGTCACTTGCTGTGGTCTGGGACTGGCTGGTGGTCACTTGCTGTGGTCTGGGACTGGCTGGTGGTCACTTGCTGTGGTCTGGGACTGGCTGCTGGTCACTTGCTGTGGTCTGGGACTGGCTGCTGGTCATTCGGTGTGGTCTGGGTCTGGCTGGTGGTCACTTGCTGTGGTCTGGGACTGGTTGGTGTTCATTCGGTGTGGTCTGGGTCTGGCTGGTGGTCACTTGCTGTGGTCTGGGACTGGCTGGTGATCACTTGCTGTGGTCTGGGACTGGCTGGTGGTCACTTGCTGTGGTCCAGGACTGGTTGGTGGTCACTTGCTGTGGTCTGGGACTGGTTGGTGGTCACTTGCTGTGGTCTGGGACTGGTTGGTGGTCACTTGCTGTGGTCTGGGACTGGCTGGTGGTCACTTGCTGTGGTCTGGGTCTGGTTGGTGGTCACTTGTTGTGGTCTGGGACTGGCTGATGGTCATTCGGTGTGGTGTGGGACTGGTTGGTGGTCATTCGGTGTGGTTTGGGTCTGGTTGGTGGTCACTTGCTGTGGTCTGGGACTGGCTGATGGTCATTCGGTGTGGTCTGGGACTGGTTGGTGGTCACTTGCTGTGGTCTGGCACTGGTTGGTGGTCACTTGCTGTGGTGTGGGACTGGCTGGTGATCGCTTGCTGTGGTCTGGGACTGGTTGGTGGTCACTTGCTGTGATCTGGGACTGGTTGGTGGTCATTCGGTGTGGTCTGGGACTGGCTGGTGGTCACTTGCTGTGGTCTGGGACTGGCTGATGGTCATTCGTTGTGGTCTGGGTCTGGTTGGTGGTCACTTGCTGTGGTCTGGGACTGGCTGATGGTCATTCGGTGTGGTCTGGGACTGGCTGGTGGTCACTTGCTGTGGTCTGGGACTGGCTGATGGTCATTCGTTGTGGTCTGGGACTGGCTGGTGGTCACTTGCTGTGGTCTGGGACTGGCTGATGATCACTTGCTCTGGTCTGGGTCTGGTTGGTGGTCACTTGCTGTGGTCTGGGACTGGCTGGTGGTCACTTGCTGTGGTCTGGGACTGGCTGGTGGTCACTTGCTGTGGTCTGGGACTGGCTGGTGGTCACTTGCTTGTGGTCTGGGACTGTTTAGTGGTCACTTGCTGTGGTCTTGGACTGGCTGGTGGTCACTTGCTGTGGTCTGGGACTGGCTGGTGGTCACTTGCTGTGATCTGGGACTGGTTGGTGGTCATTCGGTGTGGTCTGGGTCTGGCTGGTGGTCACTTGCTGTGGTCTAGGACTGGTTGGTGGTCATTCCGTGTGGTGTGGGTCTGGCTGGTGGTCACTTGCTGTGGTCTGGGACTGGTTGGTGGTCATTCCGTGTGGTCTGGGTCTGGCTGGTGATCACTTGCTGTGGTCTGGGACTGGCTGGTGGTCACTTGCTGTGGTCTGGGACTGGCTGGTGGTCACTTGCTGTGGTCTGGGACTGGTTGGTGGTCACTTGCTGTGGTCTGGGACTGGCTGGTGATCACTTGCTGTGGTCTGGGTCTGGTTGGTGGTCACTTGCTGTGGTCTGGGACTGGCTGGTGGTCACTTGCTGTGGTCTGGGACTGGCTGGTGGTCACTTGCTGTGTTTGGGACTGGTTGGTGGTCACTTGCTGTGGTCTGGGAATGGCTGGTGGTCACTTGCTGTGGTCTGGGACTGGCTGGTGATCACTTGCTGTTGTCCGGGACTGGCTGGTGGTCATTTGCTGTGGTCTGGGACTGGCTGGTGGTCACTTGCTGTGGTCTGGGACTGGCTGGTGGTTACTTGCTGTGGTCTGGGACTGGTTGGTGGTCACTTGCTGTGGTCTGGGACTGGCTGGTGATCACTTGCTGTGGTCTGGGACTGGCTGGTGGTCACTTGCTGTGGTCTGGGACTGGCTGGTGATCACTTGCTGTGGTCTGGGACTGGTTGGTGGTCACTTGCTGTGGTCTGGGACTGGCTGGTGGTCACTTGCTGTGGTCTGGGACTGGCTGGTGATCACTTGCTGTGGTCTGGGACTGGCTGGTGGTCACTTGCTGTGGTCTGGGACTGGTTGGTGGCCACTTGCTGTGGTCTGGGACTGGCTGGTGATCACTTGCTGTGGTCTGTGACTGGCTGGTGGTCACTTGCTGTGGTCTGGGACTGGTTGGTGGTCACTTGCTGTGGTCTGGGACTGGCTGGTGATCACTTGCTGTAGTCTGGGACTGGCTGGTGGTCACTTGCTGTGGTCTGGGACTGGCTGGTGGCCACTCGCAGTGGTCTGCGACTGGCTGGTGGGGACTGGCTGTGGTCTGGGACTGGCTGGTGGTCACTTGCTGTGGTCTGGGACTGGCTGGTGGTCACTTGCTGTGGTCTGGGACTGGCTGGTGGTCACTTGCTGTGGTCTGGGACTGGCTGGTGGTCACTTGCTGTGGTCTGGGACTTGCTTATGGTCATTCGGTGTGGTCTGGGTCTGGCTGGTGATCACTTGCTGTGGTCTGGGACTGGCTGGTAGTCACTTGCTGTGGTCTGGGACTGGCTGGTGATCACTTGCTGTGGTCTGGAACTGGCTGATGGTCACTTGCTGTGGTCTGGGACTGGTTGGTGGTCATTCGGTGTGGTCTGGGACTGGCTGGTGTTCACTTGCTGTGGTCTGGGACTGGCTGGTGGTCACTTGCTGTGGTCTGGGACTGGTTGGTGGTCACTTGCTGTAGTCTGGGACTGGCTGGTGGTCACTTGCTGTGGTCTGGGACTGGCTGGTGATCACTTGCTGTGATCTGGGACTGACTGGTGGTCACTTGCTGTGGTCTGGGACTGGCTGATGGTCACTTGCTGTGGTCTGGGACTGGCTGGTGATCACTTGCTGTGGTCTGGGACTGGCTGATGGTCACTTGCTGTGGTCTGGGACTGGCTGGTGATCACTTGCTCTGGTCTGGGACTGGCTGGTGATCACTTGCTGTTGTCTGGGACTGGCTGCTGGTCACTTGCTGTGGTCTGGGACTGGCTGGTGATCACTTGCTGTGGTCTGGGACTGTTTGTTGGTCACTTGCTGTGGTCTGGGACTGTTTGTTGGTCACTTGCTGTGGTGTGGGAATGGCTGGTGATCACTTGCTGTGTCTGGGACTGGTTGGTGGTCACTTGCTGTGGTCTGGGACTGTTTGTTGGTCACTTGCTGTGGTCTGGGACTGGCTGGTGATCACTTGCTATGGTCTGGGACTGGTTGGTGGTCACTTACTGTGGTCTGGGACTGGTTGGTGATCACTTGCTGTGGTCTGGGACTGGCTGGTGATCACTTGCTGTGGTCTGGGACTGGCTGGTGGTCACTTGCTGTGGTCTGGGACTGGCTGGTGATCACTTGCTGTGGTCTGGGACTGGCTGGTGATCACTTGCTGTGGTCTGGGACTGGCTGGTGGTCATTCGGTGTGGTCTGGGACTGGCTGGTGGTCACTTGCTGTGGTCTGGGACTGGCTGGTGGTCACTTGCTGTGGTCCGGGACTGGCTGGTGGTCACTTGCTGTGGTCTGGGACTGGCTGGTGGTCATTCGGTGTGGTCTGGGTCTGGCTGATGGTCACTTGCTGTGGTCTGGGACTGGCTGGTGGTCACTTGCTGTGGTCTGGGACTGGCTGGTGGTCATTCGGTGTGGTCTGTGTCTGGCTGGTGGTCACTTGCTGTGATCTGGGACTGGCTGGTGGTCACTTGCTGTAGTCTGCGTCTGGCTGGTGGTCACTTGCCATAGTCTGAAACTTGCTCTTTGACTGACTGCGCTATCCTAGGTCAGGATTAGGAAAATAACTTGGCATGATTGAGAGAGACTGCAAGCAGAAATCAGCACACGGATTGCAGTCGTGGGCGCGATGACATTTTGCTCTGATTTATTTGTGGTTCCCACAGGTACTACTGGCAGAAACAGAGACAGAAACCGTATGTGGAGTTTATGGAAAGAAACTATGCCCCAGGCTTTACTTACGCGGACTTTGCCCCGATGTTCTCTGCTACCTTCTTCGACGCAGCACAGTGGGCTGACCTTCTGAGCGCCTCGGGAGCCAAGTATGTCGTTCTGACCGCCAAGCACCATGAAGGTAACAGGCCCCTCAAAGCACTGGTGTTACCTCCATCAGCGGCATGCAAAGCACCAGAAGAGAGAAACTGATTGGTTAGAGAGTGGCAGGGAGGGTGTGAGTACGAGGTGGCCTTCCGATCAGGAGGTATAATTTAAACCCGAGTGTCTTTGTGAACTCTCTGTCTAGCACCTTCAGGAAAGGGCACAAGCTGCTTTCTGTCGGTGGGACCGTCCTGGTAAATTAAATGCTACAACATTAAAGGGGGAAGCAGGAATTGAGAGCCCTCTGACCGTCCTCCGCTTCCCATCGGTTTCGGACAGGCGACTAACTGACCAGGGCGGAGCAAATGAGATTCGGGGGCGTCAATATCGGCCGGATCTCTGGCCTCCCCGGGTCAGGAGGGGGCAGGGGGGCGAGGGGAGGTTGGGACTTCAACTTGTCTCCTGCCCATCCCATTCCCTCTCCCAGAGAAATCACGGCCTGAAAGACGTTAAGGTCGCACATGACCGGGAGAAGCCAGACTGGAGCTATACTGCAACAGGAAAAAATGTAACTTTAATTCAAGGGACATTGCATTCTCTCTAATTTTAGGCACTTTTATATTCTGCAATTCATCGATTTTTAATCTGAAAATAAAAATTTAATACCATTTTGATTTTCAACAGACCATCATTTCCCCAAAAGTTACCTCAACAGAATCTTTCCTCCCTCCCTCCCCCGGCGATATCACCTCCCTCCCTCCCCCGGCGATATCACCTCCCTCCCTCCCTCCCCCGGCGATATCACCTCCCTCCCTCCCTCCCCCGGCGATATCACCTCCCTCTCTCCCTCCCCCGGCGATATCACCTCCCTCCCTCCCTCCCCCGGCGATATCACCTCCCTCCCTCCCTCCCCCGGCGATATCACCTCCCTCTCTCCCTCCCCCGGCGATATCACCTCCCTCCCTCCCTCCCCCGACGATATCACCTCTCTCCCTTTCTCCCTCCCTCCCCCGATGATATCACCTCGCTCCCTCCCTCCCTCCCTCCCCCGATGATATCACCTCGCTCCCTCCCTCCCTCCCTCCCTCCCCCGGCGATATCACCTCTCTCCCTTTCTCCCTCCCTCCCCAGATGATATCACCTCGCTCCCTCCCTCCCTCCCTCCCCTGATGATATCACCTCGCTCCCTCCCTCCCTCCCTCCCCCGGCGATATCACCTCTCTCCCTTTCTCCCTCCCTCCCCCGATGATATCACCTCTCTCCCTTTCTCCCTCCCTCCCCCGATGATATCACCTCGCTCCCTCCCTCCCTCCCTCTCCCGACGATATCACCTCCCTCCCTCCCTCCCCCGACGATATCACTGAGCTCTCTCCCTCCCCCGGCGATATCACCTCTCTCCCTCCCTCCCCTAGCGATATCACCTCTCTCCCTCCCTCCCCTAGCGATATCACCTCTCTCCCTCCCTCCCCCGGCGATATCACCTCCCTCCCTCCCCTAGCGATATCACCTCCCTCCCTCCCCTGGCGATATCACCTCCCTCCCTCCCTCCCCCGGCGATATCACCTCCCTCCCTCCCTCCTCCGGCGATATCACCTCTCTCCCTTTCTCCCTCCCTCCCCCGATGATATCACCTCGCTCCCTCCCTCCCTCCCTCCCCCGACGATATCACTGAGCTCTCTCCCTCCCCCGACGATATCACCTCTCTCCCTTTCTCCCTCCCTCCCCCGATGATATCACCTCGCTCCCTCCCTCCCTCCCTCCCCCGACGATATCACTGAGCTCTCTCCCTCCCCCGGCGATATCACCTCCGTCCCTCCCTCTCCCGACGATATCACCTCCCTCCCTCCCTCCCCCGACGATATCACTGAGCTCTCTCCCTCCCCCGGCGATATCACCTCCGTCCCTCCCTCTCCCGACGATATCACCTCCCTCCCTCCCTCCCCCGACGATATCACTGATCTCTCTCCCCCCCCCCCGGCGATATCATCTCCCTCCCTCCCTCCCTCCCCCGGCGATATCACCTCTCTCCCTCCCTCCCCTAGCGATATCACCTCCCTCCCTCCCCTAGCGATATCACCTCCCTCCCTCCCCCGGCGATATCACCTCTCTCCCTCCCTCCCCTAGCGATATCACCTCCCTCCCTCCCCCGGCGATATCACCTCCCTCCCTCCCTCCCCCGGCGATATCACCGACCTTTCCTCCCTCTCCCCCTTCAGTTTCACTCTATCATCATTCCCTCACTTCAACCTAACACTCTTCCCCTCCTCCCCTCCCCCCAGCCCTGGTACGCTCTCTCCTCCCCCACCCCAGTGTCAGTTCCAGTTACTGCCCCAGTCCCTTCCTCTTTATTATCATCCATTTCCTCTTTTGTTAACATGAGGTCATCCAAAACATCAGCTGCCCAAGTCCCGCTCACCCATCACCCCTGTGCTCGCTGCCCGTGTCCTAACTCGCACCAAGTCCCGCTCACCCACCCATCACCCCTGTGCTCGCTGCCCGTGTCCTAACTCGCACCAAGTCCCGCTCACCCACCCATCACCCCTGTGCTCACTGCCCGTGTCCTAACTCGCACCAAGTCCCGCTCACCCACCCATCACCCCTGTGCTCGCTGCCCGTGTCCTAACTCGCACCAAGTCCCGCTCACCCACCCATCACCCCTGTGCTCGCTGCCCGTGTCCTAACTCGCACCAAGTCCTGCTCACCCACCCATCACCCCTGTGCTCGCTGCCCGTGTCCTAACCCGCACCAAGTCCCGCTCACCCATCATCATCATCATCATAGGCAGTCCCTCGAAGCGAGGATGACTTGCTTCCACGCCAAAAAGGGATGAGTTCACAGGTGTTTCAATGAAGGACCTAATATTCCAGATCCCGAACTACATCCTGAAGGGTGGAAGATGCCTGTGCGTGGATTTTTTTAACGTGGGGTGACCGTTGCACACCAGCCACCACACGGGCTTGACAGAGCTAGGTCTTGGTCCAGTGGCAAGGATTAACCAAGACGATGGAGACCAGCCCTGCTACACGGACCTAGTGCGCACACATATCACAGTGTGGGCTGGCCCGTGCTGCCCCTGGGCCCTCGCCTCTCCTGGGCCCCGGTCACTTCCTTCTATAAACCCTTGCCACTCCTTCGCCCCTCCTGCTGTGCCTGCCCGCACTGCAATCAGCGAACTGTGCTCAATCTGCAATCACCCATCACCCCCTGTGCTCGCTGACCTACATTGGCTCCCGGTTAAGCAACGCCTCGATTTCAAACTTCTCATCCTTGTTTCCAAATCCCTCCATGGCCCTCGCCCCTCCCTATCTCTGTAATCTCCTCCAGCCCCACAACCCCCCCCGAGATGTCTGTGCTCCTCTAATTCTGCTCTCCTTAGCATCCCTGATTATAATCGCTCCACCATTGGTGGCCGTATCTTCTGTTGCCTGGGCCCCAAGCTCTGGAACTCCCTGCCTAAACCTCTCCACCTCTCTCCCTCTCTCTCTCTTCCTTTAAGACAGTCCTTAAAACCGATCTCTTTGACCAAGCTTTTGGTCACCTATCCAAATATCTCCTTATGTGGCTCGGGGTCAAATTTTGATTGATAATCACTCATGTGAAGCACCTTGGGAAGTTTTACTATGTTAAAGACGTTATATAAATGCAAGTTGTTATTATTGCCATCAATTTAATTGTCAGTGATTTCCCTCTCCATTAGTCCCCAATCCATTTCCCCTTTCATTGCCGTCCAATGCCCACTGCCCACTCAATCGTGCCCCTACCTGAGTCTGGCGACTGCTAAGAGCAGGAATTGCAAGAACTCCTGTTCCCACAGGAGTTTCCATCCACATTACACAGCGACTGCAGTCCCTGCCATTGTTATTGGGAGTAGCAGTGAGCGGGGGGAGGAATTCTGATGGTCAGGGTGAAATACTGAGCGTTGCTGCTTACCTAACACTTGATGGTTAAAAGCAGAAGAGTGTTTCTTGCCTCAGCGCTGATAGCTCCCACCTTGCTGATCTCATCGCAAAAAGAAATATAAGGACTCAGTTTCCCCGAGCATCTGTATGAACCGATCCCTGAAGCAGTTTGTGAGGTGCTTCTATTTACCAAGGCCCGGGTTTGCGGCCAGTGGTGAAATGACGATGCTCACTGGTGACCCCGGAGCGAGCTGCCCACAAAGCTCTCGCGATCTCGTGGAGTGGATTTCCCCTCTCCCGACAGTAATTTCATCCTGGCGCCCAAGTCGAGGGGATCGCCAACAGCCAGCGACAGTGATGTCATCAAGCTGGCTGAGCAGCCAATCACATTGGAGAACTCTCACAGGCAGCAAACCAGGAAGTAAAATGCACGGATTTTTCCTTCACGTAATTAATCATATCACACAGAGCGAAATAAAGATTGGGACGTAGACATGGGATGAAGGTAGAAGCTGAAATAACATAAACAAACTTTAAAAAGAGATTGCCATATTAAAAATCAAGGAGTTTTTATCACAATGGAAAAATTTGCCATTCCACAAGTATAAGATTATTTTTCAGGGCCAAGATAGCTGTTTAGCAGTCTATAGATTATTAAAACCCCACGTACACCTCTTTCAACACGGCTCAACTTTTTTAGGGGGCTTTACCAGCGATATTCCAGCATAAGAGAGGAGGTTTTCATCCTTCAGTGTGACTTGAATTGATTCCTGGCTCCGGGGATTCCCACAGGGCAACCTGCGGTGGAGCAGGGAATGACTGAAGGCAACTTCGGGATTTCCGCGCTTGTCTGCGTATGTGCGGACGCTGTCAGTTTCAGAGGCGCATTGACGGCGGGTGCTGATTACTACCGCAAAATCCAGGCCAGAGAAACACACAGAAGTCAAAACACGGCAACAGACCATTCGGCCCATCCAGTCCGTGTCAATGCTAACCCTCTGTGAGCAAATAGTAATAATCATTTTTAATAACGTAAGAAATGAGAGCAGGAGTTGACCATTCGGCCCCTCGAGACTGCTCCGCCATTCAACAAGGTCATGGCTGATCTTTAACCTCAACTCCACTATCCCCCATATCCCTTGATTCCCTTAATATCCAAACATCTATCGATCTCTGTCTTGAATATACTCAACGACTGAGCCTCCACAGCCCTCTGGGGTAGAGAATTCCAAAGATTCACCACCCTCTGAGTGAAGAAACCTCTCCTCATCTTAGTATCTTATTCTGAGACTGTGACCCCTGGTTCTAGACTCCCCAGCCAGGTGGAAACATCCTCCCTGTATCTACCCTGTCAAGTCCTGCAAGAATTTTGTATGTTTCAATGAGATCATCTCTCATTCTTCTAAACTCCAGAGAATATAGGAATAGTCTACTCAATCTCTCCTCATAGGACAATCTCCCCCGTCCCAGATTCCTGGTGAATCTGGGAACCTTCGTTGCACTCCCTCTATGGCAAGTATATCCTTCCTTAGGAAAGGAGACCGAAACTGACACAACACTGCAGGTGTGGTCTCACTAGGGCCCTATATAATTGCAGTAAGATGTCTTGGGGCGGAAATTGTCCCTTTCCTTAAGGCCTCTTAACGCCGGAAATCGGAGGCCGCGCTGTGGAGATAATGGCCGCTAACCTTTCGCGTAATGGCCGCCATTGTCAAAATTCCGCTCCTGCGGTATTCCCAGCGTTGAGCCGATCCGTGCTGAGTGCATCACCACAGCGCACACCGCTGACCTACACCCACCTCCCGGTGGCAAAATTCCACCGGGAAAACCTTTGGCCTGCTGAGCGGTGCCAAAACAAGCTTTGTCACGGTGGTCCGGTGAGACTGAGACCTTCTGCAACGGACGTGCGGCTTCCCTTAAAGGGGCGGGCCGACTGCTGCTGCCGCCATGTCTTTTTTTTCGTCGGCCGACTGCCAGGTCGGGCCGACAATTTTGCCCCCGGGTTCGGCCGGGGGCTGCCAACAGGCAGTCTGGGGGTAACAGCCCCCTCTTGGGTGCCAGACTGCTGACCCGGCCGGAACCCTCCCAGGTGGCCCAGCGGGCCGCAGTTTAAAGATCGCGCAGGCTCCCCCCCCCCCACTTTAAGTGAAGGGGAGAACCGTGTTGACGCGGCGCAGTGATGATGTCATCGCGGCGGTCACTCCTCACCCCTCCCCAATTTCCGCCCCCCCGCTAGTGGTGTCACCATCCCGTATCTGCCCCCATTAGGAGCGACTTCCGGATCCAAATAAAAAAAACAACAACAAAGAGCGGAATTTTGCTCAGGAGGCGGCCTCAACCACCGCGGCGGTAGAAACCATAGAAACGGGGTGGGTGCGCCCTGTTTCGGGCAGCGGGCAATTTCAGCCCCCTTTACACAAATCTTCTTGTGATAAAGGCCAATTGACGATTTGCCCGTCCTATTCCCAAATCCCTTCATTTCCCCTTTTCCTCCAACCACGTCTCTAACCTAATCTTGAACGTTGGCACAGTTGGTGCCTCAGCCACTAACCTGGAGAGAGTCCCACAGCCTCACAGCTCAGTGTGTGAACAGGGTCCTCCTGCCCCACTGCTCTAAATCTCTTGGCTCCTCAACATCTTGTTCAGATGCTTTGGTCAATCCCGATGACGATGGCTGCGATTCTTTGTGTGATTGTTTCGCCAGGCTTCACACTCTGGGGGTCAAAGTACTCGTGGAATTGGAATGCGATTGACACGGGCCCGCACCGTGACCTTGTCGGAGAGCTGGCTGACGCGGTTCGGAACAGGACAGGCCTGAGATTCGGCCTCTACCATTCTCTCTTCGAGTGGTTCAACCCTGCCTTCCTCGAAGATGCTGCCAATGTGTTTACAACCAACAAGTTCCCCGCGGAGAAGAGCTTGCCCGAGCTGTATGAAATTGTCAACAAATACCGTCCGGAAATACTGTGGTCCGATGGAGACGGGAACGCGCCTGACACCTACTGGAACAGCACCGGATTCCTGGATTGGCTGTACAACCACAGGTACCAGAAGTAGCGTACCGTACGGTCTGATGTAGGTGAATGTCTGACCCCGATTCTAAATCTCCTCGCCTGGCGGAAACTGGGCAGGCTATTATACTGAACGCACCCACTGACTCCCCCCCCGCCCCGCAATCCGACTCCCTTACCCCCTCAATCCCACAACCTTATCCCACAATCACACTCCCTTACCCCCAATCCCACTCCCATACTCCCCATTCCCACTCCCTTACCCCCAAACCAACTCACTTACCCCCAAACCAACTCACTTACCCCCAATCACACTCCCTTACCCCCAATCCCACTCTCTTACCCCCAATCCCACTCCCTTACCCTCAATCCCTCACCCTTAACCCCAATCCCACTCGCTTACCTCCCAATCCCATTCCCTTACTCCCCAATCCCACTGCCTTTACCTTCAATCCCACTGCCTTTCTCCCAATCCCGCTCCCTTACCCCCAATCCCTCACCCTTAACCCCAATCCCACTCGCTTACCTCCCAATCCCAATCCCACTGCCTTTACACCCAATCCCACTCCCTTGCCCCAATCCCACTCCCTTACCCCCCAATCCCACTCCCTTACTCCCCAATCCCACTCCCATACCCTCTAACCGTATTCCATTACCCCCAATCCCATTCCCTTATCCCCCAATCCCACTTCCTTACCCCTCAATCCAACTCCCTTACCCCCCCCCAATCCCACTCCCATACCTCCAAACCAACTCCCTTATCCCCCAAACCCTCTCCCTTACCCCCCAATCCCATTCCCTTACCCCCCAATCCCATTCCCTTATCCACCAATCCCACTCCCTTATCCCCCAATCCCACTGACCCCACAATCCCACTCCCTTACCCCACCAATCCCTCTCCCTTACCCTAATCCCACTCCCTTAACCCACAATCCCAATCCCTTACCCCCAATCCCACTCCCTTATCCCCCAATCACAATCCCTTACCCACCATTCCTATTCCCTGAGCCCCAATCCCACACCCTTGCCCCCAATCCCACTGGTTTACCTCCCAATCCCACTGTTTTACCCTCTAATCCCACTCCCATAACCCCCAATCCCACTTCCTTACCCCCAATTCCATTCCGTTAACCTCCAATCACACCCTGTAATGCCCAATCCCACTCCCTTACCCCCAATCCCACTGCCTTTCCCCAAAACCCACTCGCTTACCCCCAATCCCTCACCCTTAACCCCAATCCCACTCGCTTACCTCCCAATCCCATTCCCTTACTCCCCATTCCCACTGCCTTTACCCCCAATCCCACTCCCTTGCCCCAATCCCACACCTTTCCCCCCAATCCAAATGCCTTTACCACCAATCCCACTGCCTTGTCTTCAATCCCGCTCCCTTACCCCTCATTCCCACTCCCTTACCCCCCCAATCCCATCCCTTATTCCCAATCCCACTCCCCACCCACAATCCCACTCCCTTACCCCAAATCCCACTCCCTTGCGCGCAATCCCGCTCCCTTAGCCTCAATCCCGCTCCCTTAGCCTCAATCCCGCTCCCTTACCCCTCAATCCCACTCCCTTACCCCCCAATCCCACTCCCTTACTCCCCAATCCCACTCCCCACTCACAGTCCCACTCCCTTACCCCAAATCCCACTCCCTTGCCTGCAATCCGGCTCCCTTACCCCCAATCCAATTCTCCTACACCCTAATCCCACTCCCTTACCCCCCAATCCTACTGCCCCGGCAATCCCACTCCCTTACCCCCCAAATCCACTCCCTTACCCCCCAATGCCACTCCCTTACCACCCAATCCCACCAGCCCCCTCAATCCCAGTCCCTTACACCTCATTCCCACTTCCTGAGCCCCAATCCCACTCCCTTACCACCCAATCCCACTCCCTTACCCCTAATCCCACTCCCTTAAACCCCATAACACTGCCCCCCCCCCAAACCCACTCCTTTATCCCTCAATCCAACTGCTTTTACCCCCAATCCCACTCCCTTGCCGCCAATCCCGCACGTTTACCCATCAATCCCACTCCGTTACCCCATCCCATTCCCTTAGCCCCCAATCCCTCTCCCTTACCCCCAAACCAATTCCCTTACCCCCCCAATCCCACAATCTTATCTCCCAATCGCACTCCCTTACCCCCAATCCCACTCCCATACTCCCAATTCCCACTCCCTTACCCCCAAACCAATTCACTTACCCCCAATCACATTCCCTTACCCCCAATCCCACTCGCTTACCTCCCAATCCCATTCCCTTACCTCCCAATCCCATTCCCTTACCTCCCCAATCCCACTGCCTTTACCTCCAATCCCACTGCCTTTCCCCCAATCCCACTCCCTTACCCCCAATCCCTCACCCTTAACCCGAATCCCACTCGCTTACCTCCCAATCCCAATCCCACTGCCTTTACCTCCAATCCCACTGCCTTTCCCCCAATTCCACTCCCTTACCCCCAATCCCTCACACTTAACCCCAATCCCACTCCCATACTCCCAATTCCCACTCCCTTACCCCCAATCACACTTCCTTACCCCCCAATCCCTCTCCCTTACCCCAATCCCTCTCCCTTACCCCCCCAATCCCATTCCCTTACCCCCCAATCCCAATCCCTTACCCCAAATCCCACTCCCTTATCCCCCAATCACAATCCCTTATCCCCCAATCACAATCCCTTACGCACCATTCCTATTCCCTGAGCCCCAAACCCATACCCTTGCTCCCAATCCCACTGGTTTACCTCCCAATCCCACTGTTTTACCCTCTAATCCCACTCCCTTAACCCCCAATCCGACTTCCTTACCCCCAATTCCATTCCGTTAACCCCCAATCACACCCTGTAATGCCCAATCCCACTCCCTTACCCCCCAATCCCACTGCATTTCCCCTAAACCCACTCTCTTACCCTCAATCCCTCACCCTTAACCCCAATCCCACTCGCTTACCTCCCAATCCCATTCCCTTACTCCCCATTCCCACTGCCTTTACCCCCAATCCCACTCCCTTGCCCCAATCCCACACCTTTCCCCCAATCCAAATGCCTTTACCACCAATCCCGCTCCCTTACCCCTCAATCCCGCTCCCTTACCCCTCAATCTCACTCCCTTACCCCCCCAATCCCACTCCCTTACTCCCCAATCCCACTTCCCACCCACAGTCCCAATCCCTTACCCCAAATCCCACTCCCTTGCCCGCAATCCCGCTCCCTTTCCCTCAATCCCGCTCTCTTACCCCTCAATCCCAATCCCTTACTCCCCAATCCCACTCCCTTACTCCCCAATCCCATTTCCCACCCACAGTCCCACTCCCTTACCCCAAATCCCACTCCCCTGCCTGCAATCCCGCTCTCTTACCCCCAATCCAATTCTCCTACCCCCCAATCCCACTCACTTACCCCCATCCCACTCCCTTACCCCCCAATCCTACTGCCCCGGCAATCCCACTCCCTTACCCCCCAATTCCACTCCCTTACCCCCCAATGCCACTCCCTTACCTCCCCAATCCCACCAGCCCTCTCAATCCCAGTCCCTTACACCCCATTCCCACTTCCTGAGCCCCAATCTCGCTCCCTTACCACCCAATCCCACTCCCTTACCCCTAATCCCACTCCCTTAAACCCAATCCCACTGCCCCCCCAAACCCACTCCTTTACCCCTCAATCCAACTGCCTTTACCCCCAATCCCACTCCCTTGCCGCCAATTATGCACATTTACCCATCAATCCCACTCTGTTACCCCCATCCCATTCCCTTAGCCCCCAATCCAACTCCCTTACCCCCAAACCAATTCCCTTACCCCCCCAATCCCACAACCTTATCCCCCAATCGCACTCCCTTACCCCCAATCCCACTCCCATACTCCCAATTCCCACTCCCTTACCCCCACACCAATTCACTTACTCCCAATCACATTCCCTTACTCCCAGTCCCACTCGCTTACCTCCCAATCCCATTCCCTTACTCCCCAATCCCACTGCCTTTACCTCCAATCCCACTGCCTTTCCCCCAATCCCACTCCCTTAACCCCAATCTCTCACCCTTAACCCGAATCCTACTCGCTTACCTCCCAATCCCAATCCCACTGCCTTTACCTCCAATCCTACTGCCTTTCCCACAATCCCACTCCCTTACCCCCAGTCTCTCACCCTTAACCCGAATCCCACTCGCTTACCTCCCAATCCCAATCCCACTGCCTTTACCTCCAATCCCACTGCCTTTCCCCCAATTCCACTCCCTTACCCCCAATCCCTCACACTTAACCCCAATCCCACTCGCTTACCTCCCAATCCCAATCCAACTGCCTTTACTCCCAATCCCACACATTTACCCATCAATCCCACTCCCTTAGCCCCCAATCTTACTCCCTTACCCCCAAATCAATTCCCTTACCCCCCCAATCGCACAACCTTAGCCCCCAATCGCACTCCCTTACCCCCAATCCCACTCCCATACTCCCCATTCCCACTCCCTTACCCCCAAACCAACTCACTAACCCCGAAACACACTCCCTTATCCACAATCCCACTCGCTTACCTCCCAATCCCAATCCCACTGCCTTTACCTCCAATCCCACTCCCTTGTCGCAATCCCACTTCCTTACCCCCCAATCCCACTCCCTTACTCCCAATCCCACTCCCATACCTCCAAACCAACTCCCTTATCCCCCAATCCCACTCCCTTACCCCGCAATCCCACTCCCATACCCTCCAATCGCATTCAATTACCCCAATCCCATTCCCCGATCCCCCAATCCCACTTCCTTACCCCTCAATCCCACTCCCTTACCCCCACAATCCCACTCCCATACCTCCAAACCAACTCCCTTATCCCCCAATCCCACTCCCTTACCCCCCAATCCCACTCCCATACTCCCAATTCCCATTCCCTTACCCCGAATCACAATCCCTTACCCACCATTCCTATTCCCTGAGCCCCAATCCCACACCCTTGCCCCCAATCACACTCTTATACCTCCCAATCCCACTGCTTTTACCTCCAATCCCACTGCCTTTCCCCAATTCCACTCCCTTACCCCCAATCCCTCACATTAACCCCAATCCCACTCCCATACTCCCAATTCCCACTCCCTTACCCCCAATCACACTCCCTTACCCCCAATCCCTCACCCTTAACGCTAATCCCACTCGCTTACCTCCCAATCCCATTACCTTACTCCCCATTCCCACTGCCTTTACCCCCAATCCCACTCCCTTGCCCCAATCCCACACCTTTCCCCCCAATCCAAATGCCTTTACCACCAATCCCACTCCCTTGCCCTCAATCCCGCTCCCTTACCCCTCAATCCCACTCCCTTACCCCCCAATCCCACAATCTTATCTCCCAATCGCACTCCCTTACCCCCAATCCCACTCCCATACTCCCAATTCCCACTCCCTTACCCCCAAATCAATTCACTTACCCCCAATCACATTCCCTTACCCCCAATCCCACTCGCTTACCTCCCAGTCCCACTCGCTTACCTCCAAATCCCATTCCCTTACTCCCCAATCCCACTGCCTTTACCTCCAATCCCACTGCCTTTCCCCCAATCCCACTCCCTTACCCCCAATCTCTCACCCTTAACCCGAATCCCACTCGCTTACCTCCCAATCCCAATCCCACTGCCTTTACCTTCAATCCCACTGCCTTTCCCACAATCCCACTCGCTTACCTCCCAATCCCAATCCAACTGCCTTTACCCCCAATCCCACTCATTTGCCACCAATCCCGCACATTTACCCATCAATCCCACTCCCTTAGCCCCCAATCCTACTCTCTTACCCCCAAACCAATTCCCTTACCCCCCCAATCGCACAACCTTAGCCCCCAATCGCACTCCCTTACCCCCAATCCCACTCCCATACTCCCCATTCCCACTCCCTTACCCCCAAACCAACTCACTAACCCCCAATCAAACTCCCTTATCCACAATCCCATTCGCTTACCTCCCAATCCTAATCCCACTGCCTTTACCTCCAATCCAACTCCCTTGCCGCAATCCCACTTCCTTACCCCCCAATCCCACTCCCTTACTCCCAATCCCACTCCCATACCTCCAAACAAACTCCCTTATCCCCCAATCCCACTCCCTTATCCCCCAATCCAACTCCCTTATCCCCCAATCCTACTCCCTTACCCCGCAATCCCACTCCCATACCCTCCAATCGCATTCCATTACCCCAATCCCATTCCCCGATCCCCCAATCCCACTTCCTTACCCCTCAATCCCACTCCCTTACCCACACAATCCCACTCCCATACCTCCAAACCAACTCCCTTATCCCCCAATCCCACTCCCTTACCCCCCATCCCACTCCCATACTCCCAATTTCCATTCCCTTACCCCCAATCACAATCCCTTAGCCACCATTCCTATTCCCTGAGCCCCAATCCCACACCCTTGCCCCCAATTCCATTCCGTTAACCCCCAATCACACCCTATAATGCCCAATCCCACTCCCTTATCCCCCAATCCAACTCCTTTATCCCCCAATCCCACTCCCTTACCCCCCAATCCCACTTCCTTACCCCCAATCCCATTCCATTAACCCCCAATCACACCCTATAATGCCCAATCCCACTCCCTTATCCCCCAATCCAAATCCCGTACCCCCCAATCCCACTCCCTTACCCCCCAATCCCACTTCCTTACCCCCAATCCCATTCCGTTAACCCCCAATCACACCCTGTAATGCCAAATCCCACTCCCTTACCCCCCAATCCAACTCTCTTATCCCCCAATCCCACTCCCTTACCCCCCCAATCCCTTACCCCCACAATCCAACTCCCTTATCCCCCAATCCCACTCCCTTATCCCCCAATCCCACTCCCTTATCCCCCAATCCCACTCCCTTACCCCCAATCCCACTGCCTTTCCCCTAAACCCACACCCTTACCCGCAATCCCTCACCCTTAACCCCAATCCCACTCGCTTACCTCCCAATCCCATTCACTTACTCCCCATTCCCACTGCCGTTACCCCCAATCCCACTCCCCGGCCTCAATCCCACACCTTTCTCCCCAATCCAAATGCCTTCACCACCAATCCCACTCCCTTG
This sequence comes from Pristiophorus japonicus, assembly GCF_044704955.1. NCBI lineage: Eukaryota > Metazoa > Chordata > Chondrichthyes > Pristiophoridae > Pristiophorus > Pristiophorus japonicus. Next base: position 8,653,046 of record NC_091985.1, on the reverse strand, counting down.
CACCCAATCCCGCTCCCTTACCCCTCAATCCTACTCCCTTACCCCTCAATCCCACTCCCTTACTCCCCAATCCCACTCCCTACCCACAGTCCCACTCCCTTACCACCAATCCCACTCCCTTGCCCGCAATCCCGCTCCCTTACCCCCAATCCCACTCCCTTACCCCCAATCCCACTCCATTACCCCCAATCCAACTCTCTTACCCCCAATCCCACTCCCTTAGCCCCAATCACACACCCATATCCCCCAAACCCACTCCCTTACCCACAATCCCACCGCCTCCCCCAATCCCACTCCCTTACTCCACCAATCCCTCTCCCTTACCCCCCAATCCCACTCCCTTACCCCCCAATCCCACTCACTTCCCCCCAATCCCACTTCCTTACCCCCAATCCCACTCCCTATCCCCCAATCCAAATCCCTTACTCCCGAATCCCACTCTCTTACCCCCCAATCCCACTCCCTTATCCCCCAATCACAATCCCTTACCCGCAATCCCACTCCCTTACCCACCATTCCTATTCCCTGAGCCCACAATCCCACTCCCTTACCCCACAATCCCACTCCCTTTCCCCCTAATCCCACTCTCTTACCTCACAATCCCACTCCCTTTCCCCCAAATCCCACTGCCCTCCCAATCCCACTCACTTACACCCATCCCACTCCCTTACCCCCCCAAGCCCACTGCCCCCCTCAATCTCACTCCCTTACCTCCCAATTCCACTCCCTTGCCCACAATTGTAATCCCTAACCCCCCAATCCCACTCCCTTACCCCCCCAAGCCCACTGCCCCCCACAATCTCACTCCCTTACCTCCCAATTCCACTCCCTTACCCACAATCGTAATCCCTAACCCCCCAATCCCACTCCCTTACCCCCCAATCCGACTCCCTTACCCCCAATCCCACTCCCTTACCCCATTCCCATTCCCATACCCTCCAATCCCATTCCCTTAGCCCCAATCCAGCTCCCTTACCCCACAATCCCACGCCCTTACCCCACAATCCCACTCCCATACTCCCCAATCCCACTTCCTTAACTCCCAAACCAACTCCCTTAACCCCCAATCCAACTCCCTTACCCCACAATCCCACTGCCCCCCCACAATCCCACTCCATTACCTGCCAGTCCCACTCCCTTACCCCAATCCCACTCCCTTACCCACCAATCCCACTCCCTTACCCCCCGATCCCACTCCTTTACCCCCAATACCACTCTCTTACCCCCCCAATCCCACCCCCTTACCCCACCAATCCCACTCTCTTAACCCCCATTCCCACTCCCTGAGCCCCAATCACACTCCATTACCACCCAATCCCACTCCCTTACCCCCAATCTCACTCCCATAACGCCAATCCCACTGCCCCCGCCAATCCCACTCCCTTACCCCCAATCCAATGGCCTGTACCCCCTATCCCGCTCCCTTGCCCCCAATCCTGCACCTTTACCCCTCAATCCCACTCCCTTACCCCCAATCCCACTCCCTTACCCCCCAATCCCACGCCCTTACCCCCAATCCCACTCCCTTACCCCCAATCCAACTCGCTTACCCCCAATCCCACTCCCTTAGCCCCAATCACACACCCATATCCCTCAAACCCACTCCCTTACCCACAATCCCACCGCCTCCCCCAATCCCACTCCCTTACTCCACCAATCCCTCTCCCTTACCCCCCAATCCCACTCCCTTACTCCACCAATCCCACTCCCTTACCCCCCAATCCCACTCCCTTACCCCCCAATCCCACTCACTTCCCCCCAATCCCACTTCCTATCCCCCAATCCAAATCCCTTACTCCCGAATCCCACTCTCTTACCCCCCAATCCCACTCCCTTATCCCCCAATCACAATCCCTTACCCGCAATCCCACTCCCTTACCCACCATTCCTATTCCCTGAGCCCACAATCCCACTCCCTTACCCCACAATCCCACTCCCTTTCCCCCTAATCCCACTCTCTTACCTCACAATCCCACTCCCTTTCCCCCAAATCCCACTGCCCTCCCAATCCCACTCACTTACACCCATCCCACTCCCTTACCCCCCAAGCCCACTGCCCCCCTCAATCTCACTCCCTTACCTCCCAATTCCACTCCCTTGCCCACAATTGTAATCCCTAACCCCCCAATCCCACTCCCTTACCCCCCCAAGCCCACTGCCCCCCACAATCTCACTCCCTTACCTCCCAATTCCACTCCCTTACCCACAATCGTAATCCCTAACCCCCCAATCCCACTCCCTTACCCCCCAATCCCACTCCCTTACCCCCAATCCCACTCCCTTACCCCATTCCCATTCCCATACCCTCCAATCCCATTCCCTTAGCCCCAATCCAGCTCCCTTACCCCACAATCCCACGCCCTTACCCCACAATCCCACTCCCATACTCCCCAATCCCACTTCCTTAACTCCCAAACCAACTCCCTTAACCCCCAATCCAACTCCCTTACCCCACAATCCCACTGCCCCCCCACAATCCCACTCCATTACCTGCCAGTCCCACTCCCTTACCCCCAATCCCACTCCTTTACCCCCAATCCCACTCCCTTACCCCCCGATCCCACTCCTTTACCCCCAATACCACTCTCTTACCCCCCCAATCCCACCCCCTTACCCCACCAATCCCACTCTCTTAACCCCCATTCCCACTCCCTGAGCCCCAATCACACTCCATTACCACTCAATCCCACTCCCTTACCCCCAATCTCACTCCCTTAACGCCAATCCCACTGCCCACGCCAATCCCACTCCCTTACCCCCAATCCAATGGCCTGTACCCCCTATCCCGCTCCCTTGCCCCCAATCCTGCACCTTTACCCCTCAATCCCACTCCCTTACCCCCAATCCCTCTCCCTTAGTCCCCAATCCCACTCCCTTACACCCCCAATCCCACTGCCTTTCCCCCTAATCCCACTCCCTTACCCCCCAATCCTACTTCGTTACACCCCAATCCCATTCCGTTAACCCCCAGTCACACTCCGTAATGCCCAATCCCACTCCCTTACCCCATAATCCCACTGCCCCTTCAATCCCACTCCCTTACCTCCCAATTCCACTCCCTTACCCACAATCGCAATCCCTAACCCCCCAATCCCACTCCTTTACCCCCCAATCCCACTCCCTTACCCCCATTTCCATTCCCATACCCTCCAATCACATTCCCTTAGCCCCAATCCAGCTCCCTTACCCCACAATCCCACACTCTTACCCCCCAATCCCACTCTCATACGCCCCAATCCCACTCCCTTACCCCTCAATCCAACTCCCTTACCCCCAAAATCCAACTCTCTTACCCCCCCCAATCCAACTCTCTTACCCCCCAATCCCATTCACTTAACCCCATCCCACTCCATTACCACCCAATCCCACCGGCCCCCTCAATCACACTCCCTAACCCCACATTCCCACTCCGAGCCCCAATCCCACTCCCTGACCACCAATCCCACTCTCTTACCACCCAATCCCACTTCCTTACCCCCAATTCCACTCCCTTAACCCCAGTCCCACTGCTCCTCCAATCCCACTCCCTTACCCCCCATCCCACTGCCTTTACCCCCAATACCACTCCCTTACCACCCAATCCAACTACCTTTACCCCCAATCCCACTCCCTTACCCCCAATCCCACTCCCTTAGTCCCCATTCCCACTCCCTTACCCCCCAATCCCACTTCCTTACCCCCAATCACATTCCATTAACCCCTAATCACACTCCGTAATGCCCAATCCCACTCCCTTACACCCATCCCACTCACTTACGCACAATTGCAATCCCTAATCCCCCAATCCCACTCCCTTCCCCCCAACCCTTACCCCTATTCCCACTCTCATATCCTCTAATCCTATTCCCTTAGCCCCAATCCAGCTCCCTTACCCCACAATTCCACACCCTTACCCCCCAATCCCTCTCCCTTAGTCCCCAATCCCACTCCCTTACACCCCCAATCCCACTGCCTTTCCCCCTAATCCCACTCCTTTACCCCCCAATCCCATTCCGTTAACCCCCAATCACACTCCGTAATGCCCAATCCCACTCCCTTACCCCATAATCCCACTGCCCCCCTCAATCCCATTCCCTTACCTCCCAATTCCACTCCCTTAACCCCAATCCCACTGCTCCTCCAATCCCACTCCCTTACCCCCCCATCCCATTGCCTTTACCCCCAATACCACTCCCTTACCACCCAATCCAACTGCCTTTACCCCCAATCCCACTCCCTTACCCCATAATCCCACTGCCCCCCTCAATCCCATTCCCTTACCTCCCAATTCCACTCCCTTAACCCCAATCCCACTGCTCCTCCAATCCCACTCCCTTACCCCCCCATCCCATTGCCTTTACCCCCCATCCCACTCCATTACCACCCAATCCCACCGGCCCCCTCAATCACACTCCCTAACCCCACATTCCCGCTCCCTGAGCCCCAATCCCACTCCCTTACCACCAATCCCACTCCCTTACCACCCAATCCCACTCCATTACCCCCGAATCGCACTCCCTGAGCCCCAATTCCACTCCCTTATCCCCAATCCCACTGCCCTCCCATCCAACTCCCTTACTCCCCAATCCCACCCCTTAGTCCCAATCCAACTTCCTTACCCCCAGTCCCACTGCCTTACCCCAAATTCCACTGCCCCACCAATCCCACTCTGTTACCCCCCAATTGCACTCCCTTACCTCTCAGACCCACTGCCCCCTCAATCCCATTCCCTTACCCCTCAATCCCACTCCCTTACCACTCAATCCCACTCCCTTACCACCAATCCAAATCTCTTACCCTCCAATCCCACCCTCTTACCCCCAATCTCACTGCCCCCCCAATCCAACTCTCTTACCCCCCAATCCCACTCACTTACCCCATCCCACTCCATTACCTCCCAATCCCACTGCCCCGCAAATCCCACTCCCTTACCCCCCAATCCCACTCCCTCACCCCGCAATCCCACTCCCTGAGCCCCAATCCCACTCCCTTACCACCCAATCCCACTCCCTTACCCCCAATCCCACTCCCTTACGCCCCAATCCCACTGCCTTTCTCCCCAATCCCACTGCCTTTCTCCCCAATCCCACTACCTTAACCCCAATCCCACTGCCCCCCCAATCCCACTCCCTTACCCCCATCACACTGCCTTTGCCCCCAATAGCACTCCCTTACCCCCCAATCCAACTGCCTTTACCCAAAATCCCACTCCCTTGCCCCCAATCCCGCACCTTTACCCCTCATCCCAATCCCTTACCCCCCAATCCCACTTCCTTAGTCCCCAATACCACTTTCTTACCCCTCAATCCCACTGCCCTCCCAATCCCACTCCCTTACACCCATCCCACTCCCTTAACCCCCAATCCCGCTCCCTTGCCCCTATTCCCACTCTCATACCCTCTAATCCCATTGCCTTAGCCCCAATCCAGCACCCTTACCCCACAATCCCAATCCCATTCCCCCCAATCCTACTTCCTTACCCCCCAAACCAACTCCCTTAATCCCCAATCCCACTCCCTTACCCCACAATCCCACTGCCCCCCACAATCCCACTCCCTTACCTCCCAGTCCCACTCCCTTACCTCCCAATGTCACACCCTTACCCCCAATCCCACTCCCTCATCCCAATCCCACTCCCTTACCCCCAATCCCACTCCCTTAGTCCCCAATACCAATTACTTACCTCTCAATCCCATTTCGTTAACCCCAATCACACTCCGTAACACCCAATCCCACTTCCTTACCCCACAATCCCACTTGCTTACCCCAATCCCACTGCCCTCCCAATCCCACTCCCTTACACCCATCCCACTCCCTTACCCCCCAATCCCGATCTCTTACCCCCCAATCCCACTCCCTTACCCCCATTCCCACTCTCATACCCTCTAATCCCATTGCCTTAGCCCTAATCCAGCTCCCTTACCCCACAATCCCACTCCCTTACCCCGCAATCCCACTCCCTTACCCCCATTCCCACTCTCATACCCTCCAATCCCATTCCATTAGCCCCAATCCAGCTCCCTTACCCCCCAGTCCCACTCCCATACACCCCAATCCAACTTCCTTACCCCCCAAACCAACTCCCTTAACCCCCAATCCCACTCCCTTACCCCACAATCCCACTGCCCCCCACAGTTCCACTCCCTTACCTCCCAGTCCCACTCCCTTACCTCCCAATGTCACACCCTTACCCTCAATCCCATTCCCTTATCCCCAATCCCACTCCCTTATGACCCAATCCCACGCCTTTACCCCCCAATCCCAATGCCTCCCAATCCCACTCCCTTCCCACCCAATCCCACTCCCTTACCCCACAATCCCACTCCCTTACCCCCCATTCCCACTACCAGAGCCCCAATCCCTCTACTTTACCCACCAATCCCACTGACCCCCAATCCCACTGCCACCCCCAATCCCACAGCCCCCCAATCCCACTCCCTTAACCCCCAATCCCACTCCCTTGCCGCCAATCCCGCACATTTACCCATCAATCCCACTCCCTTACACCCCAATCCCACTCCCTTAGTCCCCAATCCCAATCCCTTACCCCCAAATCCCACTCCCTTACCCCCATTCCCACTCCCAAATCCTCCAATCCCATTCCCTTAGCCCCAATCCAGCTCCCTTACCCCACAATCACACACCCTTACCCCAATCCCACTCCCATACATCCTAATCCCACTTCCTTACCCCCCAAACCAAATCCCTTAACCCTCAATCCTACTCCCTTACCCCGCAATCCCACTGCCCCCCACAATGCCACTCCCTTACCTCCCAGTCCCACCCCCTTACACCCCAATCCCTCACCCTTACCCACAATCGCACTCCCTTACCCCCCAATCCCACTCCCTTACCCCTCAATCCCACTCCCTTACCCCATCCCACTCCCTGAGCCCCAATACCACTCCTTTACCCCCAATCCTACTGACCCCCTATCCCACTGCCACTCCCAATCCCACTGCCCCCTATCCCACTCCCTTACCACCCAATCCCACTCCCTTACCACCCAATCCAACTGCCTTTACCCCCAATCCCACTCCCTTGCCCCCAAACACGCACCTTTACCCCTCAATCCCACTCCCTTTGTCCCCAATCCCACTCCCTTTGTCCCCAATCCCATTCCATTAACCCCCAATCACACTCTGTAACGCCCAATCCCACCTCCTTACCCAACGATCCGACTCGCTTCCCCCCAATCCCACTGCCCTCCAAATCCCACTCGCTTACACCCATCCCACTCACTTACCCACAATTGCAATCCCTAACCCCCCAATCCCACTCCCTTCCCCGCAACCCTTACCCCCATTCCCACTCTCATACCCTCCAATCCCATTCCCTTAGCCCCAATCCTATTCCCTTACCACCCAATCCCACTCCCATACCCCCCAACCCCACTTCCTTATCCCCCAAACCAACTTCCTTAACCCCCAATCCCACTCCCTTACCCCACAATCCCACTGCCACCACCAATCCCACTGCCCCCCAATCCCACTCCCTGACCACCCAATCCCGCTCCCTTACCACCCAATCCCACTCCCTTACCCCCAATCCCACTCCATTACCCCCAATCCCACTCCCTGAGCCTCAATTCCACTTTCCTTATCTCCAATCCCACTGCCCCCCCATCCAACTCCCTTACCCACCAATCCCACCCCTTAGTCCCAATCCAACTTCCTTACCCCCAGTCCTACTGCCTTACCCCAAATTCCACTGCCCCCCCAATCCCACTCCCTTACCCCCCAATCCCACTCCCTTACCACCCAATCCCACTCCCTTACCCCCCAATCCCACTCCCTTACCACCCAATCCCACTCCCTTACCACCCAATCCAACTGCCTTTACCCCCAATCCCACTCCCTTAGTCCCCAATCCCACTCCCTTTGTCCCCAATCCCACTCCCTTTGTCCCCAATCCCACTCCCTTAACCCCCAATCCCACTTCCTTACCCCCCAATCCCACTCCCTTACCACCCAATCCCACTCCCTTACCACCCAATCCAACTGCCTTTACCCCCAATCCCACTCCCTTAGTCCCCAATCCCACTCCCTTTGTCCCCAATCCCACTCCCTTTGTCCCCAATCCCATTCCATTAACCCCCAATCACACTCTGTAACGCCCAATCCCACCTCCTTACCCAACGATCCGACTCGCTTCCCCCCAATCCCACTGCCCTCCAAATCCCACTACCTTACACCCATCCCACTCACTTACCCACAATTGCAATCCCTAACCCCCCAATCCCACTCCCTTCCCCGCAACCCTTACCCCCATTCCCACTCTCATACCCTCCAATCCCATTCCCTTAGCCCCAATCCTACTCCCTTACCACCCAATCCCACTCCCATACCCCCCAACCCCATTTCCTTATCCCCCAAACCAACTCCCTTAACCCCCAATCCCACTCCCTTACCCCACAATCCCACTGCCACCACCAATCCCACTGCCCCCCAATCCCACTCCCTGACCACCCAATCCCGCTCCCTTACCACCCAATCCCACTCCCTTACCCCCAATCCCACTCCATTACCCCCAATCCCACTCCCTGAGCCTCAATTCCACTTTCCTTATCTCCAATCCCACTGCCCCCCCATCCAACTCCCTTACCCCCCAATCCCATCCCTTAGTCCCAATCCAACTTCCTTACCCCCAGTCCTACTGCCTTACCCCAAATTCCACTGCCCCCCCAATCCCACTCCGTTACCCCCCAATCCCACTCCCTTACCCCAATCCCACTCTCTTACACCCCCATCCCATTCTCTTACCCCCCAATTGCACTCCCTTACCCCTCAGACCCACTGCCCCCTCAATCCCACTCCCTTACCCCCAATCCCATTCCCTTACCCCCCAATCACACTCCCTTACCCCTCAATCCCACTCCCTTACCCCCAATCCAAATCCCTTACCCTCCAATCCCACCCTCTTACCCCCAATCTCACTGCCCCCCCAATCCAAATCTCTTACCCCCCAATCCCACTGCCCCGCAAATCCCACTCCTTTACCCCGCAATCCCACTCCCTTACCCCCCAATCCCACCGGCACCCTCAATCCCACTCCCTTACCCCACATTCCCACTCCCTGAGCCACAATCCCACTCCCTTACCACCAATCCCACTCCCTTACCACCCAATCCCACTCCCATAACACCCAATCCCACTGCCTTTCTCCCCAATCCCACCGCCTCCCTTAACCCCAATCCCACTGCCCCCCATCCCACTCCCTTACCCCCCAATCCAACTGCCTTTACCCGCAATACCACTCCCTTACCCCAATCCCGCACCATTACCCCTCAATCCCACTCCCTTACCCCCCAATCCCACTTCCTTACCCCAATCCCACTGCCCTCCCAATCCGACTCCCTGACACCCATCCCACTCCCTTACCCCCCAATCCCACTGCCCCCCTCAATCTCACTCCCTTACCTGCCAATCCCACTCCTCTACCCACAATCGCAATCCCTAACGCCCCAATCCCGCTCCCTTACCCCCCAATCCCACTCCCTTACCCCCATTCCCACTCTCATACCCTCTAATCCCATTCCTTTAGCCCCAATCCAGCTCCCTTACCCCACAATCCCACTCCCTTACCCCACAATCCCACTCCCTTACCCCCATTCCCACTCTCATACCCTCCAATCCCATTCCCTTACCCCCCAAACCAACTCCCTTACCTCCCAATCTCACACCCTTACCCCCAATCCAACTCCCTTATCCCCAATCCCACTCCCTTACGACCCAATCCCACTCCCTGAGCCCCAATACCACGCCTTTACCCCCAATCCCACTGCCCCCCAATCCCACTCCCTTCCCACCCAATCCCACTGCCTTACCCCCCATTCCCACTCCCTGAGCCCCAATCCCACTCCTTTACCCACCAATCCCACTGCCCCCTATCCCAATCCCTTACCCCACAATCACTCTCCCTCACCCCAATCCCACTGCCATTCCCCCCAATACAACTCCCTTATCCCCAATCCCTCTCCCTTACCCCCAATCCCACTCCTTTACCCCCAATCCCTCTCCCTTCACACAATCTCACTACCTTACACCCAATCCCTCTCCCTTACCTCCAACCCCACTCCCTTACCCCCAATCCCACTCCCTCACCCCCCAAACCCACTCCCGTACCCCGCAAACCCACTCCCTTACCCCCCAAACCAACTGCCTTAACCACCAATCCCACCACCTTACCCCACAATCCCAATGGCCCCCACAATCCCACTCGCTTACCTCCCAGTCCCACTCCCTTACCTCCCAATCTCACACCCTTAGCCCCAATCCCACTCCCTTATCCCCAATCCCACTCCCTTACCACCCAATCCCACTCCCTGAGCCCCAATCCCACGCCTTTACCCTCCAATCCCGCTCCCTTACCCCTCAATCCCACTCCCTTACCCCCCAATCCCACTTCCTTACCCCCAATCCCATTCCGTTAACCCCCAATCACATCCTGTGATGCCGAATCCCACTCCCTTACCCCCCAATCCAACTCCCTTATCCCCCAATCCCACTCCCTTACCCCCAATCCCTTACCCCCCCAATCCCACTCGCTTACCTCCCAATCCCATTCACTTACTCCCCATTCCCACTGCCGTTACCCCCAATCCCACTCCCCGGCCTCAATCCCACACCTTTCTCCCCAATCCAAATGCCTTCACCACCAATCCCACTCCCTTGCACCCAATCCCGCTCCCTTACCCCTCAATCCTACTCCCTTACCCCCCAATCCCACTCCCTTACTCCCCAATCCTACTCCCTACCCACAGTCCCACTCCCTTACCACCAATCCCACTCCCTTGTCTGCAATCCCGCTTCCTTACCCCCAGTCCCACGCCCTTACCCCCAATCCCACTCCCTTACCCCAATCCAACTCGCTTACCCCCAATCCAACTCGCTTACCCCCAATCCCACTCCCTTAGCCCCAATCAGACACCCATATCCCCCAAACCCACTCCCTTACCCACAATCCCACCGCCTCCCCCAATCCCACTCCCTTACTCCACCAATCCCTCTCCCTTACCCCCCAATCCCACTCCATTACTCCACCAATCCCACTCCCTTACCCCCCAATCCCACTCCCTTACCCCCCAATCCCACTCACTTCCCCCCAATCCCACTTCCTTACCCCCAATCCCACTCCCTATCCCCAATCCAAATCCCTTACTCCCAAATCCCACTCTCTTACCCCCCAATCCCACTCCCTTATCCCCCAATCACAATCCCTTACCCGCAATCCCACTCCCTTACCCACCATTCCTATTCCCTGAGCCCACAATCCCACTCCCTTACTCCCCAATCCCACTGCCTTTCCCCCTAATCCCACTCTCTTACCTCACAATCCCAATCCCACTCACTTACACCCATCCCACTCCCTTACCCCCCCAAGCCCACTGCCCCCCTCAATCTCACTCCCTTACCCCCCAATCCCACTCCCTTACCCCCATTCCCATTCCCATACCCTCCAATCCCATTCCCTTAGCCCCAATCCAGCTCCCTTACCCCACAATCCCACGCCCTTACCCCACAATCCCACTCCCATACTCCCCAATCCCACTTCCTTAACTCCCAAACCAACTCCCTTAACCCCCAATCCAACTCCCTTACCCCACAATTCCACTGCCCCCCCACAATCCCACTCCATTACCTGCCAGTCCCACTCCCTTACCCCCAATCCCACTCCCTTACCCTCCAATCCCATTCCCTTAGCCCCAATCCAGCTCCCTTACCCCACAATCCCACGCCCTTACCCCACAATCCCACTCCCATACTCCCCAATCCCACTTCCTTAACTCCCAAACCAACTCCCTT